>NC_092273.1:31919330-32260997 GCF_036320965.1 Panulirus ornatus
GGTTTTGGATGTGTGATGATGATGGTCACTGATCATGGGATGTGGATGTGTGATGATGATGATGGTCATTGGCCATGGGTTGAGAATGAGTGATTATGATGATGGTCACTTATTATGGGTTGAGGATGTGTGATGATTTTGATGATCACTGGTCATGGGTTGAGGATGTGTGACGATGGCCACTGGTCATGGGTTGTGGATGTGTGATGATGATGATGTTCACTGGTCATGGGTTGAGGATGTGTGATGATGATGATGGTCAATGGTCATGGGTTGAAGATGTGTGATGATGGTAACTGGTCATGGGTTGAGAATGTGTGATGATGATGATGGTCATTGTTCATGGGTTGAGGATATGCTATGATGTTCACTGGTGATGGGTTGAATATGTGTGATGATGATGATGGTCACTGGTCATAGGTTGAGGATGTGTGATGATGGTCACTGGTCTTGGGTTGCGGATGCGTGATGATGATGATTGTCACTCGTTATGGGTTGTGGATGTGTGATAATGATGATGGTCATTGGTCATGGGTTGTGGATATTTTATGAGGGTGATGGTCACTGGTCATGGGAAGAGGATGTGTGATGATGATGATGGTCACTGGTCATGCCTTGTGGATGTGTGATGAGGATGATGTTGATTGTCACTGGTCATGGGATGTGGATATGTGTCGACGATGGTCATTGGTCATGGGTTGGGGATATGTGATGATGATGATGGTCACTCTTCATGGGTTGTGGATGTTCGATGATAATGATGGTCACTGGTCATGGGTTGTTAATGCGTGATGATGATGGTCGTTGGTCTTGGGTTGTGGATGTGTGAAGATGATTGTCACCGGTCATGGGTCTTGGATGTATGATTTTGATGATGGTCACTGGTCAAGGGTTGTGAATGTTTTATGATGGTGATGGTCACTGGTCATGGGTTGAAGAAGTGTGATGATGATGATGGTCACTGGTCATCCGTTGTGGATATGTAATGATGATGATGATGGTCACTCGTCATAGGTTTTGGATGTGTGATGATGATGGTCACTGATCATGGGTTGTGGATGTGTGATGATGATGATGGTCATTGGCCATGGGTTGAGAATGAGTGATTATGATGATGGTCACTTATAATGCGTTGAGGATGTGTGATGATTATGTTGATCACTGGTCATGGGTTGAGGATGGATGATGATGGCCACTGGTCATGGGTTATGGATGTGTGATGATGATGATGGTCAGTGGTCATGGGTTGAGGATGTAGGATGATGATGATGGTCAGTGGTCATGGGTGGAGGATGTGTGATGATGATGACCGTCACTGGTCATGGGTTGAGGATGTGTGATAATGGTCACTGGTCATGGGTTGAGGATGTATGATGATAATGGTCACTGGTGATGCGTTGTGGATGTGTGATGATGATGATGATGGTCACTGGCCATGGCTTGTGGATGTGTGATGATGATGATGGTTACCGGTCATGGGCTGTGGATGTGTGATGACGATGTTCCCTGGTCATGGGTTGTGGATGTGTGATGATAATGATGGTCACTGGTCATGGGTTGTGGATATGTGATGATGATGGTCACTGGTCATGGGTTGTGGATGTGTGATTATGATGATGGTCACTGGTCATAGGTTGAGGATATATGACGATGGTCGCTGACCATGGATTCAGGATGTTTCATGATGATGGTCACTGGTCATTGGTTGTAGATATGTAATGATGATGATGATGGTACTGGCTATGGTTTGTGGATGTGTGACGATGATGATCATCACTGGTCATGAGTTGCAGATATGTGATGATAATGATGATGGTCACTGGTCATGGGTTGAGGTTGTGATGATGATGATGGTTACTGGTCATCCGTTGTGGATGTGTCATGATGATGATGCTGATGCTCACTGGTCATGGGTTGTGGATGTGTGATGATGATGATGGTCACTGGTCATGGGTTGTGGTATGTGATATATGACGATATATGACGATGGTCGCTGACCATGGGTTCAGGATGTTTCATGATGATGGTCACTGGTCATTGGTTGAAGATACGTAATGATGATGATGATGGTCACTGGTTATGGTTTGTGGATGTTTGATGATGATGATAGTCACTAGTCATGGGTTGCAGATGTGTGATGATAATGATGATGGTCACTGGTCATGGGTTGAGGTTGTGATGATGATGATGGTCACTGGTCATCCGTTGTGGATGTGCCATGATGATGATGCTGATGCTCACTGGTCATGGGTTGTGGATGTGTGATGACGATGGTTGATGCTCATTGGTTTTGGAAGTGTGATGAAGATGATGATGGTCATTGGTCATGGTTTGTGGATGTGTAATGATGATGGTCACTGGTCATGCGCTGTGGATGTGTGAAGATGATGATGGTCACTGGTCATGGGTTGAGGATGTGTGATGAAAGTCACTGGCCATGGGGTGAGGATGTGGGATGATGATGAATGTCACTGGTCATGAGTTGAGGGTATGTGATGATGATGATGGTCACTGGTCATAGGTTGTGGATGTGTGATGGTGATGATGGTCACCGGTCTTGTTTGTAGATGTGTGATGTTGATGATGGTCACTGTCCATGGGTTGTGGATGTGTGATGATGATGATGGTCACTGGTCATGGGTTGTGGATGTGTGATGATGATGATGGTCACTGATCATTGGTTGAAGATGTGTAATGATGATGATGATGATGATGATAATGGTCACTGGTCATGGGTTGACGATGTGTGATGATGATGATTATCACTGGTCTTGGGTTGTGGATGCGTGATGGTGAATATAGTCACTGATCATGAGTTATGGATATGTGATGATGATGCTGGTCACTGGTCATGGGTCGTGGGTGTGTGATGGTGATGATGGTCACTGGTAATGGTTTGACAATATTTGATGATGATGATGTTCACTGATCTTGGGTTGAGATGTGTGATGATGATGGATCAATGGTCATGTGTTGAGGGTGTGTGATGATGATGATAGTCAATCATCATGGGTTGATGATGTGTGATGATGGTCACTGGTCATGGGTTGAGGATGTTATGATTATTATCAATGGTCATGGTTTGAGGATGTGTGATGATGGTCACTGGTCATTGGTTGTGGATGTGTGATGATGATGAGTGTCACTGGTCATGGGTTGAGGATGTGTGATGATGGTCACTGGCCATGGGTTGAGGATGTGTGATGATGATGATGTTATTTGGTCATAGGTTGAGGATGTGTTATAATGTTCACTGGCCATGGGTTGAGAATGTGTGAGGATGATGATGGTCACTGGTCATTTGTTGATATGCGATGACGGTCACTGGTCATGGGCTGAGGATGTGTAATGCATGATAATGGTCACCGGTCATGCGTTGTGGGTGCGTGATGATGATGGTCACTGGTCATGGGTTGTGGATATTTCATAATGGTGATGGTCATTGGTCATAGGTTGAGGATGTGTGATGATGATGATGGTCACTGGTCATTCGTTGAGGATGTGTGATGATGATGATGTTGATGATGATGATGGTCACTGGTCATGGGTTGTGGATGTGTGATGATGATGATGGTCACTAGTCATGGGTTATGGATGTGTGAGGACAATAGTCACTGGTCATGGGGTGTGGATGTCTGATGATGATGATGGTCACTGGTCATAGGTTGTGGATGTTTGATGATGATGATGGTCACTGGTCGTGTGTTTTGGATGTGTGATGATGATGATGGTCACTGGTCATGGGTTGAGGATGCATGATGATGATGATAGTCTCTGGTCATAGGTTGTGGATATGTGATGGTGATGATGGTCACGGGTCTTTGGTTGTAGATATGTGATGATGATGATGATGGTCAATCGTTATGGGTTGTGTATGTGTGATGATGATGACGGTCACTGGTCATGGGTTGTAGATGTGTGATGATAATTATGATGGTCACTGGTCATGGGTCTTGGATGTGATATGATGATGATGGTCACTGGTCATGCGTTGTGGATGTGTGATGATGATGATGATGATGATGATGGTCTCTGGTGATTGGTTGTGGATGTGTGATGGTGATGATTGTCACTGGTCTTGGGTTTTAGGTATGTGATGATGATGATGATGGTCATTGGTTATGGGTTGTGGATGTGTGATGATGATGGTCACTGGTCATGGGTTGTAGATGTGTGATGATAATAATGATGGTCACTGGTCATGGGTTGAGGATGTGTGATAATGATGATGGTCACTTGTCATGGATTGTGGATGTTTGATGATGGTGATGGTCACTGGCCATGGTTTCAGGATTTGTTACAATCATTATGGTCACTGGTCATGCGTTGTGGATGTGTGATGACGATGATGATGATGGTCACTGGTCATTGGTTGTGGATGTGTGATGATGATGATGGTCACTGGTCATGGTTTGTTCATTTTTGATGATGATGATGGTCACTGCTCGTGTGTTTTGAATGTGTGATGATGATGATGGTCACTAGTCATGGGTTGAGGATGTATGATGATGATGATGGTCTCTGGTCATAGGTTGTGGATATGTGATGGTGATGATTTTCACGGGTCTTGGGTTGTAGATATGTGATGATGATGATGGTCAGTGGTTATGGGTTGTGGATCTGTGATGATGATGGTCACTGGTCATGGGTTTTAGATGTATGATGATAATGATGATGATCAATGGTACTGTGTTGAGGATGTGTAATGATGATGGTGGTCACTGGTCATGGATTGTGGATATTTGTTGATGATGATTGTCAATTGTCATGGGCTAAGGATATGTTATGATGATGATGGTCACTGGTCAAGCGTTCTGTATGTGTGATGACGATGATGATGATTGCCACTGGTCATGGATTGTGGATGTGTGATGATGATGATTGTCACTGGTCATGGGTTGAGGATGTGTGATGACGATTGTCACTGGTCATTGGGTGTGGATGTGTGATTATGATGATTGTCAATGGTCATGGGTTGTGGATGTGTGATGATGATGATGGTCACTGGTCATGGGTTGTGGATTTGTGATGACGATGGTCACTGGTCATGGGTTGTGGATGTGTCATTATGATGATGGTCACTGGTCATGGGTTGTGGATGTGTGATGATTATGGTGGTCACTGGTCACTGGTTGTGGATATGTGGTGATGATGATTGTTACTGGTCAGGGTTTGAGGATGTTTGACGATGGTCACTCGTCATGGGTTGAAGATGTGTGATGATGATGATGGTTGCTGATCATGGGTTGAGGATATGTGATTATGATGATGGTCACTGGTCATGGGTTGTGGATGTGTGATGGTGATGATGGTCATGGTCATGGTTGTGGATGTTGATGATGTGATGGTCACTGATCATGTGTGGGAGTGTATGATGATATGATGGTCACTGGTCATGTTGTGGATGTGTAGTGATGATGATGATTATCACTGGTCATGGGTTGTGGATGTGATGATGATATGTCGCTGGTCATGGTTGTTGGATGTTGATGATGTGATGGTCTACTGGTCATGGGTTAAGGATATGTGATGATGACTGATCGGTTATGATTGTAATTGTGGATGTCTGGTAGGATGTGATGGATGATGATGGTCATGGTCATGGGTTGGGATGTGTGATGATGATGGTACGGTCATGGTCTGTTGGATGTGTGATGATGATGATTCCATGGTCATGGGTTGTGATGTGTGATGATGATGGTCACTGGTCATGGGTTGTAGATGTGTGATGTATGATGATGGTCACTGGTCATGGGTTGATGTTATGATGATGTGTCATGGCATGGGTTTAGGATGTGTGATGATGATGTGGTCACTGGTCATGGGTTGGTGGATGTTGGATGATGATGGTCACTGTCATGTGTTGAGGTGTGATGATATTGATCATGGTCATGTATGGGTTGAGAGATGTTATGATGATGATTGTCACTGATCATGGGTTGAGGATGTTGATGATGTATGGTCAATGGTCATGGGTTGAGGATAATGTGATGATGTCAATGGTCATGATTTTTAGAGTGTGATGATGATAATAGGTCACTGTTATGGCTGAAATGTGTGATGATGAATGTTCACTGGTCTTGGGTTTGTGGGATGTGAGATGGTTATGATGGTCACGATCATTGTTCTGGATAGGATGTTGATGAAGAGGTCACTGGTAATTGGTCGTGGATGTGTGATGGGTGATGATGGTCACTTGGTCATGGGTTTGAGATGTTCATGATGATGTCAATGGTCATGGGGTTGAGGATGTGATGATGTTGGTCAATGGTCATGGGTTGAGGATATTGTCATATGATAATAGTCAATGATCATGGGTTGAGGATGTGTGATGATGGTCACTGGTCAGGGGTTGAGGATGTTATGATTATGATCACTGGTCATGGGTTAAGGATGTGTGATGATGGTCACTGGTCATGGATTTTGGATGAGTGATGATGATGATGGTCACTGGTCATTGGTTGAGGATTTGTGATGATGGTCATTGGTCATGGGTTGAGGATGTGTGATGATGGTAATGGTCATTGGTCATGGGTTGAGGATCTGTTATGATGTTCACTGGTCATGGGTTGAGAATGTGTGAGGATGATGATGGTCACTAGTCATGGGTTGAGGATGAGTGATGACGGTCACTGGTCAGGGGTTGAGGATGTGTGATGATGATGATGGTCACCGGCCATGGGTCGTGGATGTGTGATGATGATGATGGTCACTGGTCATGGGTTGTGGATATCTCATGATGGTGATGGTCATTGGTAATGGGTTGAGGATGTGTGATGATGATGATGGTCACTTCTCATGGGTTGTGGATGTGACGATGATGATGATTATCACTGGTCATTGGTTGTGGATGTGTGATGATGATGATGATGATGGTCACTGGTTATGGGTTGTGGATTTGTGATAATTATCATGGTCACTGGTCATGGGTTGTGGATGTGTGATGATAATGATGGTCACTGACATGTGTTGTAGATGTGTGATGATGATGATGATGATGGTCACTGGTTATGGGCTGAGGATGTGTGATGATGATGATGATCACTGGTCTATGGTTGTGGATGTGTGATGGTGATGATGGTCACTGATCATGGGTTCTGGATGTGTGATGATGATGATGATGGTCACTGGTCATGGGTCGTGGATGTGTGATGTTGATGATGGTCACTGGTCATGGGCTGAGGATGTGTGATG
The DNA here is from genome assembly GCF_036320965.1 of Panulirus ornatus. Taxonomy (NCBI): domain Eukaryota; kingdom Metazoa; phylum Arthropoda; class Malacostraca; order Decapoda; family Palinuridae; genus Panulirus; species Panulirus ornatus. Next base: position 31,926,525 of record NC_092273.1, read on the forward strand.
ATGATGATGATCACTGGTCTATGGTTGTGGATGTGTGATGGTGATGATGGTCACTGATCATGGGTTCTGGATGTGTGATGATGATGATGATGGTCACTTGTCATGGGTTGTGGATGTGTGATGTTGATGATGGTCACTGGTCATGGGTTGAGAATGTTTGATGATGAAGTTCACTGATCATGGGTTGAGGATGTGTGATGATGTTGGTCAATGGTCATGGGTTGAGGATATGTGATGATGATGATAGTCAATGATCATGGGTTGTAGATGTGTGATGATGATAATGGTCACTGGTTATGGGCTGAAGATGTGTGATGATGATGATCACTGGTCTTGGGTTGTGGATGTGTGATGGTGATGATGGTCACTGATCATGGGTTCTGGATGTGTGATGATGATGATGATGGTCACTGGTCATGGGTCGTGGATGTGTGATGGTGATGATGGTCACTGGTCATGGGTTGAGAATGTTTCATGATGATGTTCACTGGTCATGGGTTGAGGATGTGATGATGTTGGTCAATGGTCATGGGTTGAGGATTGTCATCATGATGATAGTCAATGATCATGGGTTGAGGATGTGTGATGATGGTCACTGGTCAGGGTTTGAGGATGTTATGATTATGATCACTGGTCATGGGTTGAGGATGTGTGATGATGGTCACTGGTCATGGATTTTGGATGAGTGATGATGATGATGGTCACTGGTCATTGGTTGAGGATTTGTGATGATTGTCATTGGTCATGGGTTGAGGATGTTTGATGATGGTAATGGTCATTGGTCATGGGTTGAGGATCTGTTATGATGTTCACTGGTCATGGGTTGAGAATGTGTGAGGATGATGATGGTCACTAGTCATGGGTTGAGGATGAGTGATGACGGTCACTGGTCAGGGGTTGAGGATGTGTGATGATGATGATGGTCACCGGCCATGGGTCGTGGATGTGTGATGATGATGATGGTCACTGGTCATGGGTTGTGGATATCTCATGATGGTGATGGTCATTGGTAATGGGTTGAGGATGTGTGATAATGATGATGGTCACTTCTCATGTGTTGTGGATGTGACGATGATGATGATTGTCACTGGTCATGGGTTGTGGATGTGTGATGATGATGATGATGATGGTCACTGGTTATGGGTTGTGGATTTGTGATAATTATCATGGTCACTGGTCATGGGTTGTGGATGTGTGATGATAATGATGGTCACTGACATGTGTTGTAGATGTGTGATGATGATGATGATGATGGTCACTGGTTATGGGCTGAAGATGTGTGATGATGATGATGATCACTGGTCTATGGTTGTGGATGTGTGATGGTGATGATGGTCACTGATCATGGGTTCTGGATGTGTGATGATGATGATGATGGTCACTGGTCATGGGTCGTGGATGTGTGATGTTGATGATGGTCACTGGTCATCGGCTGAGGATATGTGATGATGATGATGATCACTGGTCTATGGTTGTGGATGTGTGATGGTGATGATGGTCACTGATCATGGGTTCTGGATGTGTGATGATGATGATGATGGTCACTTGTAATGAGTTGTGGATGTGTGATATTGATGATGGTCACTGGTCATGGGTTGAGAATGTTTGATGAGGAACTTCACTGATCATGGGTTGAGGATGTGTGATGATGTTGGTCATTGGTCATGGGTTGAGAATATGTGATGATGATAATAGTCAATGATCATGGGTTGTAGATGTGTGATGATGATAATGGTCACTGGTTATGGGCTGAAGATGTGTGATGATGATGATCACTGGTCTTGGGTTGTGGATGTGTGATGGTGATGATGGTCACTGATCATGGGTTCTGGATATGTGTTGATGATGATGGTGGTCACTGGTAATGGGTCGTGGATGTGTGATGGTGATGATGGTCACTGGTCATGGGTTGAGAATGTTTCATGATGATGTTCACTGGTCATGGGTTGAGGATGTGATGATGTTGGTCAATGGTCATGGGTTGAGGATGTGTCATAATGATGATAGTCAATGATCATGGGTTGAGGATGTGTGATGATGGTCATTGGTCAAGGTTTGAGGATGTTATGATTATGATCACTGGTCATGGGTTAAGGATGTGTGATGATGGTCACTGGTCATGGATTTTGGATGAGTGATGATGATGATGGTCACTGGTCATTGGTTGAGGATTTGTGATGATTGTCATTCGTCATGGGCTGAGGATGTGTGATGATGGTAATGGTCATTGGTCATGGGTTGAGGATCTGTTATGATGTTAACTGGTCATGGGTTGAGAATGTGTGAGGATAATGATGGTCACTAGTCATGGGTTGAGGATGAGTGATGACGGTCACTGGTCAGGGGTTGAGGATGTGTGATGATGATGATGGTCACCGGCCATGGGACGTGGATGTGTGATGATGATGATGGTCACTGGTCATGGGTTTTGGATCTCATGATGGTGATGGTCATTGGTAATGGGTTGAGGATGTGTGATAATGATGATGGTCACTTCTCATGTGTTTTGGATGTGACGATGATGATGATTGTCACTGGTCATGGGTTGTGGATGTGTGATGATGATGATGATGATGGTCACTGGTTATGGGTTGTGGATGTGTGATAATTATCATGGTCACTGGTCATGGGTTGTGGATGTCTGATGATAATGATGGTCACTGACATGTGTTGTAGATGTGTGATGATGATGATGATGATGGTCACTGGTTATGGGCTGAGGATGTATGATGATGATGATGATCACTGGTCTATGGTTGTGGATGTGTGATGGTGATGATGGTCACTGATCATGGGTTCTGTATGTGTGATGATGATGATGATGGTCACTGGTCATGGGTCGTGGATGTGTGATGTTGATGATGGTCACTGGTCATCGGCTGTGGATATGTGATGATGATGATGATCACTGGTCTATGGTTGTGGATGTGTGATGGTGATGATGGTCACTGATCATGGGTTCTGGATGTGTGATGATGATGATGATGGTCACTTGTAATGAGTTGTGGATGTGTGATATTGATGATGGTCACTGGTCATGGGTTGAGAATGTTTGATGAGGAACTTCACTGATCATGGGTTGAAGATGTGTGATGATGTTGGTCAATGGTCAGGGGTTGAGAATATGTGATGATGATAATAGTCAATGATCAATGGTTGTAGATGTGTGATGATGATAATGGTCACTGGTTATGGGCTGAAGATGTGTGATGATGATGATCACTGGTCTTGGGTTGTGGATGTGTGATGGTGATGATGGTCACTGATCATGGGTTCTGGATATGTGTTGATGATGATGATGGTCACTGGTAATGGGTCGTGGATGTGTGATGGTGATGATGGTCACTGGTCATGGGTTGAGAATGTTTCATGATGATGTTCAATGGTCATGGGTTGAGGATGTGATGATGTTGGTCAATGGTCATGGGTTGAGGATGTGTCATATGCTGATAGTCAATGATCATGGGTTGAGATGTGTGATGATGGTCACTGGTCAGGGGTTGAGGATGTTATGATTATGATCACTGGTCATGGGTTGAGGATGTGTGATGATGGTCACTGGTCATGGATTTTGGATGAGTGATGATGATGATGGTCACTGGTCATTGGTTGAGGATTTGTGATGATGGTCATTGGTCATGGGATGAGGATGTGTGATGATGGTAATGGTCATTGGTCATGGGTTGAGGATCTGTTATGATGTTCACTGGTCACGGGTTGAGAATGTGTGAGATGATGATGGTCACTAATCATGGGTTGAGGATGAGTGATGACGGTCACTGGTCAGGGGTTGAGGATGTGTGATGATGATGATGGTCACCAACCATGGGTCGTGGATGTGTGATGATGATGATGGTCACTGGTCATGGGTTGTGGATATCTCATGATGGTGATGGTCATTGGTAATGGGTTGAGGATGTGTGATGATGATGATGGTCACTTCTGATGGGTTGTGGATGTGATGATGATGATGATTGTCACTGGTTAAGGGTTGTGGATGTGTCATGATGATGATGGGAACTGGTAATGCGTTGTGGATTTGTCATGTTGATGATGGTCACTGTTCATGGGTTGTGGATGTTCGATGATGATGATGGTCACTGGTCATGGGTTGTGGATGTGTGATGATGATGGTCACTGGTCATGGGTTGTGGATGTGTGATGATAATGATGGTCACTGACATGTGTTGTAGATGTGTGATGATGATAATGATGAATGTCACTGGTTATGTGCTGAAGACGTGTGATGATGATGATGATCACTGGTCTATGGTTGTGGATGTGTGATGGTGATGATGGTCACTGATCATGGGTTCTGGATGTATAATGATGATGATGATGATCACTGGTCATGTGTCTTGAATGTGTGATGTTGATGATAGTCACTGGTCATGGGATGAGGATGTGTGATGATGATGATGATCTCTGGTCTATGGTTGTGGATGTGTGATGGTGATGATGGTCACTGGTCATGGGTTCTGGATGTGTGATGATGATGATGATGGTCACTTGTCATGGGTTGTGGATGTGTGATGCTGATGATGGTCACTGGTCATGGGTTGAGATTGTTTGACGTTGAAGTTCACTGATCATGGGTTGAGGATGTGTGATGATGTTGGTCAATGGTCATGGGTTGAGGATATGTGATGATGATGATAGTCAATGATCATGGGTTGTAGATGTGTGATGATGATAATTGTCACTGGTTATGGGCTGAAGATGTGTGATGATGATTATGATCACTGGTCTTGGTTTGTGGATGTGTGATGGTGATGATGGTAACTGATCATGGGTTTTGGATGTGTGATGCTGATGATGATGGTCACTGGTCATGGGTCGTGGATGTGTGATGGTGATGATGGTCACTGGTCATGGGTTGATAATGTTTCATGATGATGTTCACTGGTCATGGGTTGAGAATGTTTCATGATGATGTTCACTAGTCATGGGTGGAGGATGTGATGATGTTGGTCAATGGTCATGGGTTGAGGATGTGTCATCATGATAGTCAATGATCATGGGTTGAGGATGTGCGATGATGGTCACTGGTCATTGGTTGAGGATGTTATGATTATTATCACTGGTCATGGGTTGAGGATGTGTGATGATGGTCACTGGTCATGGATTTTGGATGAGTGATTATGATAACGGTCACTGTTCATTGGTTGAGGATTTCTGATGATGGTCATTGGTTATGGGTTGAGGATGTGTGATGATGGTAATTGTCATTTGTCATGGGTTGAGAATGTGTGAGGATGATGATCGTCACTAGTCATGGGTTTAGGATGAGTGATGACTGTCACTGGTCAGTGGTTGAGGATATGTGATGATGATGATGGTCACCGGCCATGGGTCGTAGATGTGTGATGATGATGATGGGCACTGGTCATGGGTTGTGGATATCTCATGATGGTGATGGTCATTGGTAATGGGTTGAGAATGTGTGATGATGATGATGGTCACTTCTCATGGGTTGTGGATGTGACGATGATGATGATTGTCACTGGTCATGGGTTGTGGATGTGTGATGATCATGATGATGATGGTCACTGGTCATGGGTTGTGGATGTGTGATAATTATCATGGTCACTGGTCATAGGTTGTGGATGTGTGATGATAATGATGGTCACTGACATATGTTGTAGATGTGTGATGATGATGATGATGATGGTCTCTGGTTATGGGTGAGGATGTGTGATGATGATGATGATCACAGGTCTATGGTTCTGGATGTGTAATGGTGATGATGGTCACTGATCATGGGTTCTGGATGTGTGATGATGATGATGATGGTCACTGGTCATGGGTCGTAGATGTGTGATGTTGATGATGGTCACTGGTCATGGGCTGAGGATGTGTGATGATGATGATGATCACTGGTCTATGGTTGTGGATGTGTGAAGGTGATGATGGTCACTGATCATTGGTTCTGGATGTGTGATGATGATGATGATGGTCACTTGTCATGGGTTGTGGATGTGTGATGTTGATGATGGTCAATGTTCATGGGTTGAGAATGTTTGATGAGGAACTTCACTGATCATGGATTGAGGATGTATGATGATGTTGGTCAATGGTCATGGGTTGAGTATATGTGATGATGATGATATTCAATGATCATGGGTTTTAGATGTGTGATGATGATAATGGTCACTGGTTATGGGCTGAAGATGTGTGATGATGATGGTGATCACTGGTCTTAGGTTGTGGATGTGTGATGGTGATGATGGTCAATGATCATGGGTTCTGGATGTGTGATGATGAGGATGATGGTCACTGGTTATTGGTTGAGGATTTGTGATGATGGTCATTGGTCAAGGGTTGAGGATGTGTGATGATGGTAATGGTCATTGGTCATGGGTTGAGGATCTGTTATGATGTTCACTGGTCATGGGTTGAGAATGTGTGAGGAAGATGATGGTCACTAGTCATGGGTTGAGGATGAGGGATGACGGTCACTGGTCAGGGGTTGAGGATGTGTGATGATGATGATGGTCACCGGCAATGGGTCGTGGATGTGTGATGATGGTGATGGTCACTTGTCATGGGTTGTGGATATCTCATGATGGTGATGGTCATTGGTAATGGGTTGAGGATGTTTGATGATGATGATGGTCACTTCTCATGTGTTGTGGATGTGACGATGTTGATTATTGTCACTGGTCATGTGTTGTGGATGTGTGATGATGATGATGATGATGGTCACTGGTCATGGGTTGTGGATGTGTAATAATTATCATGGTCACTGGTCATGGGTTGTGGATGTTTGATGATAATGATGGTCACTGACATGTGTTGTAGAATTGTGATGATGATGATGATGATGGTCACTGGTTATGGGCAGAGGATATGTGATGATGATGATGATGACTGGTCTATGGTTGTGGATGTGTGATGGTGATGATGGTTACTGATCATGGGTTCTGGATGTGTGATGATGATGATGGTCACTGGTCATGGGTCCTGGATGTGTGATGTTGATGATGGTCACTGGTCATGGGCTGAGGATATGTGATGATCATGATCACTGGTCTATGGTTTTGGATGTGTGATGGTGATGATGGTCACTGATCATAGGTTCTGGTTGTGTGATGATGATGATGGTCACTTATCATGGGTTGTGGATGTGTGATGTTGGTGATGGTCACTGCTCATTAGTTGAGAATGTTTGATGATGAAGTTCACTGATCATGGGTTGAGGATGTGTGATGATGTTGGTCAATGGTCATGGGGTGAGGATATATGATGATGATGATAGTCAATGATCTTGGGTTGTAGATGTGTGATGATGATAATGGTCACCGGTTATGGGCTGAAGATATATGATGATGATGATGATCACTGGTCTTGGGTTGTGGATGTGTGATGGTGATGATGGTCACTGATCATGTGTTCCGGATATGTGATGATGATGATGATGATGGTCACTAGTAATGGGTCGTTGATGTGTGATGGTGATGATGGTCACTGGTCTTGGGTTGAGAATGTTTCATGATGATGTTCACTTGTCAGGGGTTGAGGATGTGATAATGTTGGTCAATGGTCATAGATTGAGGATATGTCATCATGATGATAGTCAATGATCATGGGTTGAGGATGTGTGATGATGGTCACTGGTCAGGGTTTGAGGATGCTATGATTATGATCACTGCTCATGGGTTGAGGATGTGTGATGATGGTCACTGATCATGGATTTTGGATGAGTGATGATGATGATGGTCACTGGTCATTGGTTGAGGATTTTTGATGATGGTAATGGTCATTGGTCATGCGTTGAGGATCTGTTATGATGTTCACTGGTTATGGGTTGAGAATGTGTGAGGATGATGATGGTCACTGGTCATGGGTTGAGAATGTTTGATGATGAAGTTCACTGATCATGGGTTGAGGATGTGTGATGTTGGTCAATGGTCATGGGTTGAGGATGAGTGATGACGGTCACTGGTCAGGGGTTGAGGATTTGTGATGATGATGATGGTCACCAACCATGGGTCGTGGATGTGTGATGATGGTGATGGTCACTGGTCATGGGTTGTGGATATCTCATGATGGTGATGGTCATTGGTAATGGGTTGAGGATGTGTGATGATGATGATGGTCACTTTTCTGGGTTGTGGATGTGATGATGATGATTGTCACTGGTCATGGGTTGTGCATGTGTGATGATGATGATGATGATGGTCACTGGTCATGGGTTGAGGATTTGTGATGATGGTCATTGGTCATGGGTTGAGGATGTGTGATGATGATAATGTTCATTGGTCATGGGTTGAGGATCTGTTATGATGTTCACTGGTCATAGGTTGAAAATGTGTGAGGATGATGATGGTCACTAGTCATGGGTTGAGGATAAGTGATGACGGTCACTGGTCAGGGGTTGAGGATGTGTGATGATGATGATGGTCACCGGCCATGGGTCGTGGATGTGTGATGATGATGATGGTCACTGTTCATGGATTGTGGATATCTCATGATGGTGATGGTCATTGGTAATGGGTTGAGGATGTTTGATGATGATGATGGTCACTTCTCATGTGTTGTGGATGTGACGATGATGATGATTGTCACTGGTCATGGGTTGTGGATGTGTGATGAAGATGATGATGATGGTCACTGGTCATGGGTTGTGGATGTGTGATGATAATGATGGTCACTGACAGGTGTTGTAGATGTGTGATGATGATGATGATGATGGTCACTGTTTATGGCTGAGGACGTGTGGTGATGATGATCACTGGTCTATGGTTGTGGATGTGTGATGGCGATGATGGTCGCTGATCATGTGTTCTGGGTGTGTAATGATGATGATGATGGTCACTGGTCATGGGTCGTGGATGTGTGATGTTGATGATAGTCACTGGTCATGGACTGAGGACGTGTGATGATGATGATGATCATTGGTCTATGGTTGTGGATGTGTGATGGTGATGATGGTCACTGATCATGGGTTCTGGATGTTTGATAATGATGATGATGATGGTCACTTGTCATGGGTTGTGGATGTGTGATGTTGATGATGGTCACTGGTCATGGGTTGAGAATGTTTGATGATGAAATTCACTGATCATGGGTTGAGGATGTGTGATGTTGGTCAATGGTCATGGGTTGAGGATATGTGATGATGATGATAGTCAATGATCATTGGTTGTAGATGTGTTATGATGATAGTGGTCACTGGTTATGGGCTGAAGATGTGTCATTATGATGATGATCACTTGTCTTGGGTTGTGGATGTGTGATGGTCATGATGGTCACTGATCATGGGTTCTGGATGTGTGATGATGATGATGATGATGGTCAGTGGTCATGGGTCGTGGATGTGATGATGTTTATCAATGGTCATGGGTTGAGAATGCGTCATCATGATGATAGTCAATGATCATGGGTTGAGGATGTGTGATGATGGTCATTGGTCAAGGTTTGAGGATGTTATGATTATGATCACTGGTCACGGGATGAGGATGTGTGATGATTATCACTGGTCATGGATTTTGGATGAGTGATGATGATGATGGTCACTGGTCATTGGTTGAGGATTTGTGATGATGGTCATTGGTCATGGTTTGAGGATGTGTGATGATGGTAATGGTTATTGGTCATGGGTTGAGGATCTGTTATGATGTTAACTGGTCATGGGTTGAGAATGTGTGAGGATGATGATGGTCACTAATCATGGGTTGAGGATGAGTGATGACGGTCACTGGTAAGGGTTGAGGATGTGTGATGATGATGATGGTCACCGGCCATGGGTCGTGGATGTGTGATGATGATGATGGTCACTGTTCATGGATTGTGGATATCTCATGATGGTGATGGTCATTGGTAATGGGTTGAGGATGTTTGATGATGATGATGGTCACTTCTCATGTGTTGTGGATGTGACGATGATGATGATTGTCACTGGTCATGGGTTGTGGATGTGTGATGAAGATGATGATGATGGTCACTGGTCATGGGTTGTGGATGTGTGATGATAATGATGGTCACTGACAGGTGTTGTAGATGTGTGATGATGATGATGATGATGGTCACTGTTTATGGGCTGAGGACGTGTGGTGATGATGATCACTGGTCTATGGTTGTGGATGTGTGATGGCGATGATGGTCGCTGATCATGTGTTCTGGGTGTGTAATGATGATGATGATGGTCACTGGTCATGGGTCGTGGATGTGTGATGTTGATGATAGTCACTGGTCATGGACTGAGGACGTGTGATGATGATGATGATCATTGGTCTATGGTTGTGGATGTGTGATGGTGATGATGGTCACTGATCATGGGTTCTGGATGTTTGATAATGATGATGATGATGGTCACTTGTCATGGGTTGTGGATGTGTGATGTTGATGATGGTCACTGGTCATGGGTTGAGAATGTTTGATGATGAAATTCACTGATCATGGGTTGAGGATGTGTGATGTTGGTCAATGGTCATGGGTTGAGGTTATGTGATGATGATGATAGTCAATGATCATGGGTTGTAGATGTGTGATGATGATAATGGTCACTGGTTATGGGCTGAAGATGTGTGACTATGATGATGATCACTTGTCTTGGGTTGTGGATGTGTGATGGTGATGATGGTCACTGATCATGGTTTCTGGATGTGTGATGATGATGATGATGGTCACTGGTCATGGGTCGTGGATGTGTGATGGTGATGATGGTCACTGGTCATGGGTTGAGAATGTTTCATGATGATGTTCACTGGTCAAGGGTTGAGGATGTGATGATGTTGGTCAATGGTCATGGGTTGAGGATGTGTCATCATGATGATAGTCAATGATCATGGGTTGAGGATGTGTGATGATGGTCACTGGTCAGGGTTTGAGGATGTTATGATTATGATCACTGGTCATGGGATGAGGATGTGTGATGATTGTCACTGGTCATGGATTTTGGATGAGTGATGATGATGATGGTCACTGGTCATTGGTTGAGGATTTGTGATGATGGTCATTGGTCATGGGTTGAGGATGTGTGATGATGGTAATGGTCATTGGTCATGGGTTGAGGATCTGCTATGATGTTCACTGGTCATGGGTTGAGAATGTGTGAGGATGATGATGGTCACTAATCATGGGTTGAGGATGAGTGATGACGGTCACTGGTAAGGGTTGAGGATGTGTGATGATGATGATGGTCACCGGCCATGGGTCGTGGATGTGTGATGATGAAGATGGTCACTGGTCGTGAGTTGTGGATATCTCATGATGGTGATGGTCATTGGTAATGGGTTGAGGATGTGTGATGATTATGATGGTCACTTCTCATGGGTTGTGGATGTGATGATGATGATGATTGTCACTGGTCATGGGTTGTGGATGTGTCAAGATGATGATGGCCTCTGGTAATACGTTGTGGATTTGTCATGTTGATGATGGTCACTGTTCATGGGTTGTGGATGTTCGATGATGATGATGGTCACTGGTCATGGGTTGTGGATGTGTGATGATATTGATGGTCACTGACATGTGTTGTAGATGTGTGATGATGATGATGATGATGGTCACTGATTATGGGATGAGGACGTATGATGATGTGATGATCACTTGTCTATGGTTGTGGATGTATGATGGAGATGATGGTCACTGATCATGGGTTCTGGATGTGTAATGATGATGATGATGGTCACTGGTCATGGGTCGTGGATGTGTGATGTTGATGATGGTCACTGGTCATGGGCTGAGGATGTGTGATGATGATGATGATCACTGGTCTATGGTTGTGGATGTGTGATGGTGATGATGGTCACTGATCATGGGTTCTGGATGTGTGATGATGATGATGGTCACTTGTCATGGGTTGTGGATGTGTGATGTTGATGATGGTCACTGGTCATGGGTTGAGAATGTTTGATGATGAAATTCAATGATCATGGGTTGAGGATGTGTGATGATGTTGGTCAATGGTCATGGGTTGAGGATATGTGATGATGATAGTCAATGATCATGGGTTGTAGATATGTGATGATGATAATGGTCACTGGTTATGGGCTGAAGATGTGTGATAATGATGATGATCACTGGTCTTGGGTTGTGGATGTGTGATGGTGATGATGGTCACTGATCATGGGTTCTGGATGTTTCATGATGATGATGATGGTCAGTGGTCATGGGTCGTGGATGTGTGATGGTGATGATGTTCACTGGTCATGGGTTGAGAATGTTTCATGATGATGTTCACTGGTCATGGGTTGAGGATGTGATTGTGTTGGTCAATGGTCATGGGTTGAGTATCTGTCATCATGATGATAGTCAATGATCATGGGTTGAGGATGTGTGATGATGGTCACTGGTCAGGGGTTGAGGATATTATGATTATGGTCACTGGTCATGGGTTGAGGATGTGTGATGATTGTCACTGGTCATGGATTTTGGATGAGTGATAATGATGATGGTCACTGGTCATTGGTTCAGGATTTGTGATGATGGTCATTGGTCATGGGTTGAGGATGTGTGATGATGGTAATGGTCATTGGTCATGGGTTGAGGATCTGTCATGATTTTCACTGGTCATGGGTTGAGAATGTATGAGGATGATGATGGTCACTAGTCATGGGTTGAGGATGAGTGATGACGGTCACTGGTCAGGGGTTGAGGATGTGTGATGATGATGATGGTCACCGGCCATGGGTCGTGGATGTGTGATGATGATGATTGTCACTGGTCATGGGTTGTGGATATCTCATGATGGTGATGGTCTTTGGTAATGTGTTGAGGATGTGTGATAATGATGATGGTCACTTCTCTTGGGTTGTAGATATGACGATGATGAAGATTGTCACTGGTCAAGGGTTGTGGATGTGTGATGATGATGATGATGATGGTCACTGGTCATGGGTTGTGGATTTGTGATAATTATCATGGTCACTGGTCATGGGTGGAGGATGTGTGATGTAATGATGGTCACTGACATGTGTTGTAGATGTGTGATGATGATGATGTGATGGTCACTGGTTATGGGCTGATGATGTGTGATGGTGATGATGGTCACTGATCATGGGTTCTGGATGTGTGATGATGATGATGATGGTCACTGGTCATGGGTCGAGGATGTTTGATGATGATGATGGTCACTTCTCATGTGTTGTGGATGTGACGATGATGATGATTGTCACTGGTCATGGGTTGTGGATGTGTGATGAAGATGATGATGATGGTCACTGGTCATGGGTTGTGGATGTGTGATGATAATGGTCACTGATATTTGTTGTTGATGTGTGATGATGATGATGGTCACTGGTTATGAGCTGAGGATGTGTGATGATGATGATGATCACTGGTCTATGGTTGTGGATATATGATGGTGATGATGGTCACTGATCATGGATTCTGGATGTGTGATGATGATGATGATGGTCACTGGTCATGGGTCGTGGATGTGTGATGTTGATGATGGTCACTGGTCATGGGCTGAGGATGTGTGATGATGATGATGATCACTGGTCTATGGTTGTGGATGTGTGATGGTGATGATGGTCACTGGTCATGGGTTCAGGATGTGTGATGATGATGATGATGATGATGGTCACTTGTCATGGGTTGTGGATGTGTGATGGTGATTATGGTCACTGGTCATGGGTTGAGAATGTTTGATGATGAAGTTCACTGATTCTGGGTTGAGGATGTGTGATGATGTTGGTCAATGGTCATGGGTTGAGGATATGTGATGATGATGATAGTCAATGATCATGGGTTGTAGATGTGTGATGATGATAATGGTCACTGGTTATGGGCTGAAGATGTGTGATGATGATGATCACTGGTCTTGGGTTGTGGATGTGTGATGGTGATGATGGTCACTGATCATGGATTCTGAATGTGTGATGATGATGATGATGGTCACTGGTAATGGGTCGTGGATGTGTGATGGTGATGATGGTCACTGGTCATGGGTTGAGAATGTTTCATGATGATGTTCACTGGTCATGGGTTGAGGATGTGATGATGTTGGTCAATGGTCATGGGTTGAGGATGTGTCATCATGATGATAGTCAATGATCATGGGTTGAGGATGTGTGATGATGGTCACTGGTCAGGGGTTTGAGGATGTTATGATTATGATCACTGGTCATGGGTTGAGGATGTGTGATGATTGTCACTGGTCATGGATTTTGGATGAGTGATAATGATGATGGTCACTGGTCATTGGTTGAGGATTTGTGATGATGTCATTGGTCATGGGTTGAGGATGTGTGATGATGGTAATGGTCATTGGTCATGGGTTGAGGATCTGTCATATGATTTCACTGGTCATGGGTTGAGAATGTATGAGGATGATGATTGTCACTATAATGGGTTGAGGATGAGTGATGACGGTCACTGGTAGGGTTTGAGGATGTGTGATGATGATGATGGTCACCGGCCATGAGTCGTGGATGTGTGATGATGAAGATTGTCACTGGTGGGTTGTGGATATCTCATGATGGTGTTGGTCATTGGTAATGGGTTGAGGATGTGTGATGATGTATGATGGTCACTTCTCATGGGTTGTAGATATGAGATGATGATGATTGTCACTGGTCATGGGTTGTGGATGTTGTGATGAATACATGGTCACTGGTCATGGGTGGGATGTGTTGTTAATGATGGTCTACATGCTGGTCATGGTGTGATGATGATGTGATGGTACTGTATTGGTGATGAGTGTGATGTGTATGGTCATGATCATGGTGATGTGATGATGATGATCAGATGGTCATGGTGATGTGATGATGTCATGATTGGGTTGATGATGGTCATGGTATGGGTCATGGTCATGGATGAGATGATGATCACTGTTATGGTGTGGATGTGTATGGTGAGGATGTATGATATGATCATGTGATTTGTGGATGATGATGATGATGTCTCACATGGTTGGGTTTGGATGTTGATATGATGGTCACTGTCATGGGTTGGTGATGATGTATGATTCACTGAGTCAGGGTTGAGATGTGTGATGAGTTTTCAATGATCATGGGTTGAGGATTGTGATGATGTAATGTCAGTTAGATATGGGTTGTTTGTGTAGATGATATGGTTGGTTATGTGTGAAGGATGATAATGATCACGGTTTGTGGTATGTGATGATGGTGGTATGGTACGGTATGGGTGGATGTGGTATGATGATGGTATGATGTCATGATATGTGGGTGGATGGTGTTGTGGTGATGGATGGTCACTGGGTTGAGTGTTTGAGATGAATGTTCACTGATTCTGTTGGGTGTGGTGAGAGTTGAATGTCATGGTAGGAATGTGATTGATGATAGTCGTGATCATGGGTGTAGATGTGTGATGAGATTGGCAGTTATGGGCTGTAGTGTGATGATGTGATGATTATCACTGGTCTTGGGTTGGGATGTGATGGTGATGGTCACTGGTCATGGATTTGTTGTGATGATGATGATGGTCACTGGTATGGGATTGTGGATGTGGATGGTATGGTTGAGGATGTATGATATGGTTAAATGGTCATTGATGGTTATGGATGGTTATGATGTAGATGTTTGAGAATGGTTGAGGATGATGATGTCACTATCATGGTTGAAGTATGACAGGTAGGTGGGTGAGATGGTATGTAGTGATGATGTATGATGACGTGGATGTTGTGAGTGATGGTCACTGTCTGGTTTGGGATATTCATGATAGTGATGGTCATTGGTATGGGTTGGATGGTTGGATGATGATGATGGTCACTTTCATGGGTTGTGATGAGATGATGATGATTGTCACTGGTCGTGGTTGTGGAGTGTGATGATGATGAGATGATGGTCCTGGTCATGGTTGTGGATTTGTGATAATTATCATGGTCATGGTCATGGGTTGAGATGTTTGATGATGATGAAGGTCACTGGTCATGGTTGAGATGTTGTGATGATATGATGGTCATGTCATCGTTGTGATGTGTAGTGAAGATGATGATCATGTCACTGGTCATGGATTATGGATTTGTGATGATGTTGGTCACTGGTCATGGTGTTGATGGTTGATGATGGTGATGGTCTCTGGTCATGGGTTGGATATGTGATGATGATGGTCATTGTCATGTTTGTGGATGTTCGATGATGATGATGATGATGGTCACTGGTCATGGGTTTGTGGAGTGTGTGGATGTATGGTAACCGGTCATGTTGTGGATGTGTGATGACGATGTTTCCTGGTCATGGGTTGTGGAATGTGATGTATATGGTCACTGGTCATGGGTTGTGATTGTGTGATTATGAGATGGTCATGTCATGGTTAGATGATATGAGATGGTCGCAGGCCATGGTTTCAGGATGTTTATGATGATGGAATGTTTGTGGGTTGAGATGTGATGATGATAATGGTCACTGGTCATGGGTTGTAGATATGTTATGTGAATGATATGGTCACTGGTCATGGGTTGAGGATGTGGATAGATGATGATCACTGGTCATGGTTGAGGATATGTGATGATGATGGTCATTGTCATGGGTTGTGGATGTATGATGGTGATGATTGTCACTGGTCTTGGGTTGTAGATGTTGATGAGATGATGGTCACTGTTCATGTGTTTTAGATGTGTGATGATGAGATGGTCACTGGTCATGGGTTGTGGGATGTGTGATGATGATGGTGACTGGTAATGTGTTGAGCTTGTGTGATGATGATGATGGTCACTGGTCATCCGTTGTGGATATATAATGATGATGATGATGGTCATTCGTCATGGGTTGTGGATGTGTGATGATGATGATGGTCACGAGTCATCGGTTATGGATGTGTGATGATGATGGTCACTAGTCAAGGTTCTTGGATGTTTGATAATGATGATGGTCACTGGTCATGGGTTGTGAATGTTTTATGATGGTGATGGTCACTGGTCATTGGTTGAGGATGTGTGATGATGATGATGGTCACTGGTCATGGGTTGTCTATGTGTGATAATGATCATGGTCACTGGTCATGGGTTGATGATGTTTGATGATGTTCATGGTCACTGGTCATGTGTTGACATTGTGTGATGATGATGATGGTCACTGGTCATGGGTTGTGAATGTTTTATGATGGTGATGGTCACTGGTCATTGGTTGAGGATGTGTGATGATGATGATGGTCACTGGTCATGGGTTGTCTATGTGTGATAATGATCATGGTCACTGGTCATGGGTTGATGATGTTTGATGATGTTCATGGTCACTGGTCATGTGTTGACATTGTGTGATGATGATGATGGTCACTGGTCATCCGTTGTGGATGTGTAGTGAAGATGATGATCATAGTCACTGGTCATGGATTGTGGATTTGTGATTATGTTGGTCACTGGTCATGCGTTGTTGATGTTTGATGATGGTGATGGTCTCTGGTCATGGGTTGAGGATATGTGATGATGATGATGGTCAATGGTCATGTTTTGTGGATGTGTGATGATGATGATGATGATGTCACTGGTCATGGGTTGTGGATGTGTGATGATGATGATGGTTACCGGTCATGTTCTGTGGATGTGTGATGACGATGTTTCCTGGTCATGGGTTGTGGATGTGTGATGATGATGGTCACTGGTCATGGGTTGTGATTGTGTGATTATGATGATGATCACTGGTCATGGGTTGAGGATGTATGACGATGGTCGCTGGCCATGGGTTCAGGATGTTTGATGACGATGGGTACTGGTTGTGGGTTGTGGATGTGTGATGATGATAATGGTCACTGGTCATGGTTTGCAGATGTGTTATGATAATGATGATGGTCACTGGTCATGGGTTGAGGATGTGGGATGACGATGATGGTCACTGGTCATGAGTTGAGGATATGTGATGATGATGATGGTCATTGGTCATGGGTTGTGGATGTGTGATGGTGATGATTGTCACTGGTCTTGGGTTGTAGATGTGTGATTATGATGATGATGGTCACTGGTCATGGGTTTTGGATGTATGACGATGACGATGGTCACTGGTCATGGGTTGTGGATGTGTGATGATACTGATGGTCACTGACATGTGTTGTAGATGTGTGATGATGATGATGATGATGGTCACTGGTCATGGGCTGAGGATGTGTGATGATGATGATGATCACTGGTCTACGGTTATGGATGTGTGATGGTGATGATGTTCACTGATCATGGGTTCTGGATGTGTGATGATGATGATGATGGTCACTGGTCATGGGTCGTGGATGTGTGATGTTGATGATGGTCACTGGTCATGGGTTGAGAATGTTTGATGATGAAGTTCACTGATCATGGGTTGAGGACGTGTGATGATGTTGGTCAATGGTCATGGGTTGAGGATATGTGATGATGATAGTCAATGATCATGGGTTGTAGATGTGTGATGAAGATAATGGTCACTGGTTATGGGCTGAGGATGTGTGATGATGATGATCACTGGTCGTGGGTTGTGGATGTGTGATGGTGATGATGGTCACTGATCCTGGGTTCGGGATGTGTGATGATGATGATGATGGTCACTGGTCATGGGTCGTGGATGTGTGATGGTGATGATGGTCACTGGTCATGGGTTGAGAATGTTTGATGATGATGTTCACTGGTCATGGGTTGAGGATATGTGATGATGTTGGTCAATGGTCATGGGTTGAGAATGTGTCATCATGATGATAGTCAATGATCATGGGTTGAGGATGTGTGATGATGGTCACTGGTCATGGGTTGAGGATGTTATGATTATGATCACTGGTCATGGGTTGAGGATGTGTGAGGATGGTCAATGGTCATGGATTTTGGACGAGTGATGATGATGATGGTCATTGGTCATTGGTTGAGGATTTGTGATGATGGTCATTGGTCATGGGTTGAGGATGTGTGATGATTGTTATGGTCATTGGTCATGGGTTGAGTATCTGTTATGATGTTCACTGGTCAT
This sequence comes from Panulirus ornatus, assembly GCF_036320965.1. Taxonomy (NCBI): domain Eukaryota; kingdom Metazoa; phylum Arthropoda; class Malacostraca; order Decapoda; family Palinuridae; genus Panulirus; species Panulirus ornatus. The sequence continues at coordinate 31,945,361 of NC_092273.1, forward strand.
GGGTTGAAAATGTGTGAGGATGATGATGGTCACTAGTCATGGGTTGAGGATGAGTGATGACGGTCACTGGTCAGGGGATTAGGATGTGTGATGATGATGATGGTCACCGGTCATGGGTCGTGGATATGTGATGATGATGATGGTCACTGGTCATGGGTTGTGGATATTTCATGATGGTGATGGTCATTGGTAATGGGTTGAGGATGTGTGATGATGATTATGGTCAATGGTCATGGGTTGTGGATGTGATGTGATGATGATGGTCAGTGGTCATAAGTTGAAGATGTGTTATGATGATGATGGTCACTGGTCATGGGTTGTGGATGTGTGATGGTGATGATGGTCACTGGTCATGGGTTGTGGATATGTGATGACGATGATGTTCACTGGTCATGGGTTGTGGATGCGTGATGGTGATGATGGTCACTGGTCATGGGTTGAGAATGTGTTATGATGATAAGTGTCAATGGTCATGGGTTGGGATGTGTGGTGATGATGATGGTAAATGGTCATGGGTTGAGGATATTTCATGATGATGATAGTCAATGGTCATGGGTTGAGGATGTGTGATTATGATTATGGTCAATGGTCATGGGTTGAGGATGTATGATGATGGTCACTTGTCATGGGTTGAGGATGTTTAATGATGGTCACTGGTCACGGGTTGAGGATATATGATGATGATGATGGTCATAGTTCATGGGTTGAGGATGTGTTATGATGTTCACTGGTCATAGGTTGAGGAAGTGTGATTATGATGATGGTCACTGGTCATGGGTTGAGGATGTGTGATGATGGCCACTGGTCTTGGGTTGAGGATGTGTGATGATGATGATGGTCAACAGTCATGGGTTGTGTGTGATGATGATGATGGTCATTGGTCATGGGTTGTGGATGTTTGATGATGGTGATGTTCACTGGTCATAAGATATGGATGTGTGATGATTTGTATGGTCATCGTTCATGCGTTGTGGAGGTGTGATGATGATGATGATGATGGTCACTGGTCATGGGTTGTCGTTGTGTCATGATGTTGTTGGTCACTAGTCATGGGTTGTGGATGTGTGATGACGATGGTCTATGGTCATAGGTTGTGGATGTGTGATGAAGATGATGGTCACTGGTCATGGGTTGTGGATATTCGATGATGATGATTGTCAGTGTTCATGGGTTGTGGATGTGTGATGATGATGATGGTCACTGGTCAAGGGTTGAGGATGTGATGATGATGATGGTCACTGGTCATGGGTCTTGGATGTGTGATGATGATGATGGTCACTGGTCATCCGTTGTAAATATGTAATGATGATGATGATGATGGTCACTGCTCATGGGTTGTGGATGTGTGATGATGAAGGTCACTGGTTATGGGTTGTGGATGTGTGATGATGATGGTGGTCACTGGTCATTGGCGGTGGATGTGTGATGATGATGATGGTCACTGGTAATGGGTTGAGGATGTGTGATTTTTTGTCAATGGCCATGGGTTGAGGATGTGATGATGATGATGATGGTCACTGGTCAAGGGTTGAGGATGTGATGATGATGATGGTCACTAGTCATGGGTTGTGGATGTGTGATGATGATGATGGTCACTGGTCATCCATTGTAAATATGTAATAATGATGATGATGGTGGTCACTGGTCATGGTTGTGGAAGTGTGTTGGTGATGATGGTCACTAGTCATGGGTTGTGGATGTGTGATGATGATGATGGTCACTGGTCGTGGATTGTGGATATGTGATGATGAAGATGGTCACTGGTCATAGGTTGTAGACGTATGATGTGATGATGATGGTCAGTGGTCATAAGTTGAAGATGTGTTATGATGATGATGGTCACTGGTCATGGGTTGTGGATGTGTAATGGTGATGATGGTCACTGGTCATGGGTTGTGGATATGTGATGACGATGATGTTCACTGGTCATGGGTTGTGGATGCGTGATGGTGATGATGGTCACTGGTCATGGGTTGAGAATGTGTTATGATGATAAGTGTCAATGGTCATGGGTTGGGATGTGTGGTGATGATGATGGTAAATGGTCATGGGTTGAGGATATTTCATGATGATGATAGTCAATGGTCATGGGTTGAGGATGTGTGATTATGATTATGGTCAATGGTCATGGGTTGAGGATGTATGATGATGGTCACTTGTCATGGGTTGAGGATGTTTAATGATGGTCACTGGTCACGGGTTGAGGATATATGATGATGATGATGGTCATAGTTCATGGGTTGAGGATGTGTTATGATGTTCACTGGTCATAGGTTGAGGAAGTGTGATTATGATGATGGTCACTGGTCATGGGTTGAGGATGTGTGATGATGGCCACTGGTCTTGGGTTGAGGATGTGTGATGATGATGATGGTCAACAGTCATGGGTTGTGTGTGATGATGATGATGGTCATTGGTCATGGGTTGTGGATGTTTGATGATGGTGATGTTCACTGGTCATAAGATATGGATGTGTGATGATTTGTATGGTCATCGTTCATGCGTTGTGGAGGTGTGATGATGATGATGATGATGGTCACTGGTCATGGGTTGTCGTTGTGTCATGATGTTGTTGGTCACTAGTCATGGGTTGTGGATGTGTGATGACGATGGTCTATGGTCATAGGTTGTGGATGTGTGATGAAGATGATGGTCACTGGTCATGGGTTGTGGATATTCGATGATGATGATTGTCAGTGTTCATGGGTTGTGGATGTGTGATGATGATGATGGTCACTGGTCAAGGGTTGAGGATGTGATGATGATGATGGTCACTGGTCATGGGTCTTGGATGTGTGATGATGATGATGGTCACTGGTCATCCGTTGTAAATATGTAATGATGATGATGATGATGGTCACTGCTCATGGGTTGTGGATGTGTGATGATGAAGGTCACTGGTTATGGGTTGTGGATGTGTGATGATGATGGTGGTCACTGGTCATTGGCGGTGGATGTGTGATGATGATGATGGTCACTGGTAATGGGTTGAGGATGTGTGATTTTTTGTCAATGGCCATGGGTTGAGGATGTGATGATGATGATGATGGTCACTGGTCAAGGGTTGAGGATGTGATGATGATGATGGTCACTAGTCATGGGTTGTGGATGTGTGATGATGATGATGGTCACTGGTCATCCATTGTAAATATGTAATAATGATGATGATGGTGGTCACTGGTCATGGTTGTGGAAGTGTGTTGGTGATGATGGTCACTAGTCATGGGTTGTGGATGTGTGATGATGATGATGGTCACTGGTCGTGGATTGTGGATATGTGATGATGAAGATGGTCACTGGTCATAGGTTGTAGATGTATGATGTGATGATGATGGTCAGTGGTCATAAGTTGAAGATGTGTTATGATGATGATGGTCACTGGTCATGGGTTGTGGATGTGTAATGGTGATGATGGTCACTGGTCATGGGTTGTGGATATGTGATGACGATGATGTTCACTGGTCATGGGTTGTGGATGCGTGATGGTGATGATGGTCACTGGTCATGGGTTGAGAATGTGTTATGATGATAAGTGTCAATGGTCATGGGTTGGGATGTGTGGTGATGATGATGGTAAATGGTCATGGGTTGAGGATATTTCATGATGATGATAGTCAATGGTCATGGGTTGAGAATGTGTGATTATGATTATGGTCAATGGTCATGGGTTGAGGATGTATGATGATGGTCACTTGTCATGGGTTGAGGATGTTTAATGATGGTCACTGGTCACGGGTTGAGGATATATGATGATGATGATGGTCATAGTTCATGGGTTGAGGATGTGTTATGATGTTCACTGGTCATAGGTTGAGGAAGTGTGATTATGATGATGGTCACTGGTCATGGGTTGAGGATGTGTGATGATGGCCACTGGTCTTGGGTTGAGGATGTGTGATGATGATGATGGTCAACAGTCATGGGTTGTGTGTGATGATGATGATGGTCATTGGTCATGGGTTGTGGATGTTTGATGATGGTGATGTTCACTGGTCATAAGATATGGATGTGTGATGATTTGTATGGTCATCGTTCATGCGTTGTGGAGGTGTGATGATGATGATGATGATGGTCACTGGTCATGGGTTGTCGTTGTGTCATGATGTTGTTGGTCACTAGTCATGGGTTGTGGATGTGTGATGACGATGGTCTATGGTCATAGGTTGTGGATGTGTGATGAAGATGATGGTCACTGGTCATGGGTTGTGGATATTCGATGATGATGATTGTCAGTGTTCATGGGTTGTGGATGTGTGATGATGATGATGGTCACTGGTCAAGGGTTGAGGATGTGATGATGATGATGGTCACTGGTCATGGGTCTTGGATGTGTGATGATGATGATGGTCACTGGTCATCCGTTGTAAATATGTAATGATGATGATGATGATGGTCACTGCTCATGGGTTGTGGATGTGTGATGATGAAGGTCACTGGTTATGGGTTGTGGATGTGTGATGATGATGGTGGTCACTGGTCATTGGCGGTGGATGTGTGATGATGATGATGGTCACTGGTAATGGGTTGAGGATGTGTGATTTTTTGTCAATGGCCATGGGTTGAGGATGTGATGATGATGATGATGGTCACTGGTCAAGGGTTGAGGATGTGATGATGATGATGGTCACTAGTCATGGGTTGTGGATGTGTGATGATGATGATGGTCACTGGTCATCCATTGTAAATATGTAATAATGATGATGATGGTGGTCACTGGTCATGGTTGTGGAAGTGTGTTGGTGATGATGGTCACTAGTCATGGGTTGTGGATGTGTGATGATGATGATGGTCACTGGTCGTGGATTGTGGATATGTGATGATGAAGATGGTCACTGGTCATAGGTTGTAGATGTATGATGTGATGATGATGGGTCAGTGGTCATAAGTTGAAGATGTGTTATGATGATGATGGTCACTGGTCATGGGTTGTGGATGTGTAATGGTGATGATGGTCACTGGTCATGGGTTGTGGATATGTGATGACGATGATGTTCACTGGTCATGGGTTGGTTGGTTGCGTGATGTGATGATGGTCACTGGTCATGGGTCTTGGATGTGTGATGATGATGATGGTCACTGGTCAAGGGTTGAGGATGTGATGATGATGATGGTCACTGGTCATGGGTCTTGGATGTGTGATGATGATGATGGTCACTGGTCATCCGTTGTAAATATGTAATGATGATGATGATGATGGTCACTGCTCATGGGTTGTGGATGTGTGATGATGAAGGTCACTGGTTATGGGTTGTGGATGTGTGATGATGATGGTGGTCACTGGTCATTGGCGGTGGATGTGTGATGATGATGATGGTCACTGGTAATGGGTTGAGGATGTGTGATTTTTTGTCAATGGCCATGGGTTGAGGATGTGATGATGATGATGATGGTCACTGGTCAAGGGTTGAGGATGTGATGATGATGATGGTCACTAGTCATGGGTTGTGGATGTGTGATGATGATGATGGTCACTGGTCATCCATTGTAAATATGTAATAATGATGATGATGGTGGTCACTGGTCATGGTTGTGGAAGTGTGTTGGTGATGATGGTCACTAGTCATGGGTTGTGGATGTGTGATGATGATGATGGTCACTGGTCGTGGATTGTGGATATGTGATGATGAAGATGGTCACTGGTCATAGGTTGTAGACGTATGATGTGATGATGATGGTCAGTGGTCATAAGTTGAAGATGTGTTATGATGATGATGGTCACTGGTCATGGGTTGTGGATGTGTAATGGTGATGATGGTCACTGGTCATGGGTTGTGGATATGTGATGACGATGATGTTCACTGGTCATGGGTTGTGGATGCGTGATGGTGATGATGGTCACTGGTCATGGGTTGAGAATGTGTTATGATGATAAGTGTCAATGGTCATGGGTTGGGATGTGTGGTGATGATGATGGTAAATGGTCATGGGTTGAGGATATTTCATGATGATGATAGTCAATGGTCATGGGTTGAGATGTGTGATTATGATTATGGTCAATGGTCATGGGTTGAGGATGTATGATGATGGTCACTTGTCATGGGTTGAGGATGTGGGATGATGAAGATGATCACTGGTCATGGGTTGAGGATATGTGATGATGATGATGGTCACTGGTCATGGGTTGCTGATATGTGATGGTGATGATGGTCACTGGTCCTGGATTGTACATGTGTGATGATGATGATGATGATCACTCTTCATGGGTTGTGGATGTGTGATGGTGATGGTCACTGGTCATGGGTTGTGGATGTGTGATGATGATGGTCACTGGTCATGAGTCTTGGATGTGTGATGATGGTGGTGGTCACTAGTCATGGGTTGTGAATGTTTTGTGATGGTGATGGTCACTGGTCATACGTTGAGGATGTGTGATGATGATGATGGTCACTGGTCATCCGTTGTGGATATCTAATGATGATCATGATGATGGTCACTGTTCTTGGGTCTTGGATATGTGATGATGATAATGGTCACTGGTCATGGGTTGTGCTTGTGTGATGATGATGGTCACTGGTCATGGGCTGTGGATATGTGATGATGATGATGGTCACTGGTCATTGGTTCAGGATGTGTGATGATGATAATGGTCACTGGTCATGGGTTGTTGATGTGCAATTGTGATGATGGTCAATGGTCTTGTGTTGTATGTGTGATGATTATGAATATGGTCACTGGTCATGGGTTTTGGATGTGTGATGATGATGATGATGGTCAAAAGTCATGGGTTGTGGATGTGTGATGATTGTAAATGTGATGATGATGATGATAAGGATGGTCAGTGGTCATGAGTTGAGAGTGTCTTGATGATGATGGTCACTGGTCATGAGATGTAGATGTGTGATGGTGATGATCGTCCCCCTGACATGGGTTGTGGATGTGTGATTGTGATGAAGATGATCACTGTTCATGGGTTGTGGATGTGTGATGGTGATGATGGTCACTGGTCATGTGTTCAGGATATTTGATGATGATGGTTGTCACTGGTCATGGGTCGTTGATGTGTAATTGTGATGATGGTCACTAGTCTTGTGTTGTATGTTTGATGACGATGAATATAGTCAACGATCATGGGTTGTGGATGTGTGGTGAAGATGATGGTCAATAGTCATGGGTTGTGGATGTATGATGATGATTATGGTGACTGGTCATGGGTTTTAGATGTGTGATGATGATGATGATGAAGATGGTCACTGGTCATGGGTTGAGAGAGTGTTATGATGATGATGGTCACTGGTCATGGGTTGGGGATGTGTGATGGTAATGTTGGTAACTGGTCATTGGTTGTGGATGTGTCATGGTGATGATGGTCACTTTTCATGGGTCGTGGATGAGTGATGGTGATGATGGTCACTAGTCATGGGTTGAGAAGGTGTGATGATGAAGATGGTCGCTGGTCATAGGTTGTGGATGTGATGATGATTATGGTCACTGGTCAAGAGTTGTGGATGTGTGATAATGATGATGGTCACTGGTCATGGGTTATGGATGTGTGATGACGATGGTTACTTTTCATGGGTTTTGGATGTGTGATGATGATGATGGTCACTGGTCATGAGTTGTAGATGTGTGATGATGATGATGGTCACTGTTCATGGGTTGTGGATGTGTGATGATGATGATGGTCACTGGTCATGGGTTGTGGATGTGTGATGATGATGATGGGTCATGGTCATGTGATGGATGTGTGATGAATGGTCACTGGTCATGGGTTGGATGTGTGATGATGATGATGGTCATGGTCATGGGTTGTGGTGTGATGATGATGATGGTCACTGGTCATGGGTTGTGGATGTTGTGATGATGATGATGGTCACTGGTCATGGTTGTGGATGTGTGATGATGATGGTCACTGTCATGGTTGGGGATGTGTGATGATGATGATGGATGGTCATGGTCATTGGTTGTTTGTTTGAGTGATGATGATGATGGTCACTGGTCATGGGTTGTGGATGTGTGATGGTGATGATGGTCACTGGTCATGGGTTGTGGATGTGTGATGATGATGATGGTCACCTGGTCATGGGTTGTGGATATTCGATGATGATGATTGTCAGTGTTCATGGGTTGTGGATGTGTGATGATGATGATGGTCACTGGTCAAGGGTTGAGGATGTGATGATGATGATGGTCACTGGTCATGGGTCTTGGATGTGTGATGATGATGATGGTCACTGGGTCATCCGTTGTAAATATGTAATGATGATGATGATGATGGTCCACTGCTCATGGGTTGTGGATGTGTGGATGATGAAGGTCACTGGTTATGGGTTATTGATGTGTGATGATGATGGTGGTCACTGGTCATGGCGGTGGTTGTGTGATGATGATGATGGTCACATGGTAAGGGTTGAGGATGTGTGATTTTTTTTCAATGCCATGGGTTGAGGATGTGATGATGATGATGATGGTCACTGGGTCAAGGGTTGAGGATGTGATGATGATGATGGTCACTAGACATGGGGTTGTGAGAGTGTGATGATGATGGATGGTCACTGGTCATCCCATAGTAATATGTAATGAGATGATAGATGGTCACTGGTTATGGGTTGGAATGTGTGATGATGAAGGGTCACTGGTCATAGGTTGTGGATGTGTAATGATGATGATGTTTCACTGGTCATGGTTTGAGATGTATGATATATGTCACTGCTCATGGTTGGGATGTGTGGATGATGATGGTCACTGGTCATGGTTGAGGATGTGTGATGATGATGATGGTCACTGGTCATGGTTGTTGATGTGTGATGTGATGATGGTCACTGGTCTTGGGTTGTAGATGATGTGATGTACTGATCGGTTATGCGTGATATGGATCCATGGTTGTGGATGTGTGATGATGAATGATGGTCATTCGTGATGGGGATGTGTGATGATGATGATGGTCACTTGTCATGGTTGTAGATGTATGATGATGATGATGTAATGGTCATGGGTTGAGAGAATGTGTTATTTGATGATGGTCACATGTCATGGTTGTGGATGTGTGATGATGATGATGGTCACTGGTCATTGGTTGATGATGTGTATGATTGATGGTCACTGTCATGGGTTGTGGATGTGTGATTATGATGATGATGGTCACTGGTCATGGTTGTGGATATTGATGATGATGATGGTCACTGGTCATGGGTTGTGGAGTGTGATGATGTGATGGTCACTGGTCATGGTTGTGATGTGTGATGATGATGGTCACTGGTCATGGTGTTGAGAGGTGTCATGGATGATGATGATGTATGTCACTGTCTGGTTGTGAGTGGTGATGTGATGATGGTCACTGGTCATGGGTTGAGATGTGTGATGATGATGATGTGTCATGTCATAGGTTGATATGTGTGATGATGATGATGGTCAATGGTCATGGGTTGGAATGTGATGGATGATGAATCAATGGTCATGGTATGAGGTGTGGATGTGTAATGTATGATGAGGATTGTGATCACTGGTCATTGGTTTGATGTTGTGATGATGATGATGGTCATCGATCATGGGTTGAGGATTGTATGAATGTCACTAGTCATGGGTTGAGGATGTGTGATGATGATGATGTCACTGGTCATGGTTGAGGATTGTGATGATGATATGGTCACTGGTCATGGTTGTGGATGTGTGATGATGATGATGGTCACTGGTGTATGGGTTGATATTGTATGATGTGATGGTCACTGGTCATGGGTTGAGGATGTGTGATGATGATGATGGTCACTATCATGGTTTTGGATGTGTGATGATGATGAATGGTCACTGGTCAGGTGTTGTAGATGATGATGTATGTATGTATGATGATGATGATGGGTCACATGGTCATGGGTGAGGATGGTGATGATGATGGTCACTGGTCTTGGGCTTGGATGGTGATGATGTGTCACTGTCAGTGAGGTGTGTGAGAGATGTGTAGTCACTGGTTGATGATGATGTCATGGTCACTGGTCTATGGTATGGGATATGTGATGATGATGATGGTCACTGGTCATGGGTTGTGGATGTGTGATGATGATGATGGTCACTGGTCATGGGCTCTGGATGTGTGATGATGATATGATGGTCTCTGGTTATGGGTTCAGGATGTGTGATGATGATGATGGTCACTGGTCATGGGTTGTGGATGTGTGATGTTGATGATGGTCATTGGTCATTGGCTCAGGATGTGTGGATTGTCTGTGGGTTAGGATGGGAATGATGATATATGGTCACTGTTCATGGGTTGCGATGTGTGTTGATGATGATGGTCACTGTCATGGTGTTGATGGTGATGTGATGATGGTCACTGGTATTGGTTTGTAGGTGTGTGATGATGATGATAGTCTCTGGTCATGGGTTGTGGATGTGTGATGATGATGATGGTAAATGGTCGTGGGTTGTGGATGTGTGATGATGATGATGGTAAATGGTCGTGGGTTGTGGATGTGTGATGATGATGATGGTCACTGGTCAATGGTTGTAAATTTATGATGATGATAATGATGGTCACTGGTCAATGGTTGTAAATTTATGATGATGATGATGATGATGATGATGGTCACTGGTCATGGGTTGAGGATGTGTTGATGATGATGATGGTCACTGGTCATGGGTTGTGGATGGATGATGTTGATGATGGTCACTGTTAATGGGCTTTGGATTGACGATGATGTGAATGATGGTCACTGGTCATAGGTTGTGGATGCTTGATGGTGGTGATGGTCACTGGTCATAGATTGAGAATATGTGATGATGATATGTGTCATGCGTCATGGGTTGAGGATGTGTTATGATGAAGATGTTCAATGATCATGTGTTGAGGAAATTTGATGATGATGATGGTCAATGTTCATGGGTTGAGAATGTGTGATGATGATGATTGTCAATGGTTATGGGTTGAGGATGTGTGATGATGGTCACTGGTCATGGGTTGAGGATGTGTGATGATGATGATGGTAACTGGTCATAGGCTGTGGATGTGTGATGATGATGATGATCACTGGTTGTGGATATTTCATGATGGTGATGGTCAGTGGTCACTGGTTGAGGATATGTGATGAAGATGATGGTCACTGATCATGCGTTGTGGATATGTGATGATGATGATGATGGTCACTGGTCATGGGTTGTGAACGTCTGTTGATGTTTATGGTCACTGGTCATGGGTTGTGGATGTGTTATGACAATGGTCATCGGTCATGGGTTGTGGATGAGTGATGATGATGATGTTTACTGTCCATAGGTTGTGGATGTTCGATGATGATGATGGTCACTTATCATGGGTTATGGATGTGTGACGATGATGGTCACTGGTCATGGGTTGTGGATGTGTTATGATGATGGTCACTGGTCATGGGTTGAGGATGTGTGAAGATGATGGTCACTGGTCATCCGTTGTGGATATGTAATGATGATGATGATGGTAACTGGTCTTGGGTTGTGGATATGTGATGATGATGATGGTCACTGGTCATGGGTTGTAGATGTGTGATGTGACGATGGTCACTGGTCATGGGCTATTAATGTGTGATGTGTGAGATGTTCATCTGGTTATGGGTCGTGGTATGTGTGATGATGATGAATATGGTCACCGGTCATGGGTTGTGGATGTGTGATGATGATGACGGTCTCTAGTCATGGGTTGTGGATGTGTGATATTGATGATGGTCACTGATCATGGGTTGTAGATGTGTGATGATGATGATGATGATGATGATGATGGTCACTGGTCATGGGTTGAGAGTGTGTTATGAGGATGATGGTCACTGGTCATGGGTTGAGAGTGTGTTAGGATGATGTTCACTGGTCATTGGTTATAGATGTGTGATTGTGATGATGGTCACTGGTCATGGGTTGTGGATGTGTGATGGTGATGATGGTCACTGTTCATGGGTCGTGGATGTGTGATGGTGAAGATGGTCACTGGTTATGGGTTGAGAATGTGTGATGATGAAGGTGGTCACTGGTCATAGGTTGTGGATGTGTGATGATGATGATTTTCACTGGTCATGATTTGAAGATGTATGATTATTGTCACTGGCCATGGGTTGAGGATGTGTGGTCATGATGATGGTCACTGGTCATGGGTTGAGGAAGTGTGATGATGATGATGGTCGCTGGTCATGGGTTGTTGATGTGTGATGGTGATGATGGTCACTGGTCTTGGGTTGTAGATATGTGATGATGATGACGGCATCTGGTCATGGGTTGTGGATGTGTGATGATAATGATGGTCACTGGTCGTGGATTGTGGATGTGTGATGATGATGATGGTCACTTTTCATGGGTTGTAGATGTATGATGATGATGATGATGGTCAGTGGTCATAGAGAGATGTGTTATCTTGATGATGGTCACTGGTCATGGTTGTGGATGCATGATGGTGATGATGGTCACTGGTCAAGGGTTGAGAATGTGTTATGATGATAAGTGTCACTGGTCATGGGTTGAGGATGTGTCATGATGATGATGGTCAATGGTCATGGGTTGAGGATATTTCATAATGATAATGGTCAATGGTCATGGGTTGTTGATGTGTGATCATGATGATGGTCAAAGGTCGTGGATTGAGGATGTATGATGATGGTCACTTGTCATGGGTTGAGGATTTGTGATGATGGTCACTCGTCATGGGTTGAGGATATGTGTTGATGATGGTCATTGTTCTAGGGTCGAGGATGTGATATGATGTTCACTGGTCATGGAATGAGGATGTGTGATGATGATGATGGTCACTCTTCATGGGTTGAGGATGTGTGATGATGGTAACTGGTCTTGGGTAGAGGATGTGTGATGTTGATGATGGTCACTGGTCATGGATTGTGTATGTGTGATGATGATGATCGTCATTGGTCATTGGTTGTTGATGTTTGATTGTGGTGATGTTCACTGGGAATGGGTTGAAGATGTGTGATGATGATTATGGTCACTGGTCATGCGTTGTGGATGTGTGATGATGATGATGATGATGGTCACGTGTTATGGGTTGTGGACGTGTGATGATGTTGATGGTCACTGGTCATGGGTTGTGGATGTGTGATGACGATGGTCACTGGTCAAAGGTTGCGGATGTGATGAAGATGATGGTCACTGATCATGGGTTGTGGATGTTCGATGATGATGATGATCACTGTTCATAGGTTGTGGATGTGTGATAATGATGATGGTCACTGGTCATGGGTTGAGGATGTGTGATGATGATGATGGTCAATGGTCATGGGTCTTAGATGTGTGATGATGATGATGGTCACTGGTCATGGGTTTTGGATGTGTGATGATGAAAAAGGTCACTGGTTATGGGTTGTGGATGTGTGATGATGATGATGGTCACTGGTCATTGGCGGTGGATTTGTGATGAAGATGATGGTCACTGGTAATGGGTTGAGGATGTGTGATGAATGTCACTGGCCATGGGTTGAGGATGTGTGATGATGATGATGGTCAAGACTCATGGTTCAGGATGTGTGATGATGATGATGGTCACTGGTCATGGGTTGCTGATGTGTGATTGTGATGATGGTCACTGTTGTTGTGTTGTATATGTGATGATGATGAATATGGTCACTGGTCATGGGTTGTGGATGTGTGATGATGATGATGGTCACTTGTCATGGGTTGTGGATTGTGATGATGATGATGGTCACTGGTCATGGGTTGTGAGTGTTTTAAGATGGTGATGGTCAGCGATCATGGGTTGAGGATGTGTGATGATGATGATGGTTATTGGTCATACGTTGTGGATATGTAATGATGATGATGGTCAATAGTCATGGGTTGTGGATGTGTGATGATGATGAAGGTCACTGGTCATGGGTTGTGGATGTGTGATGATGATTGTCACTAGTCATGGCCGGTGGATGTGTGATGATGATGATGGTCACTGCTAATGGGTTGAGGGTGTGTGATGATTGTCACTGGCCATGGGTTGATGTGTGATGATGATGATGGTCACTGCTCATGGGTTTAGGATGTGTGATGATAATGATGGTTATTGGTCATGGGTTGTTGATGTGTGATTGTGATGATAGTAACTGTTCTTGGGTTGTATATGTGATGATAAATATGGTCACTGGTCATGGGTTCTGGATGTGTGATGATGATGATGGTCGCTAGTCATGGGTTGTGGATGTATGATGATTATGATGGTCTCTGGTCAAGGGCTGTAGATGTGTGATGATGATGATGATGATGATGATGATGGTCACTGATCATGGGTTGAGAGTGTGTTATGATGATGATAATAACTGGTAATGGATTGTGGATGTGTGATGTTGATGATGATGGTCACTGTTCATGGTTCGTGGATGTGTGATGATGATCGATGGTCACTGGTCCTGGGTTGAGAATTTGTGATGATGAAAATGGCCCCTGGTCATGGGTTGTGGATGTGTGATGATGATGATGGTCACTGGTCATGGGTTGTGGATGTGTGATGAAGATGGATACTGTTCATGGGTTGTGGATGTGTGATGATGATGCTGGTCACTGGTCATTGGTTGTGGATATGTCATGATGATGGTCACTGGTCATAGGCTGTGGATATGTGATGATGATGATGGTCACTGGTCATGGGTTGAGGATGTGTGATGATTGACACTCGCCATGGGTTGAGGTTGTGTGGTGATGATGATGGTCACTGCTCATGGATTAAGGATATGATGATGATGATTGTCGTTTGTCTTGGGTTGTAGATGTAATGATGATGATGACGGTCTGGTCATGGGTTGTGGATGTGTGATGATGATGATGGTCACTGGTCGTGGATTGTGGATGTGTGATGACGATGATGGTCACTGGTCATGGGTTGTAGATGTATGATGATGATGATGATGGTCAGTGGTCATAGGTTGAAGATGTGTTATGATGATGATGGTCACTGGTCATGAGTTGTGGATGTGTGATGGTGATGATGGTCACTGGTCATGGGTTGTGGATGTGTGATGGTGATGAAGTTGATCACTGTTCATGTGTCGTGGATGTGTGAGGTGTGATGATGATCACTGGTCATGAGCTGTCGATGTGTGATGATGATGATGATCACTGGTCATGGGTTCAGGATGTGTGATGATGATGATGGTCACTGCTCATGGGTCGTTGATATGTAATTGTGATGATGGTCACTGGTCATGGGTTGTGGATGCGTGTTGATGATGGTCACAGCTCATGGGTTTAGAATGTGTTATATGTGTCAATCGTCATGGTTGAGGATGTGATGATAATGGTCAGTGGTCATAGGTTGAGGATGTGTGATGATGATGATGGTCGATGGTCATGAGTTGAGAAGATTTGATGATGATGATGGTCAATGGTCATGGGTTGAGGACGTGTGATGATGATGATTGTCACTGGTTATGGGTTGAGGATGTATGATGATGGTCACCGGTCATGGGTTAAGGATTTGTGATGATGATGATGGTCATTGTTCATGGGTTGAGGATGTGTTATGATATTCACTGGTCATGGGTTGAGGATGTGTGATGATGATGATGGTCACAGGTCATGGGATGAGGATGTGTGATGATGGTCACTGGTCTTGCCTTGATGATGTGTGATGATGATGATGGTCACAGGTCATGGGTTATGGATGTCTGATGATGATAATGGTCATTGGTAATGGGTTGTGGATATTTCATGATGGTGATGGTCACTGGTCATGGGTTGAGGAAGTGTGATGATGATTATGGTCACTGATCATGCGTTATGGATGTGTGATGATGATAGTGATGATGGTCACTGGTCATGGGTTGTGGATGTGTGATGACGATGGTCATTGGTCATGGGTTGTGGATGTGTAATGATGATGTTCTCTGTTCATGGGTTTTGGATGTTCGATGATGATGATGGTCACTTGTCTTGGGTTGTGGATGTGTGATGATGATGGTCACTGGTCATGGGTTTTGGATGTGTGATGATGATGAAGGTCACTGGTCATGGGTTGAGGATGTGTAATGATGATGATGGTCACTGGTCATCCGTTGTGGATATGTAATGATGATGATGATGATGGTCTCTGTTCTTCGGTTGTATATGTGATGATGATGATATGGTCACTGGTCATGGGTTGTGGATGTGTGATGATGATGATGGTCATTAGTTATGGGCTGTGCATGTGTGATGATGATGATGGTCACTGGTCTTGGGTTGTAGATGTATGATGATGATGATGATGATGATGATGATCAATGGTCATGGGTTGAGAGTGTGTTATGATGATGATGGTCACATATCATGGATTGTGGATGTGTGATGGTGATGATGGTCACTAGTCATGGGTTGTGGATGTGTGATGGTGATGATGATGGTCACTGTTCATGGGTCGTGGATGTGTGATGGTGATGATGGTCACTGGTCATTGGTTGAGAATGTGTGATGATGAAGATGGTCACTGGTCATGGGTTGCGGATGTCCGATGATGATGATGGTCAATGGTCATGGGTTGTGGATGTGTGATGAAGATGGTTACTGTTCATGGGTTGTGGATGTGTGATGATGATGGTCACTGGTCATGGGTTGTTGATGTGTGATGATGATGATGGTCACTGGTCATGGGTTGTTGATGTGTGATGGTGATGATGGTCACTGGTCTTGGGTTGTAGATGTGTGATGATGATGATGATTGTCACTCTTCATTGGTTGTGGATGTGTGATGGTGATGGTCACTGTTCATGGGTTGTGGATGTGTGATGATGATGACTGTCACTGGTCATGGGTCTTGGATGTGTGATGATTTGATGGTCACTGGTCATGGGTTGTGAATGTTTTATGATGGTGATGGTCACTGGTCATGGGTTTGAGTGTGTGAGATGATGATGATGGTCACTGGTCATGGTCCGTTGATGAGTAATGATCGTGAATGATGGTCACTGGTCATTTGGTTGAGAATGTGTGATGATGAAGATGATCACTGAGTCATAGGTTGTGGTGTGATGATGATGATGGTCCACTGGTCATGGCTGAGTATGTGTGATGATGATGATGGTCGCTGGTCATGGTTTGAGGATGATAGTGATGACTATGGTCCACTGGTCATGGGTTGTTGATGTGTAATGATGATATGATCATTGGTCTGGTTGAGTATGTGATGATGATGATGGTCACTGGTCATGGGTTTGGATGTTGTGATGATGATGATGGTCACTGGTCATGGGTTGTGGATGTGTGATGATTATGATGTTTGATCACTGGTTAATATGTGTGGATGTGTGATGGTGATATGGATTCATTGGTCATGGGTGTGAGTGTGATGATGATGATGGTCACTGGTCATGGGTTGGATGTGTATGATGATGATTGTCACTGGTCATGGTTGGGATGTGTGATGTGATGTGATGATGGTCACTGTCTTGGGTGGTGGATTGTGATGATGATGATGGTCACTGGTCATGGGTTGTGGATGTGTGATGATGATGATGTTCACTGGTCATGGGTATGTGGATGTGTGTATGTATTTGATGATGGTCATGATCATGGGTCGTTGTGTCATGATGTTGATGGTGATGATGATGATGATCATGGTCATGGTTGAGAATGTGTGATGATGAAGATGGTCACTGGTCATAGGTTGTGGATGTGTGATGATGATTATGGTACTGGTCCTGGGTTGTGGATGTGTGATGATGATGATGGTCACTGGTCATGGGTTATGGATGTGTGATGACGATGTTTACTGTTCATGGGTTTTGGATGTATGATGATGATGATGGTCACTGGTCATGGGTTGTGGATGTGTGATGATGATGATAGTCACTGGTCATGGGCTCTGGATGTGTCATGATGATTATGGTCACATGTCATCAGTTGAGGATGTGTGATGATTGTCACTGGCCATGGGTTGAGGATGTGGGATGAGGATGATGGTCACTGGTCATGGGTTGATGTTTGACGATGAGGTTGGTCACTGGTCATGGGTTGTTGATGTGTGATGGTGATGATGGTCACTGGTCTTGGGCTGTAGATGTGTGACGATGATGAGGATGGTCTCTAGTCATGGGTTGTGGATGTGTGATGACGATGATTGTCGCTGGTATTGGGTTGTGGATATGTTATGATAATGATAGTCACTGGTCAAGGGTTGTAGATGTATGATGATGAGGATGATGGTCACTGGTCATGGATTGAGGATGTGTGATGTTGATGATGGTCACTGGTCATGGGTTTTGGATGTGTGATGTTGATGATGGTCATTGTTCATGGGTTATGGTTCTCTGATGATGATGATGATGGTCTCTGTTCATGGGTTGTGGATTCGTGATGGTGATGATGGTCATTGGTCATAGGTTGAGAATGTGTGATGAAGATATGTATCATTCGTCATAGGTTGAGAATGTGTGATGATGATGATGGTCAATGGTCATGGGTTGAGGAAATTTGATGATGATGATGGTCAATGATCATGGATTGAGGACGTGTGATGATGATGATTGTCAATGGTTATGGTTTGAGGATGTGTTATGATGGTCACTGGTCATGGGTTGAGGATGTCTGATGATGATGGTCATTGTTCATGGTTTGAGGATGTGTTATGATGTTCACTGGTCATGGGTTGAGGATGTTCGATGATGATGATGGTCACTGCTCATGGGTTGTTAATGTACGATGATGATGAATGTCATTGGTCATGGGTTGTGGATATTTCAGGAGGGTAATGGTCACTGTTCATGGGTTGAGGATGTGTGATGATGATGATGGTCATTGTTCATGGGTTGAGGATGTGTTATGATTTTCTCTGGTCATGGGTTGAGGATTTGTGATCATGGTCATGGGTTGAGAATATGTGATGATGAAGATGGTCACTGGTCATAGGCTGAGGATGTGTGGTGATAATGATGGTCAAAGGTCATGAACTGAGGATGTATGATGACGGTCACTTGTCATGGGCTAAGGATTTGTGATCATGGTCACTCGTCATGGGTTGAGGACATGTGATGATGATGAGGGTCATTGTTCTTGGGTTGAGGATGTGTTATGATGTCACTGGTCATGGTTTGAGGATGTGTGTTGATGATGATGTTCACTGTTCATGGGTTGAGGGTGTGTGATGGTGATGATGGTCACTTGTCATAGGTTGTGGATGTGTGATGATGTTGATGGTCACTGGTCATGGGTTGTGGATGTGTGATGACGATGGTCACTGGTCATAGGTTGTGGATGTGTGATGAAGATAATGGACACTGGTCATGGGTTGAGGATGTTCGATGATGATGATGGTCACTGTTCATGGGTTGTGGATATGTGATGATGATGATAGTCACTGGTCATGGGTTGAGAATCGTGATGATGATGATGGTCACTGGTCATATGTCTTGGATGTATGATGATGATTATGGCCACTGGTCATTGGTTGTGAAAGTTTTATGATGATGATGGTCACTGGTCATGGGTTGAGGATGTGTGATGATGATGATGGTCACTGGTCATCCGTTGTGGATATGTAATGATGATGATGATGATGGTCACTGGTCATGGGTTTGGATGTGTGAAGATGATGAAGGTCACTGGTTATGGGATGTGGATGTTTGATGATGATGATGGTCAATGGTCATGTGCGGTGTGTGTATGATGATGATGATGGTCACTGGAAATGGGTTGAGGATGTGTGATGATTGTCTCTGGTCATGGGTTGAGGATGTGTGATGATAATGATGGTCACTGCTCATGGGTTAAGGATGTGTGATGATGATGATGGTCACTGGTCATGGGTTGTAATGTGTGATTGTGATGATGGTCACTGTTCTTGGGTTGTATATGTGATGATGATGAATATGGCCACTGGTCATGGGTTATCGATGTGTGATGATGATGGTCACTAGTCATGGGTTGTGGATGTGTGATGATAATAATGTTCACTGCTCATGGGTTGTAGATGTGTGATGAAGATGATGATGTTGATGTTCACAGGTCATGGGTTGAGAGTGTGTTATGATGATGATGGTCACTGTTCATGGGATGCAGGTGTGTGATGGTGATGATGGTCACTGGTCATGGGTTGTGGATGTATGATGGTGATGATGATGGTCAGTGTTCATGGATCGTGGATGTGTGATGGTGATAATGGTCACTGGTCATGGGTTGAGAATATGTGATAATGAAGATGGTCACTGGTCATAGGATGTGGATGTGTGATGATGATGATGGTCTCTGGTCATGGGTTGTAGATGTGTGATGATGATGATGGTCACTGGTCATGGGTTGTGGATGTGTGATGACGAAGGTTACTGTTCATGGGTTGTGGATGTGTGATGATGATGATGATGTTCACTGGTCATGGGTTGTGGAAGTGTGATGATGATGATGGTCACTGGTCATCTGTTGAGGATGTGTGATGACGGTCACTTGTCATGGGTTGAGGATTTCTGATGATAATGATGGACACTGGTCATGGGTTTTGGATGTTTGATGATGATTGTCATTGGTCATGGGTTGTAAATATTTGATGATGGTGATGGTCATTGGTCATGTGTTGAGGATGTGTGATGATGATAAATATCACTGGTCATGGGTTGTGGTTGTGTGATGATGATGATGATGATGGTCACTGTTCATGGGTTGTGGATGTGTGATGATGATGATGGTCACTGGTCATGGGTTTTGGATGTGTAATGGTAATGATAGTCACTGTTCATAAGTCGTGAATGTGTAAAGGTGATGATGGTCACTGGTCATGGGTTGAGAATGTGTGATGATGAAGATGGTCACTGGTCATATGTTGTGGATGTGTGATGATGATTATGGTCACTGGTCATGGGTTGTGGCTGTGATGATGATGATTGTCACTGGTCATGGGTTATGGATGTGTGATGACGATGTTTACTGTTCATGGGTCTTGGATGTATGATGATGATGATGGTCACTGGTCATAGGTTGTGGATGTGTGATGATGATGATAGTCACTGGTCATGGGCTCTGGATGTGTCATGATGATTATGGTCACATGTCATCTGTTGAGGATGTGTGATGATTGTCACTGGCCATGGGTTGAGGATGTGGGATGAGGATGATGGTCACTGGTCATTTGTTGATGTTTGACGATGATGTTGGTTACTGGTCATGGGTTGTTGATGTGTGATGATGATGATGGTCACTGGTCTTGGGTTGTAGATGTGTGACGATGATGATGATCTCTGGTCATGGGTTGTGGATGTGTGATGATGATGGTCGCTGGTATTGTGTTGTGGATATGTTATGATAATGATGGTCACTGGTCAAGGGTGTAGCTGTACTGATGATGAGGATGATGGTCAATGGTCATGGATTGAGGATGTTGTGATGATGATGATGGTCAGTGGTCATGGGTTTTGGATGTGCGATGTTGATGATGGTCATAGTTCATGGGTTGTGGTTTTGTGATGATGATGAGGATGGTCTCTGGTCATGGGTTGTGGATGCGTGATGGTGATGATAGTCACTGGTCATAGGTTGAGAATGTGTGATGAAGATATGTATCATTCGTCGTAGGTTGAGGATATTTGATGATGATCATGATGGTCAGTGGTCATGGGTTGAGGAAATTTGAGATGCATTGATGGTCAATGAATCATGGATGAGGACGCGTTAAGATGAATGATTGTCAATTGTTATGGTTTGAGGATGTGTTATGATGTTCACTGGTCATGGGTTGAGGATGTGTGATGATGGTCATTGTTCATGGGTTGAGAATGTGTTATGATGTTCACTGGTCATGGGTTGAGGATGTTCGATGATGATGATGGGCACTGCTCAAGGGTTGTTAATGTGTGATGATGATCAAGGTCATTGGTCATGGGTTGTGGATATTTCCGGAGGGTGATGGTCACTGTTCATGGGTTGAGGATGTGTGATGATGATGGTCATTGTTCATGGGTTGAGGACGTGTTATGATTTTCACTGGTCATGGGTTGAGGATTTGTGATCATGGTCATGGGTTGAGAATGTGTGATGATGAAGATGGTCACTGGTCATAGGTTGTGGATGTGTGATGATAATTATGGTCACTGGTCAGGGGTTTAGGACATTTCATAATGATGATGCTCAATGGTCATAGGCTGAGGATATGTGGTGATGATGATGGTCAAAGGTCATGGATTAAGGATGTATAATGATGGTCACTTGTCATGGGTTAAGGATGTTTGATGATGATGATGGTCACTGGTCATGGGCGGTGGATGTGTGATGATGATGATGGTCACTGGTAATGGGTTGAGGATGTGTGATGATTGTCACAGGCCATGGGTTGAGGATGTGTGATGATGGTCACTGGTCAATGTTTGAGGATATGTGAGGATGATGATGATAATTTTTCATGGGTTGAGTATGTGTTATGATGTTCACTGGTCATGGGTTGAGGATGTGTGATGATGATGATCGTAACTGGTCATGGGTTGAGGATGTGTGATGATGGTCACTGGTCTTGGGTTGAGCATGTGTGATGGTGATGATGGTCACTGGTCATGGGTTGTGAATGTGTGATGACGATGGTCACTGGTCATAGGTTGTGGATGTGTGATGAAGATGATGGTCACTGGGCATGGGTTGTGGATGTTCGATGATGATGATGGTCACTGTTAATGGGTTTTGGATGTGTGATGATGATGATGGTCACTGGTCAAGGGTTGAGAATGTGTAATGATGATGATTGTCATTGGTCATGGGTCTTGGATGTGTGATGATGATGATGGTCACTGGTCATTGGTTGTGAAAGTTTTATGATGGTGATGGTCACTGATCATGGGTTGAGGATGTGTGATGATGATGATGGTCATTGGTCATCCGTTGCGGATATGTAATGATGATGATGATGATGATGGTCACTGGTCATGGGTTTGGATGTGTGATGATGATGAAGGTCATTGGTTATGGGTTTTGGATTTGTGATGATGATGATGGTCAGTTGTCATGGGCGTTGGATGTGTGATGATGATGATGGTCACTGTAAATGGGTTGAGGATGTGTGATGATTGTCACTGGCCATGGGTTGAGGATGTGTGATGAAGATGATATTCACTGGTCATGGGCGGTGGATGTGTGATGATGATGATGGTCACTGGTCATGGTTGTTGATGTGTGATTTTGATGATGGTTACTGTTCTTGGGTTGTATATGTGATGATGATGAATATGGTCACTGGTCATGGGTTTTGGATGTGTGATGATGATGATGGTCACAAGTCATGTGTTGTGGATGTGTGATGATGATGAAGCTCACTGCTCATGGGTAGTAGATATGTGATGATGATGATGATGATGATGGTCACAGGTCATGGGTTGACAGTGTGTTGTGATGATGATGGTCACTGGTCATGGGTTGTGGATGTGTGATGGTGATGATAATGGTCACTGTTCATGGATAGTGGATGTGTGACGGTGATAATGGTCACTGGTCATGGGGTGAGAATGTGTGATGATGAAGATGGTCACTGGTCATAGGTTGTGGATGTGTGATGATGATGATGGTCACTGGTCATGGGTTGTGTATGAGTGATGATGATGATGATCACTAGTCATGGGTTGTGGATGTGTGATGACGATGGTTACTGTTCATGGGTTGTGGATGTGTGATATTGATGATGGTCACTGGTCATGGGTTGTGGAAGTGTAATGATGATGATGGTCACTGGTCATCTGTTGAGGATGTGTGATGACGGTCACTGGTCATGGGTTTGGGATTTGTGATGATGATGATGGACACTGGTCATGGGTTGTGGATGTTTGATGATGATGGCCATTGGTCATGGGTTGTGGATATTTGATGATGGTGATGGTCAATGGTCATGTGTTGAGGATGTGTGATAATGATAATTATCACTGGTCATGCGTTGTGGATGTGTGATGATGATGATGATGGTAACTGTTCATTGGTTGTGGATGTGTGATGATGATGATGGTCAATGGTCATGGGTTGTTGATGTATGATGACACTGGTCACTGGTTATGGGTTGTGGATATATGATGATGATGATGGTCACTGGTTACGGGTTGTGGATGTATGATGATGATGATGGTCACTTGTCGTGGGGTGTGGATGTGTGATGATGATGATGGTCACTGGTCATGAGTTGAGGATGTAAGATGAAGATGATGGTCCTTGGTCATGGGTTGTTGATGTGTGATGGTGATGATGGTCACTGGTCTTGGGTTTTAGATATGTGATGATGATGATTGTCAGTGGTAATGGGTTTGGGATATGTGATGATGATGATTGTCACTGGTCATGGGTTGTAGATATGTGATGATAATGATGATGGTCACTGGTCATGGGTTGAGGATGGTTGATGATGATGATGGTCACTGGTCATGGATTGTGGAAGTTTTATGATGATGATAGTCACTGATCATGGGTTGAGGATATGTGATGATCATGATGGTCACTGGTCATGGGTTGTTGATGTGGGATGGTGATGATGGTCACTGGTCTTGTGTTGTAGATGTTTGATGATGATGATGATGGTCACTCTTCATGGGTTGTGGATGTGTGATGCTGATGGTCACTGGTCATGGGTTGTGGATGTGTGATGATGATGATGGTCACAGGTCATGGGTCTTGGACGTGTGATGATGATGTTGGTCACTGGTCATGGGTTGTGAATGTTTTATGATGGTGATGATCACTGGTCATGTGTTAAGGATGTGTGGTGATGATGATGATGGTAACTGGTCATCCGTTGTGGATATGTAATGATCGTGATGATGATGGTCACTGATCTAGGGTTGTGGATATGTGATGATGATGGTCACTGGTCATGGGCTGTGGATGTGTGATGATGATGATGGTCACTGGTCATGGGTTCAGGATGTGATGATGATGATGGTCACTGGTCATGGGTTGTTGATATGTATTTGTATTGATGGTTACTGGTCTTGGGTTGCGTTTGTGATGATTATCAATATGGTCACTGGTCATGGGTTGTAGATGGGTGATGATAATGATGATGGTCACAAGTCATGGGTTTTAGATGTGTGATGATGATTATGGTCACTGGTCATAGATTGTAAATGTGATGATGATGATGATGATGATTATGATGATGATGGTTTGTGGTCATGGGTTGAGAGTGTCATGATGATGATGGTCAATGGTCATGAGTTGTGGATGTGTGATGGTGATGATGGTCATTGGTCATGGGTTGTGGATGTGTGATGGTGATGAAGATGATCACTGTTCATGGGTCCTGGATGTGTGATGGTGATGATAGTCACTGGTCATGAGCTGTCGATGTTTGATAATGATGATGGTCACTGGTCATGGGTTTAAGATGTGTGATGATGATGATGGTCACTGCTCATGGGTCGTTGATATGTAATTGTGATGATGGTCACTGGTCTTGGGTTGTATGTGTGATGATGATGAATATGGTCACCGGTCATGGGTTGTGGATGTGTGATGATGATTATGGTCACTAGTCATGGGTTGTGGATGTGTGATGATAATGATGGTCACTGGTCATGGGTTGTAGATATGTGATGATGATGATGATGATGATGGTCACTGGTCATGGGTTGAGAGTGTGTTATGATGATGATGGTCACTGGTCATGGGTTGAGAGTTTGTTATGATGATGATGGTCACCGGTCATGGGTTGTGGATGTATGATGGTGATGATGGTCATTGGTCATGGGATGTGGATGTGTGATGGTGATGATAGTCATTGTTCATGGGTCATGTGAAATGGTGATGATGGTGACAAGTCATCGGTTGAGAATGTGTGATGATGAAGATGGTCACTAGTCATAGGTTGTGGATGTGTGATGATGATTATGGTCACTGGTCATGGGTTGTGGATGTGTGATGATGATGACAGTAACTGGTCATGGGCTGTGGAAGTGTCATGATGATTATGGTCACATGTCATCTCTTGAGGATGTCTGATGATTGTTACTGGCCATGGGTTGAGGATGTGAGATGAGGATGATGGTCACTGGTCATCGGTTGAGGATGGTTGACGATGCTGTTGGTCACTGGTCATGGGTTGTTGATGTGTGATGGTTATGATGGTCACTGGTCTTGGGTTGTAGATGTGTGACGATGATGATGATGATCTCTGGTCATTTGTTGTGGATGTGATGATGATGATGGTCACTGGTCGTGGGTTGTGGATATGTGATTATAATGATGGTCGGTCAAGGGTTGTAGATGTATGATGATGATGATGATAATGGTCACTGGTCATGGGTTGAGAATGTGTGATGTCGATGATGGTCACTGGTCATGGGTTGTGGATCTGTGATGTTGATGATAGTTACTGTTCATGGATTATGGATGTGTGATGATGATGATGATTGTCTTTGATCATGGGTTGTGGATGCGCGATGGTGATGAGGGTCACTTGTCATGGGTTGAGAATGTGTGATGAAGATATGTGTCATTCTTCATGGGTTGAGGATGTGAGATGATGATGATGGTCAGTGGTCATGGGTTGAGGAAATTTGATGAAGATGGTCAATGGTCACGGGTTGAGGACTTTTGATGATGATGATTGTCAATGGTTATGGGTTAAGGATGTGTTAGGATGGTCACTGGTCATGGGTTGAGGATGTGTGGTGATGATTGTCATTGTTCATAGGTTGAGGAGGTGTTATGATGTTCATTGATCATGGGTTGAGGATGTTCGATGATGATGATGGTCACTATGGTCACTGGTCATGGGTTGAGGACATTTCATAATGATGATGGTCAATGGTCATGTGTTGAGGATGTGTTATGATGATGATGGTCAAAGGTCGTGAATTGAGGATGTATCATGATGGTAATTTGTCATGGGTTAAGGATTTGTGATGATGGTCACTCGTCATGGATTGAGGATATGTGATGATGATGATGGTCATTCTTCATGGGTTGAGGATGTGTTATGATGTTCACTGGTCATGGGTTGAGGATGTGTGATGATGATGGTGGTCACTGGTCATGGGTTGAGGATGTGTGATGAGGGTAACAGGTCTTGGGTAGAGGATGTGTGATGATGATGATGGTCACTGGTCATGGGTTGTGTATGTGTGATGATGATGATAGTCATTGGTCATGGGTTGTGGATGTTTGATGATAGTGATGTTCACCGGTCAAGGGTTGAAGATGTGTGATGATGATAATGGTCACTGGTTAATCGTTGTGGATATTTGATGTTGATGATGATGATGATAGTCACTGATCATGGGTTGTGGATGTGTGATGATGTTGATGGTCACTGGTCATGGGTTGTGGATGTGTGATGACGATGGTCACTGGTCATAGGTTGTGGATGTGTGATGAAGATGATGGACACTGATCATGGGTTTTGGATGTTCGATGATGATGGTCACTGTTCATGGGTTTTGGATGTGTGATGATGATGATGGTCACTGGTCATGGGTTGGGGATATGTGATGATGATGATGGTCACTGGTCATGGGTCTTGGATGTTCGATGATGATGATGGTCACTGGTCATGGGTTGTGAAAGTTTCATGATGGTGATGGTCACTGGTCATGGGTTGAGGATGTGTGATGAAGATGATGGTCACTGGTCATGGGTTGAGGATGTGTGATGATGATGATGGTCACTGGTCATCCGTTGTGGATATGTAATGATGATGAGGATGATGGTTACTAGTCATGGGTTTGAATATGTGATGAGGATGAAGGTCACTGGTTATGGGTTGTGAATTTGTGATGATGATGATGGTCACTGGTCATGGGTGTTGGATGTGTGATGATGATGATGGTCACTGGAAATGGGTTGAGGGTGTGTGATGATTGTCACTGGCCATGGATGAGGATGTGTGATGAAGATGATGGTCACTGCTCATGGGTTCAGGATGTGTGATGATGATGATGGTCACTGGTCATGGGTTGTTGATGTGTGATTGTGATGATGGTCACTGTTCTTGGGTTGTATATGTGATGATGATGAATATTGTCGCTGGTCATGGGTTGTGGATGTGTGATGATGATGTTGGTCACTAGTCATGGGTTGTTGATGTGTGATGATGATGAATATTGTCGCTGGTCATGGGTTGTAGATATGTGATGATGATGATGATGATGATGATGGTCACAGGTCATGGGTTGACAGTGTGTTGTGATGATGATGGTCACTGGTCATGGGTTGTGGATGTGTGATGGTGATGATAATGGTCACTGTTCATGGATAGTGGATGTGTGACGGTGATAATGGTCACTGGTCATGGGGTGAGAATGTGTGATGATGAAGATGGTCACTGGTCATAGGTTGTGGATGTGTGATGATGATGATGGTCACTGGTCATGGGTTGTGTATGAGTGATGATGATGATGATCACTAGTCATGGGTTGTGGATGTGTGATGACGATGGTTACTGTTCATGGGTTGTGGATGTGTGATATTGATGATGGTCACTGGTCATGGGTTGTGGAAGTGTAATGATGATGATGGTCACTGGTCATCTGTTGAGGATGTGTGATGACGGTCACTGGTCATGGGTTTGGGATTTGTGATGATGATGATGGACACTGGTCATGGGTTGTGGATGTTTGATGATGATGGCCATTGGTCATGGGTTGTGGATATTTGATGATGGTGATGGTCAATGGTCATGCGTTGAGGATGTGTGAATATGATAATTATCACTGGTCATGCGTTGTGGATGTGTGATGATGATGATGATGGTAACTGTTCATTGGTTGTGGATGTGTGATGATGATGATGGTCAATGGTCATGGGTTGTTGATGTATGATGACACTGGTCACTGGTTATGGGTTGTGGATATATGATGATGATGATGGTCACTGGTTACGGGTTGTGGATGTATGATGATGATGATGGTCACTTGTCGTGGGGTGTGGATGTGTGATGATGATGATGGTCACTGGTCATGAGTTGAGGATGTAAGATGAAGATGATGGTCCTTGGTCATGGGTTGTTGATGTGTGATGGTGATGATGGTCACTGGTCTTGGGTTTTAGATATGTGATGATGATGATTGTCAGTGGTAATGGGTTTGGGATATGTGATGATGATGATTGTCACTGGTCATGGGTTGTAGATATGTGATGATAATGATGATGGTCACTGGTCATGGGTTGAGGATGGTTGATGATGATGATGGTCACTGGTCATGGATTGTGGAAGTTTTATGATGATGATGGTCACTGGTCATGGGTTGAGGATATGTGATGGTGATGATGGTCACTGGTCATGGGTTGAGGATGTGTGATGATGATGATGGTCACTGGTCATCCGTTTGTGGATATGTAATGATGATGAGGATGATGGTCACTAGTCATGGGTTTGAATATGTGATGAGGATGAAGGTCACTGGTTATGGGTTGTGAATTTGTGATGATGATGATGGTCACTGGTCATGGGTGTTGGATGTTGTGATGATGATGATGGTCACTGGAAATGGGTTGAGGGTGTGTGATGATTGTCACTGGCCGATTGTGATGATGATATATGTTCATGGTTATGGATGTGTGATGATGATGTTGTCTTGTCATGGGTTGTGGATGGGATGTGATGATGGTCACTTGTCATGGGTTGAGAATGTGTGATGAGATGTGTATTCTTCATGGTTGAGGTGGATGATGATGATGTCATCAGGTCATGGGTTGAGATTTGTGAGATGGTCATGGTCAGGTTGGGATTTGATGTGATGATGTCAATGGTATGGGTTAGGATGTGTTAGGATGGTCACGGTCATGGGTTGAGGATGTTGATGATGAGTCATTGTCATAGGTTGGAGTGTTATGATGTCATGTCATGGTTGGGATGTGTGATGATGATGATGGTCACTGGTCAGGGTTAGGATTTTGATGATGTCATGGTCATGTTTGGATGTTATGATGATGATGGTCAGGTCTGATTGAGGATGTTTGATGATTGTGGTAAGTTTGGGATGGTCTGTGGAGGTATGTGATTATGGTTCATGGGTTGAGGATGTATGATGTTACTGGCATGGGTTGAGGAGTGTGATGATGATGTGGTCACTGGTCATGGTTGAGGATGTGTGTGATGGTACTGGTCTGGGTGAGATGTGTGATGATGATGGTCACTGTCATGGGTTGTGATGTGTGATGATGATGATGTCATTGGTCATGGTTGTGGATGTGATGATGTGATGTCACGGTCAAGGGTTGGATGTGTTGATGATAATGGTCATGGTTAAGTTGTGGTATGATGTGATGATGAGATATGTCATGTCATGGGTTGGATGTGTGATGTGTGATGGTCATGGTCATGGGTTGTGGATGTGTGTGAGATGGTACTGTCATGGTTTGGATGTGTGATGAGATGATGGCTGATCATGGGTTTTGGATGTCGATGTGATGGTCACTGTCATGGGTTTGATGTGTGATGAGATGTGTCTGTCATGGGTTGGGATATGTGATGATGATGGTCATGGTCAGGGTTGGATTATGATGATGATGTATGATGTGATTGTGGATGTCACTGGTCATGGGTTGAGGATGTGTGATGATGATATGGTCATGTCATGGTTGAGGATGTGTGTTATGATGTCATGG
Organism: Panulirus ornatus; assembly: GCF_036320965.1. Classification (NCBI taxonomy): domain Eukaryota; kingdom Metazoa; phylum Arthropoda; class Malacostraca; order Decapoda; family Palinuridae; genus Panulirus; species Panulirus ornatus. The sequence goes on from NC_092273.1 coordinate 31,975,766, forward strand.
TCATGTTGTGGATTTAATGATGATGAGGATATGGACTGTCATGGTTGAATTTGATGATGGTCACTGTATGGTTGAATTGTATGATGATGATGGTCACTGGTCATGGTTTGGATGTGTGATGTGATGATGTCATGAATGGTTGAGGTGTGAGTGATGATGTCATGTCATGGTGAGGATGTGTGATGATGTTCATGTCATGGGTTAGGATGTGTGATGATGATGATGGTCACTGTCATGGTTGTGGTGTGGTGATGATGGTCACTGTCTTGGTTGAGATGTGTGATGATGATATTGTCACTGGTCATGGGTTGTGGATGTGTGATGATGATGTGGTCATTGTCATGGTTGTGATTTATGATGATGATATGTCCTGGTCATGGGTTGAGATGTGTGATGATGATAATGGTCATGGTATGTGATGATGATGATGATTGAGATGTTGATGATTGTACATGGTTGGGTGTGTGATGTGTGATGGTCATGGTCATGGGTTGAGGATGTTGATGACGATGGTCAGGTCATGGTTGTGGATGTATGATGATGGCACTGTCATGGTTGGATTTGTGATATGGTCACTGTCATGGGTTTGGATTGGATGAGATGATGGTCATGTCATGGGTTGAGGATTGTGTTAGATGTCACTGGTCATGGGTTGAGATGTGTATGATGATGATGGTCACTGTCATGGTTGGGATGATGATGGTACTGTCTGGGTGAGGATGTGATGATGAGATGGTACTGGTCATGGTTGTGTGTGTGATGAGAGGTCACTGGGTTGTGGATGTGATGAGGGTCACTGTCAGGGTTGAATGTGTGTGAGAGAAGGTCACTGGTATGGTTGTGATTGTGATGATGATGGTGGTCACTGGTCATGGGTGTGATGTGTGATGTGATGGTCACTGGTCAGGTTGAGGATTGTGATGGATGTCACTGTCATGGTTGGATGTGTGTGAGTGAGGTCATGTCATTGTTTGGATGTTGATGATGATGGTCATTGTCATGGGTTTAGGATGGTGATGATATATGTCATGGTCATGGTTGAGGATGTGTGATGATGATGATGGTCCTGGATGTTGGATGAATGATGATGGTCATGGTCATGGTTTGAAAGTTTTATGGTGATGGTCTCTGAATTAAGGATGATACATAGATGGTATGTCGCCTGTGGTATTAAGGATTGTGATGATGGTCACTGTCATGGTTGTGGATTGTGATGATGATGAAGGTCATCTTATGGGTTGATGTGTATAGATGTCAATGTCATGGGGGGATGTGTGATGATGATGTGGTCACTGTAATGGTTGAGGATGTGTGATGATGTCAGGCCTTGGTGAGGATGTGTGATGATTGTATGGTCATTGGTTGAGGAATGTGATGATGTGATGTCATTGTTCATGGGTTGAGATGTGTATGATGTTCATGGTCAAGGTTGATATGTGTGATGATGAGTGGTCACTGGTCATGGGTTGAGTGTGTGATGATGGTCACTGGTCTTGGGTTGAGGATGTGTGATGATGATGATGGTCACTGGTCTGGGTTGTGATGTGTGATGAGTGGTCATGGTCATGGTATGTGGATTTGAGTATGGTGTTGCACTGGTCATGGGTTGAAGATGTGATGATGGATATGGTCACTGGTTCATGGTTTGTTAATGTGTGTGATGATGATGATGAGGTCATCTGGTGGTGATTGGTCATGGGTTATAGATTTGTGATGATGATGATGTTCACTGTTCATGGGTTGTGGATGATCGATGATGATGATGGTCACTTGTCATGGTTTGTGGATGTGTGATGATAATGGTCACTGGTCATGGGTTGTGGAGGTGAGATGATGATGATAGTCACTGGTCATGGGCTGTGGAAGTGTCATGATGATTATGGTCACATGTCATCTGTTGAGGATGTCTGATGATTGTCACTGGCCATGGGTTGAAAATGTGGGATGAGGATGATGGTCACTGGTCAAGGGTTGAGGATGTTTGACGATGATGTTGTCATTGGTCATGGGTTGTTCATGTGTGATGGTGATGATGGTCACTGGTCTTGGGTTGTAGATGTGTGTCGATGATGATGATGGTCTCTGGGCATTTGTTGTGGATGTGTGATGATGATGATGATGGTCACTGGTCGTGGGTTGTGGATATGTGATGATGATGGTCACTGGTCAAGGGTTGTAGATGTATGATGATGATGATGATGGTCACTGGTCATGGGTTAAGAATGTGTGATGTTGATGATGGTCACATCATGGATTGTGGATGTGTGATGTGGATGATGGTCGCTGTTCATGGGTTATGGATGTGTGATGATGATGATGATGGTCTCTGGTCATGGGTTGTTGATGCGTGATGGTGATGATTGTCACTGGTCATGGGTTGAGAATGTGTGATGAAGAATTGTGTCATTCGTCATTGGTTGAGGATGTGTGTTGATGATGATGGTCAATGGTCATGGGTTGGGGACGTTTGATGATGATGATTGTCAATGGTTATGGGTTGAGGATGTGTTATGATGGTCACTGGTCATGGGTTGAGGATATATGATGATGATGGTCATTGTTCATGGGGTGAGGATGTGTTATGATGTTCAGTGGTCATGGGTTGATGATGTTCGATGATGATGATGGTCACTGGTCATGGGTTGAGGATATGTGATGATGGTCACTAGTCTTGGGTTGATGATGTGTGATGATGATGATGGTCACTGGTCATGGGTTGTTAATGTGTGATGATGATGATGATGGTTATTGGTCAAGGGTTGTAGATATTTCAGGAGGGTGATGGTCACTGGTCATGGGTTGAGGATGTGTGATGATGATGGTCAGTGGTCATGCGTTGTGGATGTGTGATGATGATGATGGTCAATGGTCATAGGTTGTGGATGTGTGATGATGTTGATGGTCACTGGTCATAGGTTGTGGATGTGTGATGACGATGGTGATTGGTCATGGGTTATAGATGTGTGATGATGATGATGTTCACTGTTCATGGGTTGTAGATGTTCGATGATGATGATGGTCACTTGTCATGGTTTGTGGATGTGTGATGATGATGGTCACTGGTCATGGGTTGTGGATGTGTGATGATGATGAAGGTCACTGGTCATGGGTTGAGGATGTGTGATGATGATGATGGTCACTGGTCATGGGTTGTGGATATGTGATAATGATGATGGTCACCGGTCATGGGTTGTGTATATGTGATGATGATGATCACTGCTCATGGGCTGCGGATGTGTGATGATGATGATGGGCACTGGTCATGGGTTCAGGATGTGTTATGATGATGATGGTCACTGGTCATAGGTTGTTGATGCGTATTTGTGATGATGTGCACTAGTCATGGGTTTGGATGTGTGATGATGATGATTGTCACTGGTCATGGGTTGTAGATGTGTGATGATGATGATGATAATGATGGTCACTGGTCATGGGTTGAGAGTGTGTTATGATGATGATGGTCACTGGTCATGGGTTGTGGATGTGTGATGGTGATGATGGTCACTGGTCGTGGGTTGTGGATGTGTGATGGTAATGATGGTCACTGTTCATTGGTCGTGGATGTGGAATGGTGATGATGGTCACCGGTTATGGGTTGAGAATGTGTGATGATGAAGATGGTCACTGGTCATAGGTTGTGGATGTGTGATGATTATGGTCAATGGTCATGGTGTGTGGATGTGTGATGATGATGATGATGGTAACTGGTCATGGGTCATGGATTTGTGATGACGAGTGTTACTGTTCATGGGTTTTGGATGTATGATGATGATAATGGTCACTGGTCATGGGTTGTGGATGTGTGATGATGATGATAGTCAATGGTCATGGGTTGTTGATTTGTGATGGTGATGATGGTCAGTGGTCATGGGTCTTGGATATGTGATGATGATGATGGTCACTGGTCATGGGTTGTGAATATTTTATGATGGTGATGATCACTGGTCATATGTTGAGGATGTGTGATGATGATGATGGTCACTGCTCATACGTTGTGGATATGAAATGATCATGATGATGATGGTCACTGGTCTTAGGTTGTCGATATGTGATGATGATGATGGTCACTGGTCATGGGTTGTGGTTGTGTGATGAAGATGGTCACTGGTCATGGGCTGTGGATGTGTGATGATGATGAGGGTCACTGGTCATGGGTTCAGGATGTGTGATGATGATGATGGTCACTGTTCATAGGTTGTTGATGTGTACTTGTATCGATGGTCACTGGTCTTGGGTTGTACGTGTGATGGTTATGAATATGGTCACTGGTCATGGGTTGTGGATGTGTGATGATAATGATGATGGTCACAAGTCATGGGTTTTAGATGTGTGATGATGATGATGGTCACTGGTCATGGGTTGTAAATGTGATGATGATGATGATGGTCAGTGGTCATGGGTTGAGAGTGTTATGATGATGATAGTCAATGGTCATGAGTTGTGGATGTGTGATGGCGATGATGGTCACTGGTCATGGGTTGTGGATGTGTGATGGTAATGAAGATGATAACTGTTCATGGGTCGTGGATGTGTGATGGTGATGATGGTCACTGGTCATGAGCTGTCGATTTGTGATGATGATGATGGCCACTGGTCATGGGTTAAGGATATGTGATGATGATGATGGTCACTGCTCATGGGTCGTTGATATGTAATTGTGATGATTGTCACTGGTCTTGGGTTGTATGTGTGATGATGATGAATATGGTCTCCTGTCATGGGTTGTGGATGTGTGATGATGATGATGGTCACCAGTCATGGGTAGTGGATGTGTGATGATGATGATGGGCACTGTTCATTGGTTGTAGATGTGTGATGATGATGATGATGATGATGATGGTCACTGGTCATGGGTTGAGAGTGTGTTATGATGATGATGGTCACTGGTCATGGGTTCTGGATGTGTGATGGTGATGATGGTCACTGGTCATGGGTTCTGGATATGTGATGGTGATGATAGTCACTGTTCATCGGTCGTGGATATGTAATGGTGATGATGGTCTCAGGTCATGGGTTGTTGCTGTGCATTTGTGATAATGGTTAGTGGTCTGGGATTGTATGTGTGATCATGATGAATATGGTCACTGGTCATGGGTTGTGGATGTGTGATGATGATGATGATGATGATGGTCACTAGTCATTGTTTGTGGATTTGTGATGATGATGGTCACTGATCATGGGTTGTATATGTGTGATGATGATGATGATGATGATAATCGTCACTGGTCATAGGTTGAGAGTGTTATGATGATGATGGTCACTGATTATGGGTTATGGATATGTGATGGCGAAGATGGTCACTGGTAATGGATTGTGGATGTGTGATGTTGATGATGATGGTCACTATTCATTGTTCGTGGATGTGTGATGGTGATGATGGTCACTGGTCATGGGTTGAGAATGTGTGATGATGAAAAGGGTCTCTGGTCATGGGTTTTGGATGTTTGGTGATGATGATGGTCACTGGTCATGGGTTGTGGATGTGTGAAGATGATGATGGTCACTGGTCATGGGTTGTGGATATGTAATGATGATGATGATGATGGTCACTGGTCATGGGTTGTAGAAGTGTGATGATGATGATGGTTACTGGTCATGGGTTGTAGATGTGTGATGATAATGATGATGGTCACTGGTCATCTATTGAGGATGGTTGAGGATGATGATGGTCACTGGTCATGGATTGTGGATGTTTGATGATGGTGATGGTCACTAGTCATGGGTTAAGGATGTGTTATTATGATGATGTTCATTCGACATGCGCTGTGGATGTGTGATGACGATGATGATGATGGTCACTGGTCATGGATTGTGGATGTTTGATGATGGTGATGGTCACTAGTCATGGGTTAAGGATGTGTTATTATGATGATGTTCATTCGACATGCGCTGTAGATGTGTGATGACGATGATGATGATGGTCACTGGTCATGGATTGTGGATGTGTGATGATGATGATGGTCACTGGTCATGGGTTGTGGATGTGCGATGACGATGGTCACTGGACATGGGTTGTGGATTGTTTGATGATGGTGATGGTCACTGGTCATGGGTTGTGGATGTGTGATGATGATGATGGTCACTGGTCATTGGTTGTGGATGTGTGATGATGCTGATGGTTTCTGGTCATGGGTTGAGAATGTTTGACGATGGTCACTGGACATGGGTAGAGGATACGTGATGATGATGAAGGTCACTAGTCATGGAATGAGGATATGTGATGATGGTGACGGTCACTATTCATAGGATGTGGATGTGCGTTGATGATGATGATGATGGTCACAGGTCCTGGGCTTTAGATGTGTGATGATAATTTTGATGGTTACTGCTCATAGGTTTTGGATGTGGGATGATGATGCTGATCATTGGTCATGGGTTGTGGATATGTGATGATGATGATGATCACTGGTCATGGGCTTTGGATGTGTGATGATGATGATGGTCACTCGTCATGGGTTGAGGATGTGATGATGATGATGGTCACTGGTCATGTGTATTAGATGTGTGATGATAATGATGATGGTCACTGTTCATTGGTTGAGGATATGTGATGATGAAGATGATGATGGTCACTGGTCATGGGTTGTGGATGTGTGATGATGATGTGGTCATTTGTCATGCATTTTGGATGTGTGATGATGATGATGACGATGGTCACTGGACATGGGTAGAGGATACGTGATGATGATGAAGGTCACTAGTCATGGAATGAGGATATGTGATGATGGTGACGGTCACTATTCATAGGATGTGGATGTGCGTTGATGATGATGATGATGGTCACAGGTCCTGGGCTTTAGATGTGTGATGATAATTTTGATGGTTACTGCTCATAGGTTTTGGATGTGGGATGATGATGCTGATCACTGGTCATGGGTTGTGGATATGTGATGATGATGATGATCACTGGTCATGGGCTTTGGATGTGTGATGATGATGATGGTCACTCGTCATGGGTTGAGGATGTGATGATGATGATGGTCACTGGTCATGTGTATTAGATGTGTGATGATAATGATGATGGTCACTGTTCATTGGTTGAGGATATGTGATGATGATGATGATGGTCACTGGTCATGGGTTGTGGATGTGTGATGATGATGTGGTCATTTGTCATGCATTTTGGATGTGTGATGATGATGATGATGATGGTCACTGGTCATGGGTTGTGGATGTGTGATGATGTTGATAGTCACTGGTCATGGGTTGTGTATGTGTGATGATGTTGATAGTCATTGGTCATGGGTTTTGAATGTGTGATGACGATACTCACTGGTTATAGTTTGTGAATATGTGATGAAGATTATGGTCACTGGTCATGGGTTGTGGATGTTCGATATTGATGATGGTCACTGTTCATGGTTTGTGGATATGTGATGATGATGATGTTCACTGGTCATGGGCGGTGGATGTGTAATGATGATGATGGTCACTGCTAATGGGTTGAGGAAGTGTGATGATTGTCACTGGCCATGGGTTGAGGATGTGTGATGATGATGATGGTCACTGGTCATGGGTTTAGGATGTGTGATGATGATGATGGTCATTGGTCATGGGTTGTTAATGTGTAATTGTGATGATGGTCACTGTACTTGGGTTGTGTATACGATGATGATAAATATTGTCACTGGTCATGGGTTGTGGATGTGTGATGATGATGATGGTCGCTAGTCATGGGTTGTGGATGTATGATGATGATGATGGTCACTGGTCATGGGCTATATATGTGTGATGATGATAATGATGATTATGATGGTCACTGGTCATGGGTTGAGAGTGTGTTATGATGATAATCACTAGTCATGGATTGTGGATGTGTGATGATGATGATGGTCACTGGTCATGGATTTTTAAGTGTGATGATGATGATGGTCAATGGTCATCTGTTGAGGATGTGTGATGACGGTCACTGGTCATGGGTTGAGGATTTGTGATGATGATGATGGACACTAGTCATGGGTTGTGGATGTGTGATGATGATGATGGTCATTGGTCAAGGGTTGTGGATATTTGATGATGATGATGGTCACTGTTCATGGGTTGTGGATGTGTGATGATAATGATGATGGTCACTGGTCATGGGTTGTGTATGTATGATGAACAATGGTCACTGGTTATTTTTTGTGGATATGTGATGATGATGGTCACTGGGTATGGGATGTGGATGTTTGAAGATGATGATGGTCATTGGTCGTGGGTTTTGGGTGTGTGATGATGATGATGGTGACTGGTCATGAGTTGAGAATGTAGGATGATGATGGTCTCTGGGTTGTGGATGTGTGATGATGATGATGGTCCTTGGTCTTGGGTTGTAGATATGGGATGATGATGATGATGGTCAATGGTAATGGGTTTTGGATATGCGATGATGATGATGGTCACTGGTCATGGGTTGTAGATGTGTGATGATAATGATGATGGTCAGTGGACATGGATTGAGGATGGTTGATGATGATGATGGTCACTGGTCATGGATTGTGGATGTTTGATGATGGTGATCGTCACTGGACATGGGTTAAGGATAATGTTATGATGATGATGTTCACTCGACATGCGCTGTGGATGTGTGATGACAATGATGATGATGGTCTCTGGTCTTGGGTTGTGGATGTGTGATGATGATGATGGTCACTGGTCATGAGTTGTGGATGTGCGATGACGATGGTCATTGAACATGGGTTTGGGATGTGTGATGAATTTGATTGTCAATGGTCATGGGTTGTGGATGTGTGAGGATGATGATGGTCACTGGTCATTGATTGTGGATGTGTGATGATGATGATGGTTACTGGTCATGGGTTGAGGATGTTTGACGATGGTCACTTGTCATGGGTTGAGGATATGTGATGATGATGGTCACTGGTCATGGAATGAGGATGTGTGATGATGGTGATGGTCACTATTCATGGGTTGTGGATGTGTGATGATGATGATGATGGTCACTGGTCATGGCTTGTGGATGTGCGTTGATGATGATGATGATGGTCACAGGTCCTGGATTTTAGATGTGTGATGATAATTTTGATGGTCACTGCTCATAGGTTTTGGATGTGGGATGATGATGCTGATCACTGGTCATGGGTTGTGAATATGTGATGATGATGATGGTCACTGGTCAGGGGCTTTGGATGTGTGATGATGATGATCGTGACTGGTCATGGGTTGAGGATGTGTGATGATGATGATGGTCACTGGTCATATGTAGTAGATGTGTGACGATAATGATGATGGTCACTGTTCATGGGTTGAGGATGTGTGATGATGAAGATGATGATGGTCACTGGTCAGGGGTTGTGGATGTGTGATGATGATGTGGTCACTTGTCATGCGTTGTGGATGTGTGATGATGATGATGATGATGATGATCACTGGTCATGGGTTGTGGCTGTCTGATGATGTTGATAGTCACTGGTCTTGGGTTGTGGATGTGTGATGACGATGCTCACTGGTCATAGTTTGTGGATATGTGATGAAGATTATGGTCACTGGTCATGGGTTGTGGATGTTGGATGATGATGATGGTCAGTGTTCTTGGTTTATGGATGTGTGATGATGATGATGGTCACTGGTCATGGGTTGTGGATGTGTGATGATGATGAAGGTCACTGGTTATGGGTTGTGGATGTGTGATGATGATGGTGGTCACTGGTCATATGCAGTGGATGTGTCATGATGATGATGGTCACTGGTAATGGGTTGAGTATGTGTGATGATTGTCACTAGCCATGGGTTGAGGATGTGTGATGATGATGATGATCACTGGTCATGGGTTGAAGATGTTTGATGATGAATGTGATCACTGGTCATGGGTTGTTGATGTGTGATTGCGATGATGGTCACTGTTCTTGGGTTGTATATGTGATGATGATGAATATGGTCACTGGTCATTGGTTGTTGATGTGTGATGATGATGATGGTCACTGGTCATGGGTTGTTTTTGTGTGATGATGATGATGGTCACTGGTCATAAGCTGTAGATGTGTGACGATGATGATGATTATGATGGTCACTGGTCATGGGTTGAGAGTGTGTAATGATGATGATGGTCACTTGTCATGGGTTGTTGATGTGTGTTGGTGATGATGATGGTCACTGTTCATGGATCGTGGATGTGTGATGGTGATAATGGTCACTGGTCATGGGATGAGAATATGTGATGATGAAGATTGTCACTGGTCATAGGTTGTGGATGTGTGATGATGATGATGGTTACTGGTCATGTGTTGTGGAGTGTGATGATTATGATGGTCACTGGTCATGGGTTGTGGATGTGTGATGACGAATGTTACTGTTCATGGGTTGTGAATGTGTGATGAGAAAGATGGTCACTGGTCATGGGTTGTGGATGTGTGATGATGATGATGGTCACTGGTCATCTGTTGAGGATGTGTGATGACGGTCACTGCTCATGGGTTGAGGATTTGTGATGATGATGATGGTCACTGGTCATGGGTTTTGGATGTGTGATGATGATGATGGTCATTGGTCAGGGGTTGTGGATATTTGATGATGGTGGTGGTTATTGGTCATGTGTTGAGGATATGTGATGATGATAATTATCATTGGTCATGCGTTGCGGATGTGTGATGATGATGATGATGGTCACTGTTCATGGGTTGTGGATGTGTGATGATGATGATTCTCACTGGTCATGGGTTTTGGATATATGAAGACAATTGTCACTGGTTATGGTTTATGGATATGTGATGATGATGATGGTCACTGGGTATGGGCTGTGGATGTTTGGTGATGATGATGGTCACTGGTCATGGGTTGTGGATGTCATGAGGATGGTCACTGGTAATGGGTTGAGGATGTATGATGAAAATGATGGTCTCTGGTCATGGCTTGTGGATGTTTGACGGTGATGATGGTCACTCGTCTTGGGTTGTAGATATGTGATGATGATGATGATGGTCAGTGGTTATGGGTTTTGGATGTGATATGATAATGATGGTCACTGTCATGGGTTGTAGATATATGATGATAATGATGATGGTCACTGGTCATGGGTTGAGGGTGGTTGATGTTGATGATGGTCACTGGTCATGGATTGTGCATGTTTGATGATGGTGATGGTCGCTGTTCATGGGTTGAGGATGTGTTATGATAATGATGGTCACTCGTCACGCGTTGTAGATGTGTGATGACGATGATGATGATGATGGTCACTGTTCATGGGTTGTGGATGTGTGATGATGATGATGGTCACTGGTCATGGATTGTGGATGTGTGATGACGATGGCCACTGGACAGGGGTTGTGGATGTGTGACGATAATGGTCACTGTTCATGGGATGTGGATTTGTGATGATGATGATGGTCCCTGGTCATTGGTTGTGTATATGTGATGATGATGATGGTTACTTGTCATGGGTTGAGGATGTTTGACGATAGTCACTGGCCATGGGTTGAGGATGTGTGATGACGATGATGGTCACTGGTCATGGAATGAGGATGTGTCATGATGATGATGGTCACTGGTCATGGGTTGTGGATGTGTGAAGGTGATGATGGTCACTGGTCTTGGGTTGTAGATGTGTGATAATGATGATGATAGTCACTGGTCATGGCTTGTGGATGTGTGTTGAAGATGATATTGATGGTCACTGGTCGTCGGTTGTACATGTGTGATGATAATTTTGATGGTCACAGCTCATAGGTTTTAGATGTGGGATGATGATGCTGATCACTAGTCATGGGTTTTGGATATGTGAAGATGATTATGGTCACTGGTCATGGGCTTTGGATGTGTAATGATGATGATGGTTACTGGTCACGAGTTTAGGATGTGTGATGATTGTCACTGACCATGGGTTTGGAAGTGTGATGATGATGATGATTGTCACTGGTCATGGGTTGAGGATGTGTGATGATGATGATGGTCACTGTTCATGGGTTGTTGATGTGTGATAGTGATGAGTGTCACTGGTCTTGGGTTGTAGATGTGTGATGATGATGTTGATAGTCTCTGGTCATGGGTTGTGGATGTGCGATGATGATGATTGTCACTGGTCATGGGTTGAGGATGTGTGATGATGATGATGGTCACTGTTCATGGGTTGTTGATGTGTGATGGTGATGATGGTAAACTGGTCTTGGGTTGTAGATGTGTGATGATGATGTTGATAATCTCTGGTCATGGGTTGTGGTTGTGCGATGATGATGATCGGAACTGGTCGTGGGTTGTGGATGTGTGATGATAATGGTCAAGAGTTGTAGATGTATGATGATGATGATGATGGTCACTGGTCATGGGTTTTGGATATGTGATGTTGATCATGGTCACTGTTCATGGGTTTTGGATGTGTGATGATGATGATGATGGTCACTGGTCATGGGTTGTGGATGCGTGATGGTGATGATGGTCACTAGTCATAGCTTGAGAATGTGTGATGATAATATGTGTCATTCGTCATGGGTTGAGGATGTTTGATGATTAAGATGGTCAATGATCATAGGTTGGGGAAATTTGATAATGATGATGGTCAATGGTCATGTGTTGAGGACGTGTGATGATGATGATTGTCAATGGTTGTGGGTTGAGGATGTGTGATGATGGTCACTGGTCATGGGTTAAGGATGTGTGATGATGATAATGGTCATTGTTCATGGGTTGAGGATGTGTTATGATGTTCACTGGTCATGGGTTGAGGATGTGTGATAATGATGATGGTCACTGGTCATGGGATGAGGATGTGTGATGATGGTCACTGGTCTTGGGTTGATGATGTGTGATGATGTTGATTGTTACTGGTTATGGTTTGTGGATGTGTGATGATGATGATGGTCATTGGACCATGGGTTGTGGATATTTCATGATTGTGATGGTCAGTGGTCATGGGTTGAGGATGTGTGATGATGATGATGGTCACTGATCATGCGTTGTGGATGTGTGATGATGATGATGATGATGGTCACTGGTCATGGGTTGTGGATGTGTGATGATGTTGATGGTCACTGGTTATGCGTTGTGGATATCCGATGACGATGGTCATTTGTCATGAGTTGTGGATGTGTGATGATGATAATGTTCACTGTTCATATGTTGTGGTTGTTCGATGATGATGATGGTCATTTGTCATGGGTTGTGGATGTGTGATGATGATGGTCACTGGTCATGGGTTGTAGATGTCTGATGATGAAGGTCACTGGTCATGGGTTGAGGATGTGTGAAGATGATGTTGGTCACTGGTCATCCGTTGTTGATATGTAATGATGATGATGATGATGGTCACTTATCTTGGGTTGTGGATATGTGATGATGATGATTGTCACTGGTCATGGGTTGTGGATATGTGATGATGATGATAGTCACTGGTCTTGGGCTGTAGATGTGTGATGATGATGATTGTCACTTGTTATGGGTTTAGGATCAGTGATGATAATGATGGTCACTGGTCATGGGTTGTTGCTGTGCATTTGTGATAATGGTTAGTGGTCTTGGGTTGTATGTGTGATGATGATGAATATGGTCACTGGTCATGGGTTGTGGATGTGTGATGATGATGATGATGGTGGTCACTAGTCATGGGTTGTGGATTTATGATGATGATGATGGTCACTGATCATGGGTTGTAGATGTGTGATGATGATGATGATGATAATCGTCACTGGTCATAGGTTGAGAGTGTCATGATGATGATGGTCACTTATCATGGGTTATGGATGTGTGATGGCGAAGATGGTCAATGGTAATAGGTTGTGGATGTGTGATGTTGATGATGATGGTCACTATTCATGGTTCGTGTATGTGTTATGGTGATGATGGTCACTGGTCATTGGTTGAGAATGTGTGATGATGATGGTCTCTGGTCATGGGTTGTGGATGTTTGATGATGATGATGGTCACTGGTCATGGGCTTTGGATGTGTGATGATGATGATGGTCACTGGTCATGGGTTGAGGATGTGTGATGATGATGATGATGGTCACTGGTCATGTGTGGTAGATGTGTGATGATGGTGATGATGGTCACTGTTCATAGGTTGAGGATGTGTTATGATGATGATGATCACTGGTCATGGGTTGTAGATGTGTGATGATGAAGGTCACTGTTCATGGGTTGAGGATGTGTGAAGATGATGATGGTCACTTATCTTGGGTTGTGGATATGTGATGATGATGGTTTTCACTGGTCATGGGTTGTGGATATGTGATGATGATGATAGTCACTGGTCTTGGGCTGTAGATGTGTGATGATGATGATTGTCACTTGTTATGGGTTCAGGATCTGTGATGATAATGATGGTCACTGGTTATGGGTTGTTGCTGTGCATTTGTGATAATGGTTAGTGGTCTTGGGTTGTATGTGTGATGATGAATATGGTCACTGGTCATGGGTTGTGGATGTGTGATGATGATGATGATGGTGGTCACTAGTCATGGGTTGTGGATTTATGATGATGATGATGGTCACTGATCACGGGTTGTAGATGTGTGATGATGATGATGATGATAATCGTCACTGGTCATAGGTTGAGAGTGTCATGATGATGATGGTCACTTATCATGGGTTATGGATGTGTGATGGCGAAGATGGTCAATGGTAATGGGTTGTGGATGTGTGATGTTGATGATGATGGTCACTATTCATGGTTCGTGTATGTGTTATAATGATGATGGTCACTGGTCATTGGTTGAGAATGTGTGATGATGAAGATGGTCTCTGGTCATGGGTTGTGGATGTTTGATGATGATGATGGTCACTGGTCATGTGTTGTGGATGAGTGATGATGATGATGGTCACTGGTCATGGGTTGTGGATATGTAATGATGATGATGATGATGGTCACTGGTCATGAGTTATGGATGAGTGATGATGATGATGGTAACTGGTCATCGGCGGTGGATGTGTGATGATGATGATGGTCACTGGTCATGAGTTGAGAATGTATGATGAAGATGATGGTCTCTGGTCATGGGTTGTGGATGTGTGATGGTGATGATGGGCCTTGATCTTGGGTTGTAGATATGTGATGATGATGATGATGGTCAATGGTAATGGGTTGTGGATGTGTGATGATGATGATGGTCACTAGTCATAGGTTGTAGATGTGTGATGACGATGGTCACTGGACATGGGTTGTGGATGTGTGATGACGATGGTCACTGGACATGGGTTTTGGATGTTAGATGATGGTGATAGTCACTGGTCATGGGTTGTGGATGTGTGATGATGATGATGGTCACTGGTCATTGGTTGTGGATGTATGATGAAGATGATGGCTACTGCTCATGGGTTGAGGATGTTTGACGATGGTCACTGGACATGGGTTGAGGATATGTGATGATGAAGGTCAATGGTCATGGAATGAGGATGTGTGATGATGGTGATGGCAACTATTCATGGGTTGTGGATGTGTGATGATGATGATGGTGGTCACTGCTCATGGCTTGTAGAGGTGCGTTGATGATGATGATGGTCATAGGTCTTGGGTTGTAGATGTGTGATGATAATTTTGATGGTCACTGCTCATAGGTTTTGGATGTTTGATGATGATGCTGATCACTGTTCATGGGTTGTGGATATGTGATGATGATGATGGTCACTGGTCATGGGCTTTGGATGTGTGATGATGATGGTCACTGGTCATGGGTTGAGGATGTGTGATGATGATGATGGTCACTGGTCATGTGTGGTAGATGTGTGATGATGATGATGAATGTCACTGTTCATGGGTTGAGGATGTGTTATGATGAAGATGATGATGGTCACTGGTCATAGGTTGTGGATGTGTGATGATGATGTGGTCACTTGTCTTGCGTTTGTTGATGTGTGATGATAATGATGATGGTCACTGGTCATGGGTTGTGGATGTGTGATGATGTTGATAGTCACTGGTCATGGGTTGTGGATGTGTGATGACGATGCTTACTGATCATAGTTTGTGGATGTGTGATGAAGATTATGGTCACTGGTCATGGGTTGTGGATGTTCGATGATGATGATGGTCATTCTTCATGGTTTGTGGATGTGTGATGATGATGATG
Organism: Panulirus ornatus; assembly: GCF_036320965.1. NCBI lineage: Eukaryota > Metazoa > Arthropoda > Malacostraca > Decapoda > Palinuridae > Panulirus > Panulirus ornatus. The sequence continues at coordinate 31,991,758 of NC_092273.1, forward strand.
GTCACTGGTCATGGGTTGTGGATGTGTGATGATGATGAATATCACTGGCTATGGGTTGTGGATTTGTGATGATGATGGTGGTCACTGGTCATGTGCGGTGGATGTGTCATGATGATGATGGTCACTGGAAATAGGTTGAGGATGTGTGATGATAGTCAATAGTCCTGGGTTAAGGATGTGTGATGATTATGGTCACTGGTCATAGGTTCAGGATGTTTGATGATGATGATGGTCACTGGTCATGGGTTGTTGATGTGTGACTGTGATGATGGTCACTGTTCTTGGGTTGTATATGTGATGATGTTGAATATGGTCACTGGTCATTGGTTGTTGATGTGTGATGATGATGATGGTCACTGGTCATGGGTTGTGTATGTGTGATGATGATGATGGTCACTGGTCATAAGTTGTAGACGTTTGATGATGATGATGATGGTCACTGGATATAAGTTGTAAATGTGTGATGATGATGATGATGATTATGATGGTCACTGGTCATGGGTTGTGTATGTGTGATGATGATGATGGTCACTGGTCGTAAGTTGTAGATGTCTGATGATGATGATGATGATGATGATGGTCACTGGATATAAGTTGGAGATGTATGATGATGATGATTATGATGGTAACTGGTCATGGGTTGAGAGTGTGTTATGATGATGATGGTCCCTGGTCATGGGTTGTGGATATGTGTTGGTGATGATGATGGTCACTGTTCATGGATCGTGGATGTGTGATGGTGATGATGGTCACTCTTCATGGGATGAGAATATGTGATGATGAAGATTGTCACTGGTCATAGGTTGTGGATGTGTGATGATGATTATGGTCATTGGTCATGGGTTGTGGATGTTTGATGATTATGATGGTCACTGGTCATAGGCTGTGGATGTTTGATGACGATGGTTACTGTTCATGGGTTGTGGATGTGTGATGATGATGGTGGTCACTGGTGAAGGGATGTGGATATGTGATGATGATGATGGTCACTGGTCATCTGTTGAGGATGTGTGATGACGGTCACTGATCATGGGTTGAGGATTTGTGATGATGATGATGGTCACTGGTTATGGGTTGTGGATGTGTGATGATGATGGTGGTCATTGGTCGTGGGTTGTGGATATTTGATGATACTGATGGTCAGTGGTCATGTGTTGAGGATATATGATGATGATAATTATCACTGGTCGTGCGTTGTGGATGTGTGATGATGATGATGATGGTCACAGTTCATGGGTTGTGGATGTGTGATGATGATGATTGTCACTGGTCATGGGTTTTGGATATACGATGACAATGGTCACTGGTTATGGTTTGTGGATTTGTGATGATGATGATGGTCACTGGGTATAGGTTGTGGATGTTTGATGATGATGATGGTCACTGGTCGTGGGTTGTGGATGTATGATGATGAGGATGGTCACTGGTCATGGGTTGAGGAGGTATGAAGAAAATGATGGTCTCTGGTCATGGGTTTTGATGTTTGATGGTGATGATGGTCACTGGTCTTGGGTTGTAGACATATGATGATGATGATCATGATGATGGTCATTGGTTATGGGTTTTGGATGTGATATGATAATGATGGTCACTGGTCATGGGTTGTAGATGTGTGATGATAATGATGATGGTCACTGGTCATGGGTTGATGGTGGTTGATGATGATGATAGTCACTGGTCATGAATTGCGCATGTTTGATGATGGTGATGGTCACTGGACATGGGTTGAGGATGTGTTATTATGATGATGGTCAAGCGTTGTGGATGTGTGATGAAGATGATGCTGATGGTCACTGGTCATGGGTTGTGGATGTGTGATGATGATGATGGTCACTGGTCATGGGTTGTGGATGTATGATGACGATGGCCACTGGACATGGGTTGTGGATGTGGGATGATGGTGATGGTCTCTCTTCATGGGTTGTGGATGTGTGAGGATGATGATGGTCCCTGGTCATTGGTTGTGTATATGTGATGATGATGATGGTTACTGGTCATGGGTTGAGGATGTTTGACGACGGTCATTGGCCATGGGTTGAGGATGTGTGATGATGATGATGGTCACTGGTCATGGAATGATGATGTCATGATGATGATGGTCACTGGTCATGGGTTGTGGATGTGTGAAGGTGAAGATGGTCATTGGTCTTAATTATAGATGTGTGATGATGATGATGGTCACTGGTCATGGCTTGTGGATGTGTGTTGATGGTGATGATGATGGTCACTGCTCCTCGGTTGTACATGTGTGATGATAATTTTGATGGTTTTGGATGTGTGAGGATGATGATGGTCACTGGTCATGGGTTTAGGATGTGTGATGATTGTCACTGGCCATCGGTTGGGATGTGTGATGATGATGATGATTGTTACTGGTCATGGGTTCAGGATGTGTGATGTTGATGATGGTCACTGTTCATGGGTTGTTGGTGTGTGATGGTGATGATGGTACACTGGTCTTGGGTTGTAGATGTGTGATGATGATGTTGACAATCTCTGGTCATGGGTTGTGGATGTGCGATGATGATGATCGGAACTGGTCGTGGGTTTTGGATGTGTGATGATGATAATGGTCACTGGTCAAGAGTTGTAGATGTATGATGATGATGATGATGGTCACTGGTCATGGGTTCAGGACGTGTGATGATGATGAAGGTCACTGGTCATGGGTTTTGGATATGTGATGTTTATGATGGTCACTGTTCATAGGTTGTGGATGTGTGATGATGATGATGATGGTCACTGGTCATGGGTTGTGGATGCGTGATGGTGATGATGGTCACTGGTCATAGGTTGAGAATGTGTGATGATAATGTGTGTCATTCGTCATGGGTTGAGGATGTGTAATGATTAAGATGATCAATGATCATAGGTTGGGGAAATTTGATAATGATAATGGTCAATGGTCATGTGTTGAGGACGTGTGATGATGATGATTGTCAATGGTTGTGGGTTGAGGATGTGTGATGATGGTCACTGGTCATGGGTTGAGGATGTGTGATGATGATAATGGTCATTGTTCTTGGGTTGAGGATGTGTTATGATGTTCATTGGTCATGGGTTGAGGATGTGTGATGATGATGATGATCACTGGTCATGGGATGAGGATGTGTGATGATGGTCACTGGTCTTGGGTTGATGATGTGTGATGATGATGATTGTCACTGGTCATGGTTTGTGGATGTGTGATGATGATGGTGGTCATTGGACCATGGTTTGTGGATATTTCATGATTGTGATGGTCAGTGGTCATGGGTTGAGGATGTGTGATGATGATGATGGTCACTGATCATGCGTTGTAGATGTGTGATGATGATGATGATGATGGTCACTGGTCATGATTTTTGGATGTTTGATGATGTTGATGGTTACTGGTCATGGGTTGTGGATGTGCGATGACGATGGTCATTTGTCATGAGTTGTGGATGTGTGATGATGATGATGTTCACAGTTCATATGTTGTGGATGTTCGATGATGATGATGTTTACTTGTCATGGGTTGTAGATATGTGATGATGATGAAGGTCACTGGTCTTGGGTTGAGGATGTGTGAAGATGATGATGGTCACTGGTCATCCGTTGTTGATATGTAATGATGATGATGATGATGGTCACTGGTCTTGAGCTGTGGATATGTGATGATGATGATTGTCATTGGTCATGGGTTTTGGATGTGTGGTGATGATGATAGTCACTGGTCATGGGCTGTGGATGTGTGATGATGATGATTGTCAATGTTTATGGGTTTAGGATCTGTGATGATAATTATGGTCACTGGTCATGTGTTGTTGCTGTGAATTTGTGTTAATGGTCAGTGGTCTTCGGTTGTATGTATGATGATGATGAATATTGTCACTGGTCATGGGTTGTGGATGTGTGATGATCATGATGATGATGGTCACTAGTCATGGGTTGTGGATTTGTGATGATGATGATGGTCACTGATCATGGGTTGTAGATGTGTGATGATGATGATGATGATAATCGTCACTGGTCATAGGTTGAGAGTGTTATGATGATAATGGTCACTGATCATGAGTTGTGGATGTGTGATGGCGAAGATGGTCAGTGGTAATGGGTTGTGGATGTGTGATGTTGATGATGATGGTCACTATTCATGGTTCGTAGATGTGTGATGGTGATGATGGTCACTGATCATGGGTTGAGAATGTTTGATGATGAAGATGGTGTCTGGTCATGGGTTGTGGATGTTTGATGATGATGATGGTCATTGGTCATGTGTTGTGGATGTGTGATGATGATGATGGTCACTGGTCATGGGTTGTGGATATGTAATGATGATGATGATGATGGTCACTGGTTATGGGTTGTGGAAGTGTGATGATGATGACGGTCTATGGTCATGGATTGTGGATGAGTAACGATGATGATTGTAACTGGTCATCGGCGGTGGATGTGTGAAGATGATGATGGTCACTGCTAATGGGTTGAGTATGTGTGATGATTGTCACGGGCCATGGGTTGGGGATATGTGATGAAGATGATTGTCACTGGTCAGGGGTTTAGGATATATGATGATGATGATGGTCACTGGTCATAGGTTGTTGATGTGTGGTTGTGATGATGGTCACTGTTCTTCGGTTGTATATGTGATGATGATGAATATGGTCATTGGTCATGGGTTGTGGATGTGTGATGATGATGGTCACTAGTCATGGGTTGTGGATGTGTGATGATGATGATGGTCACTAGTCATGGGTTATAGATGTGTGATGATGATGATGATGATAATGATGGTCACTGGTCATGGGTTGTGGATATGTGATGATGATGATGGTCACTGGTCAAGGGTTGTAGATGTATGATGATGATGATGATGGTCACTGGTCATGGGTTGAGGATGTGTGATGTTGATGATGGTCACTGGTCATTGGTTGTGGATGTGTGATGTTGATGATGGTCACTGTTCATGGGTTTTGGATGTGTGATGATGATGATGATGGTCTCTGGTCATGGGTTGTGGATGCGTGATGATGATGATGGTCACTGATCAAGGGTTGAGAATGTGTGAAGATAAGTCATTCGTCATGGGTTGAGGATGTGTGATGATGATGGTCAGTGGTCGAGTGTTTTGGAAATTTGATAATGATGATGGTCAATGGTCATGGGCGGTGGATGTGTTATGATGATGATGGTCAATGATAATGGGTTGAGGATGTGTGACGATTGTCACTAGCCATGGGTTGAGGATGTGTGATGATGATGATGGTCACTGGTCATGGGTTCAGGATGTTTGATGATGATGATTGTCACTGGTCATGGGTTGTTGATGTGTGATTGTGATGATGGTCAATGTTCTTGGGTTGTATATATGATGATGATGAATATGGTCACTGGTCAAGGGTTGTTGATGTTTGATGATGATGATGGTCAATGGTCATGGGTTGTGGATGTGTGATGATGATGGTCACTGGTCATGAGTTTTGGATGTGTATTGATGATGATGGTCATTGGTCATGGGCTTTGGATTTGTGATGATGATGATGGTCACTGGTCGTGGGTAGTGGATGTGTGATGATGATGATGGTTACGGGCAATGGGTTGAGCATATGTGATGAAGATGGTCACTGGTCATTGGTTGTGAATGTTTTATAATGGTGATGGTCATTGCTCATGGTTTGAGTATGTGTGATGATGATGATGGTCACTGGTCATCCGTTGTGGATATGTAATGATGATGATGATGCTGGTCACTGGTCTTGGGTTGTGGATATGTGATGATGATGATGGTCACTGGTTATGGGTTTTGGTTGTGTGATGATGATGATGGTCACTGGGCATGGGCTGTGGATGTGTGATAATGATGATGGTCACTGGTCATGGGTTCAGGATGTGTGATAATGGTGATGATCACTGGTCATGGGTTGTTGATGTGTAATTGTGATGATGGTGACTGGTCTTAGGTTGTATGTGTGATGATGATGAATATGGTCACTAGTCATGGATTGTGGATGAGTGATGATAATGATGATGGTTACAACTCATGGGTTTTGGATATGTGATGATGATGATGGTCACTGCTCATCTGTTTAGAATGTGTGATGACGGTCACTGGTCATGGGTTGAGGATTTGTGATGATGATGGACACTGGTCATGGGTTGTGGATGTGTGATGATGATGATGGCATTGGTCATGGGTTGTGGATATTTGATGATGGTGATGGTCATTGGTCTTGCGTTGTGGATGTGTGACGATGATGATGAGGGTCACTGTTCATGGGTTGTGGATGTGTGATGATAATGATGATGGTCACTGGTCATGGGTTGTGTATGTATGATGACAGTGGTAACTGGTTATGGATTGTGGATATGTGATGATGATGGTCACTGGGTATGGGTTGTGGGTGTTTGAAGATGATGATGGTCACTGGTCGTGGGTTGTGGATGTGTGATGATGATGATGGTCACTGGTCATGACTTGAGAAATGGATGATGAAGATGATGGTCTCTGGTCATGAGTTGTGGTTGTGTGATGGTGATGATGGTCCTTGCTCTTGGGTTGTAGATATGTGATGAAGATTATGATCAGCGGTAATGGGTTTTGGATGTGTGATGATGATGATGGTCACTGGTCATGGATTGAGGGTGGTTGATGATGATGATGGTCACTGGTCATGGATTGTTAATGTTTGATGATGGTGATGGTCACTGGTCATGGGTTAAGGATGTGTTATGATGATGATGTTCACTCGACATGCGTTGTGGATGTGTGATGACGATGATGATGATTGTCACTGGTGATGGTCACAATGATGATGGTCACAACTCATGGGTTTTGGATGTATGATGATGATGATGGTCACTGCTCATCTGTTGAGGATGTGTGATGACGGTCACTGGTCATGGGTTGAGGATTTGTGATGATGATGGACACTGGTCATGGGTTGTGAATGTTTTATGATGATGATGGTCATTGCTCATGGTTTGAGTATGTGTGATGATGATGATGGTCACTGGTCATCCGTTGTGGATATGTAATGATGATGATGATGCTGGTCACTGGTCTTGGGTTGTGGATATGTGATGATGATGATGGTCACTGGATATGGGTTTTGGTTGTGTGATGATGATGATGGTCACTGGGCATGGGCTGTGGATGTGTGATAATGATGATGGTCACTGGTCATGGGTTCAGGATGTGTGATAATGGTGATGATCACTGGTCATGGGTTGTTGATGTGTAATTGTGATGATGGTGACTGGTCTTAGGTTGTATGTGTGATGATGATGAATATGGTCACTAGTCATGGATTGTGGATGAGTGATGATAATGATGATGGTTACAACTCATGGGTTTTGGATGTGTGATGATGATGATGGTCACTGCTCATCTGTTTAGAATGTGTGATGACGGTCACTGGTCATGGGTTGAGGATTTGTGATGATGATGGACACTGGTCATGGGTTGTGGATGTGTGATGATGATGATGGCATTGGTCATGGGTTGTGGATATTTGATGATGGTGATGGTCATTGGTCTTGCGTTGTGGATGTGTGACGATGATGATGAGGGTCACTGTTCATGGGTTGTGGATGTGTGATGATAATGATGATGGTCACTGGTCATGGGTTGTGTATGTATGATGACAGTGGTAACAGGTTATGGATTGTGGATATGTGATGATGATGGTCATTGGGATATGTTGTGGGTGTTTGAAGATGATGATGGTCACTGGTCATGGGTTGTGGATGTGTGATGATGATGATGGTCACTGGTCATGACTTGAGAATGGATGATGAAGATGATGGTCTCTGGTCATGGGTTGTGGTTGTGTGATGGTGATGATGGTCCTTGCTCTTGGGTTGTAGATATGTGATGAAGATTATGATCAGCGGTAATGGGTTTTGGATGTGTGATGATGATGATGGTCACTGGTCATGGGTTGAGGGTGGTTGATGATGATGATGGTCACTGGTCATGGATTGTTAATGTTTGATGATGGTGATGGTCACTGGTCATGGGTTAAGGATGTGTTATGATGATGATGTTCACTCGACATGCGTTGTGGATGAGTGATGACGATGATGATGATTGTCACTGGTGATGGTCACAATGATGATGGTCACAACTCATGGGTTTTGGATGTATGATGATGATGATGGTCACTGCTCATCTGTTGAGGATGTGTGATGACGGTCACTGGTCATGGGTTGAGGATTTGTGATGATGATGGACACTGGTCATGGGTTGTGGATGTGTGATGATGATGATGGTCACTGGTCTTGGGCTGTGGATGTGCGATGACGATGGTCACTGGACATGGGTTGTGGATGTGTGATGATGGTGATGGTCACTGGTCATGGGTTATGGATGTTTGATGATGATGATGGTCACTGGTCATTGGTTGTGGATGTGTGATGATGATGATGGTTACTGGTCATGGATTGAGGATGTTTGACGATGGTCACTGGACTTGGGTCGAGGATATGTGATGATGATGAAGGTCACTAGTCATGGAATGGGGATGTATGATGATGGTGATGGTCACTATCAATGGGTTGTGGATGTGTGATGATGATGATGATGGTCACTGATCATGGCTTGTGGATGTGCGTTGATGATGATGATGATGGTCACAGGTCCTGGGTTTTAGATGTGTGATGATAATTTTGATGGTCCCTCCTCATAGGTTTTGGATGTGGGATGATGATGCTGATCACTGGTCTTGGGTTGTGGATATGTGATGATGATGATGGTCACTGGTCATGGAATGAGGATGTGTGATGATGGTGATGGTGACTATTCATTGGTTGTGGATGTGTGATGATGATGATGATGGTCACTGATCATGGCTTGTGGATGTGCGTTGATGATGATGGTGATGGTCACAGGTCCTGGGTTTTAGATGTGTGATGATAATTTTGATGGTCCCTACTCATAGGTTTTGGATGTGGGATGATGATGCTGATCACTGGTCATATGTTGTGGATATGTGATAATGATGATGGTCACTGGACATGGGCTTTGGATGTGCGATGATGATGATGGTCACTGGTCATGGGTTGAGGCTGTGTGATGATGATGATGGTCACTGGTCATGTGTAGATGTGTGATGATAATGATGATGGTCACTGTTCATGGATTGAGGATGTGTGATGATGAAGATGATGATGGTCACTGGTCATGGGTTGTGGATGTGTGATGATGATGTGGTCACTCGTCATGCGTTGTGGATTTGTGATGATGATGATGATGGTCACTGGTCATGGGTTGTGGATGTGTGATGATGTTGATAGTCACTGGTCATGGGTTGTGGGTATGTGATGACGATGCTCACTAATCATAGTTTGTGGATGTGTGATGAAGATTATCGTCACTGGTCATGGGTTGTGGATGTGTGATGATGATGATGATGGTCACTGTTCATGGTTTGTGAATGTGTGATGATGATGATGGTCACTGGTCATGGGCGGTGGATGTGTGATGATGATGATGGTCACTGCTAATGGGTTGAAGATGTGTGATGATTGTCACTGGCCATGGATTGAGGATGTGTGATGATAATGATGGTCACTGGTCATACGTTTATGCTGTGTGATGATGATGATGGTCACTGGTCATTGGTTGTTGATGTGTGATTGTGATGATGGTCACTGTACTTGGGTTGTATATACGATGATGATGAATATGGTCACTGTTCATGGGTTGTGGATGTGTGATGATGATGATGGTCGCTAGTCATGGGTTGTGGATTTATGATGATGATGATGATGGTCGCTGGTCATGGGCTGTATATGTGTGATGATGATAATGATGATTATGATGGTCACTGGTCATGGGTTGAGAGTGTGTTACGATGATGATAATCACTAGTCATGGATTGTGGATGTGTGGTGATGATGATGATGGTCACTGGTCATGAGTTGTGGAAGTGTGATGATGATAATGGTCACTGGTCATCTGTTGAGGATGTGTGATGACGGTCACTGGTCATGGGTTGAGGATTTGTGATGGTGATGATGGACACTGGTCATGGGTTGTGGATGTGTGATGATGATGATGGTCATTGGTCATGGGTTGTGGATATTTGATGATGGTGATGGTCATTGGTCATGCGTTGTGGATGTGTGACGATGTTGTTGATGGTCACTGTTCATGGGTTTTGGATGTGTGATGATGATGATGGTCACTGGTCATGGGTTGTATATGTATGATGACAATGGTCACTGGTTAAGGATTGTGGATGTGATGATGATGGTCACTGGGTGTGGGTTGTGGATGTTTGAAGATGATGATGGTCACTGGTCGTGTGTTTTGGATGTGTGGAGATGATGATGGTCACTGGTCATGAGTTGAGATTGTATGATGAAGATGATGGTCTCTGGTCATGGGTTGTGGATGTGTGATGGTGATGATGGTTCTTGGTCTTAGGTTGTAGATATGTGATGATGATGATGGTCAGTGGTAATGGGTTTTGGATGTGTGATGATGATGGTCACTAGTCATGGGTTGTAGATGTGTGATGATAATGATTATGGTCACTGGTCATGGATTGAGGATGGTTGATGATGATGATAGTCACTGGTCATGGGTTAAGGATGTGTTATGATGATGATGTTCACTCGACATGCGCTGTGGATGTGTGATGACGATGATGATGATGGTCACTGGTCATGGGTTGTGGATGTGTGATGATGATGATGGTCACTGGTCTTGGGTTTTGGATATGCGATGACGATGGTCACTGGACATGGGTTGTGGATATGTGATGATGGTGAGGGCCACTGGTCATGGGTTGTGGATGTATGATGATGATGATGGTCACTTGTCATTGGTCGTGGATGTGTGATGATGATGATGGTTACTGGTCATGGGTTGAGGATGTTTGACGATGGTCACTGGACATGGGTTGAGGATGTGATGATGGTGAAGGTCACTAGTCATGGAATGAGGATGTGTGATGATGGTGATGGTCACTGGTCATGGCTTGTGGTTGTGCGTTGATGATGATTATGATGGTCACAGGTCCTGGGTTGTAGATGTGTGATGATAATATTGATAGTCACTGCTCATAGGTTTTGGATGTGTGATGATGATGCTGATCACTGGTCATTTGTTGTGGATATGTGATGATGATGATGGTCACTGGTCATGGGCTTTGGATGTGTAATGATGATGATGATGGTCACTGTTCATGGGTTGAGGATGTGTGATGATGATGATGGTCACTGGTCATGTGTAGTAGATGTGTGATGATAATGATGATGGTCACTGTTCATGGGTTGAAGATGTGTGATGATGAAGATGATGATGGTCACTGGTCCTGGGTTGTGGATGTGTGATGATGATGTGGTCACTTGTCATGCGTTGTGGATTTGTGATGATGATGATGATGATAGTCACTGGTCATGGGTTCTGGAAGTGTGATGATGTTGATAGTCACTGGTCATGGGTTGTGGAAGTGTGATGACTATGCTCTCTGGTCATAGTTTGTGGATGTGTGATGAAGATTATGGTCACTGGCCATGGGTTGTGGATGTTCGATGATGATGGTCACTGTTCATGGTTTGTGGATATGTGATGATGATGATGGTCACTGGTCATGGGTTGTATATGTGTGATGATGATGAAGGTCACTGGTTATGGGTCGCGGATGTGTGATGATGATGGTGGTCATTGGTCATGTGCGGTGGATGTGTCATGATGATGGTTACTGGTAATGGGTTGAGGGTGCGTGATGATTGTCACTAGCCATGAGTGGAGGATGTATGATGATGATGATGGTCAGTGGTCATGGGTTCAGGATATTTGATGATGATGATGGTCACTGGTCTTGGGTTGTTGATTTTTGATTGTGATGCTGGTCACTGTTCTTGGTTTGCATATGTGATGATGACGGATATGGTCACTGGTCATTGGTTGTTGATGTGTGATGATGATGATGGTCACTGGTCATGGGTTGTGTATGTGTGATGATGAAGATGGTCACTGGTCATAAGTTCTAGATGTGTGATGATGATGATGATGATTATGATGGTCACTGGTCATAAGTTGTAGATGTGTGACGATGATGATAATTATGATAGTCACTGGTCATGGGTTGAAAGAGTGTTATGATGATGATGGTCACTGGTCATGGGTTGTGGATGTGTGTTGGTGATGATGATGGTCACTGGTCATGGGTTGAGGATGTGTGATGATGATGATGGTCACTGGTCATGTGTGGTAGATGTGTGATGATAATGATGATGGTCACTGTTCATGGGTTGAGGATGTGTTATGATGAAGATGATGATGGTCACTTGTCATGGGTTGTGGTTGTGTGATGTTGATGTGGTCACTTGTCATGCGTTGTGGATGTGTGACAATGTTGATGATGGTCACTGGTCATGGGTTGTGGATGTGTGATGTTGTTGATAGTCACTGGTCATGGGTTTAGGATGTGTGATGACGATGCTCACTGGTCATAGTTTGTGGATGTGTGATGAAGATTATGGTCCCTGGTCATGGGTTGTGGATGTTCAATGATGATGATGGTCACTGTTCATGGTTTGTGGATGTGTGATGAAGATAATTGTGTCTGGTCATGGGTTGTGGATGTGTGATGATGATTAAGGTCACTGGTTATGGGTTGTGGATGTGTGATGATGATGGTGGTCACTGGTCATGTGCGGTGGATGTGTCATGATGATGATGGTCACTGGAAATAGGTTGAGGATGTGTGATGATCGTCACTAGCCATGGGTTGAGGATGTGTGATGATGATGATGGTCACTGGTCATGGGTTCAGGATGTTTGATGATGATGATGGTCACAGGTCATGGGTTGTTGATGTGTGATTGCGATTATGGTCACTGTTCTTGGGTTGTGTATGTGATGATGATGAATATGGTCACTGGTCATTGGTTGTTGCGTGATGATGATGATGGTCACTGGTCATGGTTTGTGTATGTAAGATGATGATGATGGTCACTGGTCATAAGTTGTAGATGTGTGATGATGATGATGATGATGAAGGTCACTGGATATAAGTTGTAGATGTGTGATGATGATGATGATTATGATGGTCACTGGTCACGGGTTGAGAGTGTGTTATGATGATGATGGTCACTGGTCATGGGTTGTGGATGTGTGTTGGTGATGATGATGGTCACTGTTCATGGATCGTGGATGTGTGATGGTTATGATGGTCACTGGTCATGTGTTCTGGATGTGTGATGATTATGATGGTCACTGGTCATGGGTTTTGGATGTGTGATGACGATGGTTACTGTTCATGTGTTGTGGATGTGTGATGATGATGATGGTCACTGGTCATGGGTTGTAGATGTGTGATGACGATGGTTACTGTTCATGGGTTGTCGATGTGTGATGATGATGATGATGGTCAATGGTCATGGGTTGTGGATGTGTGATGATGATGATGGTCACTGGTCATCTGTTGAGGATGTGTGATGAAGGTCAGTGCTCATGGGTTGAGGATTTGTGATGATGGTGATGGTCACTGGTCATGGGTTGTGAATATGTGATGATGATGATGGTCATTTGTCATGGGTTGTGGATATTTGACGAAGGTGATGGTCATTGGTCATGTGTTAAGGATATGTGATGATGATGATTATCACTGGTCATGCGTTGTGGATGTGTGATGATGATGATGATGGTCACTGTTCATGGGTTGTGGATGTGTTATAATGATGATTTTCACTGGTCATGGGTTTTGGATATATGATGACAATGGTCACTGGTTATGGTTTGTGGATATGTGATGATGATGATGGTCATTGGGTATGGGTTGTGGATGTTTGGTGATGATGATGGTCACTGGTCGTGGGTTGTGGATTTGTGATGATGAGGATGGTCACTGGTCATGGGTTGAGGATGTATGATGAAAATGATTGTCTCTGGTCATGGCTTGTGGATGTTTGATGGTGATGATGGTCACTGGTCTTGGGTTGTAGATATGTGATGATGATGATGATGATGGTCAGTGGTTATGGGTTTTAGATGTGATATGATGATGATGGTCACTGGTCATGGGTTGTATATGTGTGATGATAATGATGATGCACTGGTCATGGGTTGAGGGTGGTTGATGATGATGATGGTCACTGGTCATGGTTTGTGCATGTTTGATGATGGTGATGGTCACTGGTCATGGGTTGAGGATGTGTTATGATGATGATGGTCACTCATCAAGCGTTGTGGATATGTGATGACGATGATGATGATGGTCACTGGTCATGGGTTGTGGATGTGTGATGATGATGAAGGTCACTCGCTATGGGTTGTGGATGTGTGATGATGATGGTGGTCACTGGTCATGTGCGGTGGATGTGTCATGATGATAATGGTCACTGGAAATAGGTTGAGGATGTGTGATGATTGTCACTAGCCATGGGTTGAGGATGTGGGATGATGATTGTCACTGGTCATGGGTTTAGGATGTTTGATGATGACGATTGTCACTGGTCATGGGTTGTTGATGTGTGATTGTGATGATGGTCACTCTTCTTGGGTTGTATATGTGATGATGATGAATATAGTCACTGGTTATTGGTTGTTGATGTGTGATGATGATGATGGTCACTGGTCATGGGTTGTGTATGTGCGATGATGATGATGGTCACTTGTCATAAGTTGTAGATGTGTGATGATGATGATGATGATTATGATGGTCACTGGTCATGGGTTGAGAGTCTGTTATGATGATGATGGTCACTGGTCATGGGTTGTGGATGTGTGTTGGTGATGATGATGGTCACTGTTCATGGATCGTGGATTTGTGATTGTGATGATGGTCACTGGTCATGAGTTGAGGATGTGTGATGATGATAATGGTCATTGTTCATAGGTTGAGGATGTGTTATGACGTTCACTGGTCATGGGTTGAGGATGTGTGATAATGATGATGGTCACTGGTCATGGGATGAGGATGTGTGATGATGGTCACTGTTCTTGGGTTGATGATGTGTGATAATGATGATTGTCATGGTCATGGTTTGTGGATGTGTGATGATGATGATGGTCATTGGACCATGATTTGTGGATATTTCATGATTGTGATGGTCAGTGGTCATGGGTTGAGAGATGTGTGATGATGATGATGGTCACTGATCATGCGTTGTAGATGTGTGATGATGATGATGATGATGGTCACTGGTCATGGGTTGTGGATGTGTGATGATGTTGATGGTCACTGGTCATGGGTTGTGTATGTGCGATGACGATGGTCATTTGTCATGAGTTGTGGATGTGTGATGATGATGATGTTCATTGTTCATATGTTGTTGATGTTCGATGATGATGATGGTCACTTGTCATGGGTTGTGGATGTGTGATGATGATGGTCACTGGTCATGGGCTGTTGATGTGTGATGATGATGAAGGTCACTGGTCATGGGTTGAGGATGTGTGAAGATGATGTTGGTCACTGGTCATCCGTTGTTGATAAGTAATGATGATGATGATGATGGTCACTGGTCTTGGGTTGTGGATATGTGATGATGATTGTCACTGGTCATGGGTTGTGGATGTGTGATGATGATAGTCACTGGTCATGGGCTGTGGATGTGTGATGATGATTTTTGCCACTGGTTATGGGTTCAGGATCTGTGATGATAATGATGGTCACTGGTCATGGTTTGTTGATGTGCACTTGTGATAATGGTCTGTGCACTTGGTTTGTTTGTGTGATGAAGATGAATATTGTCACTGGTCATGGGTTGTGAATGTGTGATGATGATGATGATGATGGTCACTAGTCATGGGTTGTGGATTTTTGATGATGATGATGGTCACTGATCATGGGTTGTAGATGTATGATGATGATGATGATAATCGTCACTGGTCATAGGTCGAGAGTGTTATGATGATGATGGTCACTGATCATGGGTTGTGGATGGGTGATGGCGAAGATCGTCACTGGTAATGGGTTGTGGATGTGTGATGTTGATGATGATGGTCACTATTCATGGTTCGTGGATATGTGATGGTGATGATGGTCACTGGTCATGGGTTGAGAATGTGTGATGATGAAGATGGTCTCTGGTCATGGGTTGTGGATGTTTTATGATGATGATGGTCACTGGTCATGGGTTGTGGATGTGTGATGATGATGATGGTCACTTATCATGGGTTTTGGATATGTAATGATGATGATGATGATGATGATGATAGTCACTGGTCATGGGTTGTGGGTGTGTGATGATGATGATGTCACTGTCACTGGTCATGGGTTGTGAATGAGTGGTGATGGTGATTGTAACTGGTCATCGGCAGTGTATGTGTGATTATAATGATGGTCACTGGTCATGAGTTGAGAATGTATGATGAAGATGATGGTGTCTGGTCATGGGTTGTGGATGTGTGATGGTGATGATGGTCCTTGGTCTTGGGTTGTAGATATGTGATGATAATGATGATTGTCAGTGGTAATGGGTTTTGGATATGTGATGATGATGATGGTCACTGGTCATGGGTTGTAGATGTGTGATGATAATGATAATGGTGACTGGTCATGGATTGAGGATGGTTGATGATGATAATGATCACTGGTCATGGATTGTGGATGTTAGATGATGGTGATAGTCACTGGTCATGGGTTAAGGATGTGTTATGATGATGATGTTCACTCGACATGCGCTGTGGATGTGTGATGAGGATGATGATGGTCACTGGTAATGGGTTGTGGATGTGTGATGATGATGATGGTCACTGGTCATGGGTTGTGGATGTGTGATGACGATGGTCACGGGACATGGATCGTGGATGTTGATGATGGTGATGGTCATTGGTCATGTGCTGTGGATGTGTGATGATGATGTTGGTCACTGGTCATTCGTTGTTGATGTTCGATGATGATGATGCTTACTGGTCATGTGTTGAGGATGTTTGACGATGGTCACTGGACGTGGGTTGAGGATATGTGATGATGATGAAGGTCACCTGTCATGGAATGAGGATGTATGATGGTGATGGTCACTATTAATGGGTTCTGGATGTGTGATGATGATGATGGTCACTGGTCATGGCTTGTGGATGTGTGTTGATGATGATGATGATGATGGTCACAGGTCCTGGGTTGTAGATGTGTGATGATGATTATGATGGTCACTGCTCATAGGTTTTGGATGTGGGATGATGATGCTGATCACCGGTCATGGGTTGTGGATATGTGATGATGATGATGGTCACTGGTCACGGGCTTTGGATGTGTGATGATGATGATAATGGTCACTGGTCATGGGTTGAGGATGTGTGATGATGATGATGGTCACTTGTCATGTGTGGTACATGTGTGATGATAATGATGATGGTCACTGATCATGGGTTAAGGATGTGTTATGATGAAGATGATGATATTCACTGGTCATGGGTTGTGGATGTGTGATGATGATGTGGTCACTTCTCATGAGTTGCGGATGTATGATGATGGTGATGATGATAGCCATTGGTCATGGGTTGTGGATGTGTGATGATGTTGATATTCACTGGTCATGGGTTGTGGATGTGTGATGACGATCCTCAATGGTCATAGTTTGTGGATGTGTGATGACGATCCTCAATGGTCATAGTTTGTCGATGTGTGATGAAGATTATTGTCACTGGTCATGAGTTGTGGATGTTCGATGATGATGATGGTCACTGTTCATGGTTTTTGGAAGTGTGATGATGATGATGGTCACTGGTCATGGGTTTTGGATATGTGATGATGATGATGGTCACTGGTCATGGGTTGTGGATGCGTGATGGTGATGATGGTCACTGGTCATAGGTTGAGAATGTTTGATGATAATATGTGTCATTCGTCATGGGTTGAGGATGTGTGATGATTAAGATGGTCAATTATCATAGGTTGGGAAATTTGTTAATGATGATGGTTAATGGTCATATGTTGAGGACGTTTGATGATGATGATTGTCAATGGTTGTGGGTTGAGGATGTGTGATGATGGTCACTGGTCATGGGTTGAGGATGTGTGATGATGATAATGGTCATTGTTCATTGGTTGAGGATGTGTTATGACGTTCACTGGTCATGGGTTGAGGATGTGTGATAATGATGATGGTCACTGGTCATGAGATGAGGATGTGTGATGATTGTCACTGTTCTTGGGTTGATGATGTGTGATAATGATGATTGTCATCGTCATGGTTTGTGGATGTGTGATGATGATGATGGTCATTGGACCATGGGTTGTGGATATTTCATGATTGTGATGGTCAGTGGTCATGGGTTGAGGATGTGTGATGATGATGATGGTCACTGATCATGCGTTGTAGATGTGTGATGATGATGATGATGATGGTCACTGGTCATGGGTTGTGGATGTGTGTGATGTTGATGGTCACTGGTCATGGGTTGTGGATGTGCGATGACGATGGTCATTTGTCATGAGTTGTGGATGTGTGATGATGATGATGTTCATTGTTCATATGTTGTTGATGTTCGATGATGATGATGGTCACTTGTCTTGGGTTGTGGATGTGTGATGCTGATGGTCATTGGTCATGGGCTGTAGATGTGTGATGATGATAAAGGTCACTTGTCATGGGTTGATTATGTGTGAAGATGATGATGGTCACTGGTCATCCGTTGTTGATATGTAATGATGATGATGATGATGGTCACTGGTCTTGGGTTGTGGATATGTGATGATGATGATAGTCACTGGTCATGGGCTGTGGATGTGTGATGATGATTTTTGCCACTGGTTATGGGTTCAGGATCTGTGACGATAATGATGGTCACTGGTCATGGTTTGTTGATGTGCATTTGTGATAATGGTCTGTGCACTTGGTTTGTTTGTGTGATGAAGATGAATATTGTCACTGGTCATGGGTTGTGAATGTTTGATGATGATGATGATGATCGTCACTAGTCATGGGTTGTTGATTTTTGATGATGATGTTGGTCACTGATCATGGGTTGTATATGTGTGATGATGATGATGATAATCGTCACTGGTCATAGGTCTAGAGTGTTATGATGATGATGGTCACTGATCATGGGTTGTGGATGGGTGATGGCGAAGGTGGTCACTGGTAATGCGTTGTGGATGTGTGATGTTGATGAAGATGGTCACTATTCATGGTTCGTGGATGTGTAATGGTGATGATGGTCACTGGTCATGGGTTGAGAATGTTTGATGATGAAGATTGTCTCTGGTCATGGGTTGTGGATGTTTTATGATGATGATGGTCACTGGTCATGGGTTGTGGATGTGTGATGATGATGATGGTCACTGATCATGGGTTGTGGATATGTAATGATGATGATGATGATGATGATAGTCACTGGTCAAGGGTTGTGGGTGTGTGATGATGATGATGTCACTCTCACTGGTCATGGGTTGTGCATGAGTGATGATGATGATTGTAACTTGTCATCGGCGGTGTATGTGTGATTATAATGATGGTCACTGGTCATGAGTTGAGAATGTATGATGAAGATGATGGTCTCTGGTCATGGGTTGTGGATGTGTGATGGTGATGATGGTCCTTGGTCTTGTGTTGTAGATATGTGATGATAATGATGATGGTCAGTGGTAATGGGGTTTGGATGTGTGATGATGATGATGGTCACTGGTCATGGGTTTTAGATGTATGATGATAATGATGATGGTGACTGGTCATAGATTGAGGATGGTTGATGATGGTGATGATCACTGGTCATGGATTGTGGATATTAGATGATGGTGATGGTCACTGGTCATGGGTTAAGGATGTGTTATGATGATGATGTTCACTCGACATGCGCTGTGGATGTGTGATAAGGATGATGATGGTCACTGGTCATGGGTTGTGGATGTGTGATGATGATGATGGTCACTGGTCATGGGTTGTGGATGTGTGACGACGATGGTCACTGGACATGGATAGTGGATGTGTGATGATGGTGATGGTCATTGGTCATGTGTTGTGAATGTGTGATGATGATGATGGTCACTGGTCATTCGTTGTGGATGTTCGATGATGATGATGCTTACTGGTCATGGGTTGAGGATGTTTGACGATGGTCACTGGACATGGGTTGAGGATATGTGATGATGATGAAGGTCACTAGTCATGGAATGAGGATGTGTGATGATGGTGATGGTCACTATTAATGGGTTGTGGATGTGTGATGATGATGATGGTCACTGGTCATGGCTTGTGGATGTGTGTTGATGATGATGATGATGGTCACAGGTCCTGGGTTGTAGATGTGTGATGATGATTATGATGGTCACTGCTCATAGGTTTTGGATGTGGGATGATGATGCTGATCACCAGTCATGGGTTGTGGATATGTGATGATGATGATGGTCACTGGTCACGGGCTTTGGATGTGTGATGATGATGATGGTCACTGATCATGGGTTGAGGATGTGTGATGATGACGATGGTCACTTGTCATGTGTGGTAGATGTGTGATGATAATGATGATGGTCACTGATCATGGGTTGAGGATGTGTTATGATGAATATGATGATGGTCACTGGTCATGGGTTGTGGATGTGTGATGATGATGTGGTCACTTGTCATGAGTTGCTGATGTATGATGATGGAGATGATGGTGGTCATTGGTCATGGGTTGTGGATGTGTGATGATGTTGATAGTCACTGGTCATGGGTTGTGGATATGTGATGACGATCCTCAATTGTCATAGTTTGTGGATGTGTGATGAAGATTATGGTCACTGGTCATGAGTTGTGGATGTTCGATGATGATGATGGTCACTGTTCATGGTTTTTGGAAGTGTGATGACGATGATGGTCATTGGTCATGGGTTTTGGATATGTGATGATGATGATGGTCACTGGTCATGGGTTGTGGATGCGTGATAGTGATGATGGTCACTGGTCATAGGTTGAGAATGTGTGATGATAATATGTGTCATTCGTCATGGGTTGAGGATGTGTGATGATTAATATGGTCAATTATCATAGGTTGGGAAAATTTGATAATGATCATGGTCAATGGTCATGTGTTGAGGACGTTTGATGATGATGATTGTCAATGGTTGTGTGTTGAGGATGTGTGATGATGGTCACTGGTCATGGGTTGAGGATGTGTGATAATGATGATGGTCACTGGTCATGGGATGAGGATGTGTGATATTGGTCACTGGTCTTAGGTTGATGATGTGTGATAATGATGATTGTCATGGTCATGGTTTGTGGATGTGTGATGATGATGATGGTCATTGGACCATGAGTTGTGGATATTTCATGATTGTGATGGTCAGTGGTCATGGGTTGAGGATGTGTGATGATGATGAAGGTCACTGATCATGCGTTGTAGATGTGTGATGATGATGATGATGATGGTCACTGGTCATGGGTTGTGGATGTGTGATGATGTTGATGGTCACTGGTCATGGGTTGTGGATGTGCGATGACGATGGTCATTTGTCATGAGTTGTGGATGTGTGATGATGATGATGTTCATTGTTCATATGTTGTTGATGTTCGATGATGATGATGGTCACTTGTCATGGGTTGTGGATGTGTGATGATGATGGTCACTGGTCATGGGCTGTTGATGTGTGATGATGATGAAGGTCACTGGTCATGGGTTGAGGATGTGTGAAGATGATGTTGGTCACTGGTCATCCGTTGTTGATATGTAATGATGATGATGATGATGGTCACTGGTCTTGGGTTGTGGATATGTGATGATTGATTGTCACTGGTCATGGGTTTGTGGATGTGTGATGATGATAGTCACTGGTCATGGGCTGTGGATGTGTGATGATGATCTTGCCACTGTTATGGGTTCAGGATCTGTGATGATAATGATGGTCACTGGTCATGGTTTGTTGATGTGCACTTTGTGATAATGGTCTGTGCACTTGGTTTGTTTGTGTGATGAAGATGAATATTGTCACTGGTCATGGGTTGTGAATGTGTGATGATGATGATGATGATGGTCACTAGTCATGGGTTGTGATTTTGATGATGATTTGGTCACTGATCATGGGGGTTGTAGATGATATGATTGGATGGTGATGTTGTGGCTGATGATGGTCACTATTCATGGTTCGTGGATGTGTGATGGTGATGATGGTCCACTGGTCATGGGTTTGAGAATGTTTGATGATGAAGATGGTCTCTGGTCATGGGTTGTGGATGTTTTTATGATGATGATGGTCACTGGTCATGGGTTGTGGATGTGTGATGATGATGATGGTCACTGATCATGGGTTGTGGATATGAATGATGATGATGATGATGATGATAGTCCACTGGTCAGGGTTGTGGGTGTGTGATGATGATGATGTCACTCTCACTGGTCACGGGTTGTGAATGAGTGATGATGATGATTGTAACTTGTTATTGGCGGTGTATGTGTGATTATAATGATGGTCACTGGTCATGAGTTGAGAATGTATGATGAAGATGATGGTGTCTGGTCATGGGTTGTGGATGTGTGATGGTGATGATGGTCCTTGGTCTTGTGTTGTAGATATGTGATGATAATGATGATGGTCAGTGGTAATGGGTTTTGGATGTGTGATGATGATGATGGTCACTGGTCATGGGTTGTAGATGTATGATGATAATGATGATGGTGACTGGTCATGGATTGAGGATGGTTGATGATGGTGATGATCACTGGTCATGGATTGTGGATGTTAGATGATGGTGATGGTCACTGGTCATGGGTTAAGGATGTGTTATGAAGATGATGTTCACTCGACATGCGCTGTGGATGTGTGATAAGGATGATGGTCACTGGTCATGGTTTGTGGATGTGTGATGACGATCCTCAATTGTCATAGTTTGTGGATGTGTGATGAAGATTATGGTCACTGGTCATGAGTTGTGGATGTTCGATGATGATGATGGTCACTGTTCATGGTTTTTGGAAGTGTGATGACGATGATGGTCACTGGTCATGGGTTTTGGATATTTGATGATGATGATGGTCACTGGTCATGGGTTGTGGATGCGTGATGGTGATGATGGTCACTGGTCATAGGTTGAGAATGTGTGATGATAATATGTGTCATTCGTCATGGGTTGAGGATGTGTGATAATGATGATGGTCACTGGTCATGGGATGAAGATGTGTGATATTGGTCACTGGTCTTGGGTTGATGATGTGTGATAATGATGATTGTCATGGTCATGGTTTGTGGATGTGTGATGATGATGATGGTCATTGGACCATGAGTTGTGGATATTTCATGATTGTGATGGTCAGTGGTCATGGGTTGAGGATGTGTGATGATGATGAAGGTCACTGATCATGCGTTGTAGATGTGTGATGATGATGATGATGATGGTCACTGGTCATGGGTTGTGGATGTGTGATGATGTTGATGGTCACTGGTCATGGGTTGTGGATGTGCGATGGCGATGGTCATTTGTCATGAGTTGTGGATGTGTGATGATGATGATGTTCATTGTTCATATGTTGTTGATGTTCGATGATGATGATGGTCACTTGTCATGGGTTGTGGATTTGTGATGATGATGGTCACTGGTCATGGGCTGTTGATGTTTGATGATGATGAAGGTCACTGGTCATGGGCTGAGGATGTGTGAAGATGATGTTGGTCACTGGTCATCCGCTGTTGATATGTAATGATGATGATGATGATGGTCACTGGTCTTGGGTTGTGGATATGTGATGATGATGATTGTCACTGGTCATGGGTTGTGGATGTGTGATGATGATAGTCACTGGTCATGGGCTGTGGATGTGTGATGATGATTCTTGCCACTGGTTATGGGTTCAGGATCTGTGATGATAATGATGGTCACTGGTCATGGTTTGTTGATGTGCATTTGTGATAATGGTCTGTGCACTTGGTTTGTTTGTGTGATGAAGATGAATATTGTCACTGGTCATGGGTTGTGAATGTGTGATGATGATGATGATGATGGTCACTAGTCATGGGTTGTTGATTTTTGATGATGATGTTGGTCACTGATCATGGGTTGTAGATGTATGATGATGATGATGATAATCGTCACTTGTCATAGGTCGAGAGTGTTATGATGATGATGGTCACTGATCATGGGTTGTGGATGGGTGATGGCGAAGATGGTCACTGGTAATGGGTTGTGGATGTGTGATGTTGATGATGATGGTCACTATTCATGGTTCGTGGATGTGTGATGGTGATGATGGTCACTGGTCATGGGTTGAGAATGTTTGATGATGAAGATGGTCTCTGGTCATGGGTTGTGGATGTTTTATGATGATGATGGTCACTGGTCATGGGTTGTGGATGTGTGATGATGATGATGGTCACTGATCATGGGTTGTGGATATGTAATGATGATGATGATGATGATGATGATAGTCACTGGTCATGGGTTGTGGGTGTGTGATGATGATGATGTCACTCTCACTGGTCATGGGTTGTGAATGAGTGATGATGATGATTGTAACTTGTTATTGGCGGTGTATGTGTGATTATAATGATGGTCACTGGTCATGAGTTGAGAATGTATGATGATGATGGTGTCTGGTCATGGGTTGTGGATGTGTGATGGTGATGATGGTCCTTGGTCTTGTGTTGTAGATATGTGATGATAATGATGATGGTCAGTGGTAATGGGTTTTGGATGTGTGATGATGATGATGGTCACTGGTCATGGGTTGTAGATGTATGATGATAATGATGATGGTGACTGGTCATGGATTGAGGATGGTTGATGATGGTGATGATCACTGGTCATGGATTGTGGATGTTAGATGATGGTGATGGTCACTGGTCATGGGTTAAGGATGTGTTATGAAGATGATGTTCACTCGACATGCGCTGTGGATGTGTGATAAGGATGATGGTCACTGGTCATGGGTTGTGGATGTGTGATAACGATCCTCAATTGTCATAGTTTGTGGATGTGTGATGAAGATTATGGTCACTGGTCATGAGTTGTGGATGTTCGATGATGATGATGGTCACTGTTCATGGTTTTTGGAAGTGTGATGACGATGATGGTCACTGGTCATGGGTTTTGGATATTTGATGATGATGATGGTCACTGGTCATGGGTTGTGGATGCGTGATGGTGATGATGGTCACTGGTCATAGGTTGAGAATGTGTGATGATAATATGTGTCATTCGTCATGGGTTGAGGATGTGTGATGATTAATATGGTCAATTATCAAAGGTTGGGAAAATTTGATAATGATCATGGTCAATGGTCATGTGTTGAGGACGTTTGATGATGATGATTGTCAATGGTTGTGGGTTGAGGATGTGTGATGATGGTCACTGGTCATGGGTTGAGGATGTGTGATAATGATGATGGTCACTGGTCATGGGATGAGGATGTGTGATGATGGTCACTGGTCTTGGGTTGATGATGTGTGATAATGATGATTGTCATGGTCATGGTTTGTGGATGTGTGATGATGATGATGGTCATTGGACCATGAGTTGTGGATATTTCATGATTGTGATGGTCAGTGGTCATGGGTTGAGGATGTGTGATGATGATGATGGTCACTGATCATGCGTTGTAGATGTGTGATGATGATGATGATGATGATGGTCACTGGTCATGGGTTGTGTATGTGTGATGATGTTGATGGTCACTGGTCATGGGTTGTGGATGTGCGATGACGATGGTCATTTGTCATGAGTTGTGGATGTGTGATGATGATGATGTTCATTGTTCATATGTTGTTGATGTTCGCTGATGATGATGGTCACTTGTCATGGGTTGTGGATGTGTGATGATGATGGTCACTGGTCATGGGCTGTTGATGTGTGATGATGATGAAGGTCACTGGTCATGGGTTGAGGATGTGTGAAGATGATGTTGGTCACTGGTCATCCGTTGTTGATATGTAATGATGATGATGATGATGGTCACTGGTCTTGGGTTGTGGATATGTGATGATGATGATTGTCACTGGTCATGGGTTGTGGATGTGTGATGATGATAGTCACTGGTCATGGGCTGTGGATGTGTGATGATGATTTTTGCCACTGGTTATGGGTTCAGGATCTGTGATGATAATGATGGTCACTGGTCATGGTTTGTTGATGTGCATTTGTGATAATGGTCTGTGCACTTGGTTTGTTTGTGTGATGAAGATGAATATTGTCACTGGTCATGGGTTGTGAATGTGTGATGATGATGATGATGATGGTCACTAGTCATGGGTTGTTGATTTTTAATGATGATGTTAGTCACTGATCATGGGTTGTAGATGTGTGATGATGATGATGATAATCGTCACTGGTCATAGGTCGAGAGTGTTATGATGATGATGGTCAATGATCATGGGTTGTGGATGGGTGATGGCGAAGATGGTCACTGGTAATGGGTTGTGGATGTGTGATGTTGATGATGATGGTCACTATTCATGGTTCGTGGATGTGTGATGGTGATGATGGTCACTGGTCATGGGTTGAGAATGTGTGATGATGAAGATGTCTCTGGTCATGGGTTGTGGATGTTTTATGATGATGATGGTCACTGGTCATGGGTTGTGGATGTGTGATGATGATGATGGTCACTTATCATGGGTTGTGGATATGTAATGATGATGATGATGATGATGATAGTCACTGGTCATGGGTTGTGGATGTGTGATGATGATGATGTCACTGTCACTGGTCATAGGTTATGAATGAGTGATGATGATGATTGTAACTGGTCATCGGCGGTGTATGTGTGATTATAATGATGGTCACTGGTCATGAGTTGAGAATGTATGATGAAGATGATGGTGTCTGGTCATGGGTTGTGGATGTGTGATGGTGATGATGGTCCTTGGTCTTGGGTTTTAGATATGTGATGATAATAATGATTGTCAGTGGTAATGGGTTTTGGATATGTGATGATGATGATGGTCCCTGGTCATGGGTTGTAGATGTGTGATGATAATGATGATGGTGACTGGTCATGGATTGAGGATGGTTGATGATGATGATGATCACTGGTCATGGATTGTGGATGTTAGATGATGGTGATAGTCACTGGTCATGGGTTAAGGATGTGTTATGATGATGATGTTCACTCGACATGCGCTGTGGATGTGTGATGAGGATGATGATGGTCACTGGTCATGGGTTGTGGATGTGTGATGATGATGATGGTCACTGGTCATGGGTTGTGGATGTGTGATGACGATGGTCACGGGACATGGATCGTGGATGTTGATGATGGTGATGGTCATTCGTCATGTGTTGTGGATGTGTGATGATGATGATGGTCACTGGTCATTCGTTGTTGATGTTCGATGATGATGATGCTTACTGGTCATGTGTTGAGGATGTTTGACGATGGTCACTGGACATGGGTTGAGGATATGTGATGATGATGAATGTCACTGGTCATGGAATGAGGATGTGTGATGATGGTGATGGTCACTATTAATGGGTTGTGGATGTGTGATGATGATGATGGTCACTGGTCATGGCTTGTGGATGTGTGTTGATGATGATGATGATGATGGTCACAGGTCCTGGGTTGTAGATGTGTGATGATGATTATGATGGTCACTGCTCATAGGTTTTGGATGTGGGATGATGATGCTGATCACCGGTCATGGGTTGTGGATATGTGATGATGATGATGGTCACTGGTCATGGGCTTTGGATGTGTGATGATGATGATGATGGTCACTGGTCATGGGTTGAGGATGTGTGATGATGATGATGGTCACTTGTCATGTGTGGTAGATGTGTGATGATAATGATGATGGTCACTGTTCATGGGTTGAGGATGTGTTATGATGAAGATGATGATGGTCACTGGTTATGGGTTGTGGATGTGTGATGATGATGTGGTCACTTGTCATGAGTTGCGGATGTATGATGATGGTGATGATGATGGTCATTGGTCAAGGGTTGTGGATGTGTGATAATGTTGATAGTCACTGGTCATGGGTTGTGGATGTGTGATGACGATCCTCAATGGTCATAGTTTGTGGATGTGTGATGAAGATTATGGTCACTGGTCATGAGTTGTGGATGTTCGATGATGATGATGGTCACTGTTCATGGTTTTTGGAAGTGTGATGATGATGATGGTCACTGTTCATGGGTTTTGGATATTTGATGATGATGATGGTCACTGGTCATGGGTTGTGGATGCGTGATGGTGATGATGGTCACTGGTCATAGGTTGACAATGTGTGATGATAATATGTGTCATTCGTCATGGGTTGAGGATGTGTGATGATTAAGATGGTCAATTATCATAGGTTGGGGAAATTTGTTAATGATGATGGTTAATGGTCATGTGTTGAGGACGTTTGATGATGATGATTGTCAATGGTTGTGGGTTGAGGATGTGTGATGATGGTCACTGGTCATGGGTTGAGGATGTGTGATGATGATAATGGTCATTGTTCATTGGTTGAGGATGTGTTATGACGTTCACTGGTCATGGGTTGAGGATGTGTGATAATGATGATGGTCACTGGTCATGGGATGAGGATGTGTGATGATGGTCACTGTTCTTGGGTTGATGATGTGTGATAATGATGATTGTCATCGTCATGGTTTGTGGATGTGTTATGATGATGATGGTCATTGGACCATGGGTTGTGGATATTTCATGATTGTGATGGTCAGTGGTCATGGGTTGAGGATGTGTGATGATGATGATGGTCACTGATCATGCGTTGTAGATGTGTGATGATGATGATGATGATGGTCACTGGTCATGGGTTGTGGATGTGTGATGATGTTGATGGTCACTGGTCATGGGTTGTGGATGTGCGATGACGATGGTCATTTGTCATGAGTTGTGGATGTGTGATGATAATGATGTTCATTGTTCATATGTTGTTGATGTTCGATGATGATGATGGTCACTTGTCTTGGGTTGTGGATGTGTGATGCTGATGGTCACTGGTCATGGGCTGTAGATGTGTGATGATGATAAAGGTCACTGGTCATGGGTTGATTATGTGTGAAGATGATGATGGTCACTGGTCATCCGTTGTTGATATATAATGATGATGATGATGATGGTCACTGGTCTTGGGTTGTGGATATGTGATGATGATGATTGTCACTGGTCATGGGTTGTGGATGTGTGATGATGATAGTCACTGGTCATGGGCTGTGGATGTGTGATGATGATTTTTGCCACTGGTTATGGGTTCAGGATCTGTGACGATGATGATGGTCACTGGTCATGGTTTGTTGATGTGCATTTGTGATAATGGTCTGTGCACTTGGTTTGTTTGTGTGATTAAGATGAATATTGTCCCTGGTCATGGGTTGTGAATGTTTGATGATGATGATGATGATGGTCACTAGTCATGGGTTGTTGATTTTTGATGATGATGATGGTCACTGATCATGGGTTGTATATGTGTGATGATGATGATGATAATCGTCACTGGTCATAGGTCGAGAGTGTTATGATGATGATGGTCACTGATCATGGGTTGTGGATGGGTGATGGCGAAGATGGTCACTGGTAATGGGTTGTGGATGTGTGATGTTGATGATGATGGTCACTATTCATGGTTCGTGATGTGTGATGGTGATGATGGTCACTGGTCATGGGTTGAGAATGTTTGATGATGAAGATGGTCTCTGGTCATGGGTTGTGGATGTTTTATGATGGTGATGGTCACTGGTCATGGGTTGTGGATGTGTGATGATGATGATGGTCACTGATCATGGGTTGTGGATATGTAATGATGATGATGATGATGATGATAGTCACTGGTCATGGGTTGTGTATGTGTGATGATGATGATGTCACTCTCACTGGTCATGGGTTGTGAATGAGTGATGATGATGATTGTAACTTGTCATCGGCGGTGTATGTGTGATTATAATGATGGTCACTGGTCATGAGTTGAGAATGTATGATGAAGATGATGGTCTCTGGTCATGGGTTGTGGATGTGTGATGGTGATGATCGTCCTTGGTCTTGTGTTGTAGATATGTGATGATAATGATGATGGTCAGTGGTAATAGGTTTTGGATGTGTGATGATGATGATGGTCACTGGTCATGGGTTGTAGATGTATGATGATAATGATGATGGTGACTGGTCATGGATTGAGGATGGTTGATGATGGTGATGATCACTGGTCATGGATTGTGGATGTTAGATGATGATGATGGTCACTGGTCATGGATTAAGGATGTGTTATGATGATGATGTTCACTCGACATGCGCTGTGGATGTGTGATAAGGATGATGATGGTCACTGGTCATGGGTTGTGGATGTGTGATGATGATGAAGGTCACTGGTCATGGGTTGTGGATGTGTGATGACGATGGTCAATGGATATGGATCTTGGATGTGTGATGATGGTGATGGTCATTCGTCATGTGTTGTGGATGTGTGATGATGATGATGGTCACTGGTCATTCGCTGTGGATGTTCGATGATGATGATGCTTACAGGTCATGGGTTGAGGATGTTTGACGATGGTCACTGGCCATGGGTTGAGGATATGTGATGATGATGAAGGTCACTGGTCATGGAATGAGGATGTGTGATGATGGTGATGGTCACTATTAATGGGTTGTGGATGTGTGATGATGATGATGGTCACTGGTCATCGCTTGTGGATGTGTGTTGATGATGATGATGATAATGGTCACAGGTCCTGGGTTATAGATGTGTGATGATGATTATGATGGTCACTGCTCATAGGTTTTGGATGTGGGATGATGATGCTGATCACCGGTCATGGGTTGTCGATATGTGATGATGATGATGGTCACTGGTCCCGGGCTTTGGATGTGTGATGATGATGATGGTCACTGGTCATGGGTTGAGGATGTGTGATGATGATGATGGTCACTTGTCATGTGTGGTAGATGTGTGATGATAATGATGATGGTCACTGTTCATGGGTTGAGGATGTGTTATGATGAAGATGATGATGGTCATTGGTCAGGGATTGTGGATGTGTGATGATGTTGATAGTCACTGGTCATCGGTTGTGGATGTGTGATGACGATCCTCAGTGGTCATAGTTTGTGGATGTGTGATGAAGATTATGGTCACTGGTCATGAGTTGTGGATGTTCGATGATGATGATGGTCACTGTTCATGGTTTTTGGAAGTGTGATGATGATGATGGTCACTGGTCATGGGTTTTGGATATGTGATGATGATGATGGTCACTGGTTATGGGTTGTGGATGCGTGATGGTGATGATGGTCACTGGTCATAGGTTGAGAATGTGTGGTGATAATATGTGTCATTCGTCATGGCTTGAGGATGTGTGATGATTAAGATGGTCAATTATCATAGGTTGGGGAAATTTGATAATGATGATTGTCAATCGTCATGTGTTGAGGACGTTTGATGATGATGATTGTCAATGGTTGTGGGTTGAGGATGTGTGATGATGGTCACTGGTCATGGGTTGAGGGTGTGTGATGATGATTATGGTCATTGTTCATGGGTTGAGGATGTTTTATGACGTTCACTGGTCATGGGTTGAGGATGTGTGATAATGATGATGGTCACTGGTCATGGGATGAGGATGTGTGATGATGGTCACTGGTCATGGGTTGATGATGTGTGATAATGATAATTGTCATGGTCATGGTTTGTGGATATGTGATGATGATGATGGTCATTGGACCATGGGTTTTGGATATTTCATGATTGTGATGGTCAGTGGTCATGGGTTGAGGATGTGTGATGGTGATGATGGTCACGGTTCATGCGTTGTAGATGTGTGATGATGATGATGATGATGGTCACTGGTCATGGGTTGTGGATGTGTGATGATGTTGATGGTCACTGGTCATGGGTTGTGGATGTGCGATGACGATGGTCATTTGTCATGAGTTGTGGATGTGTGATGATGATGATGTTCATTGTTCATATGTTGTTGATGTTCGCTGATGATGATGGTCACTAGTCATGGGTTGTGGATGTGTGATGATGATGGTCACTGGTCATGGACTGTAGATGTGTGATGATGATGAAGGTCACTGGTCATGGGTTGAGGATGTGTGAAGATGATGATGGTCACTGGTCATCCGTTGTTGATATGTAAAGATGATGATGATGATGGTCACTGGTCTTGGGTTGTGGATATGTGATGATGATGATTGTCACTGGTCATGGGTTGTGGATGTGTGATGATGATAGTCACTGGTCATGGGCTGTGGATGTGTGATGATGATTTTTGCCATTGGTTATGTGTTCAGGATCTGTGATGATAATGATGGTCACTGGTCATAGTTTGTTGATGTGCATTTGTGATAATGGTCTGTGCACTTGGTTTGTTTGTGTGATGAAGATGAATATTGTCACTGGTCATGGGTTGTGAATGTTTGATGATGATGATGATGATGGTCACTGGTCATGGATTGTGGATGTTAGATGATGGTGATGGTCACTGGTCATGGGTTAAGGATGTATTATGATGATGTTCACTCGACATGCGCTGTGGATGTGTGATGAGGATGATGATGGTCACTGGTCATGGGTTGTGGATGTGTGATGATGATGATGGTCACTGGTCATGGGTTGTGGATGTGTGATGACGATGGTCACTGGACATGGATCGTGGATGTGTGATGATGGTGATTGTCATTGGTCATGTGTTGTGGATGTGTGATGATGATGATGGTCACTGGTCATTCGTTGTGGATGTTCGATGATGATGATGCTTACTGGTCATTGGTTGAGGATGTTTGACGATGGTCACTGGCCATGGGTTGAGGATATGTGATGATGATGAAGGTCACTGGTCATGGAATGAGGATGTGTGATGATGGTGATGGTCACTATTAATGGGTTGTGGATGTGTGATGATGATGATGGTCACTGGTCATGGCTTGTGGATGTGTGTTGATGATGATGATGATGATGGTCACAGGTCCTGGGTTGTAGATGTGGGATGATGATTATGATCGTCACTGCTCATAGGTTTTGGATGTGGGATGATGATGCTGATCACCGGTCATGGGTTGTGGATATGTGATGATGATGATGGTCACTGGTCACTGGCTTTGGATGTGTGATGATGATGATGATGGTCACTGGTCATTGGTTGAGGATGTGTGATGATGATGATGGTCACTTGTCATGTGTGGTAGATGTGTGATGATAATGATGATGGTCACTGTTCATGGGTTGAGGATGTGTTATGATGAAGATGATGATGGTCACTGGTCATGGGTTGTGGATGTGTGATGAAGATTATTGTCACTGGTCATGAGCTGTGGATGTTCGATGATGATGATGGTCACTGTTCATGGTTTTTGGAAGTGTGATGATGATGATGGTCACTGGTCTTGTGTTTTGGATATGTGATGATGATGGTCACTGGTCATGGGTTGTGGATGCGTGATGGTGATGATGGTCACTGGTCATAGGTTGAGAATGTGTGATGATAATATGTGTCATTCGTCATGGTTTGAGGATATGTGATGATTATGATGGTCAATTATCATAGGTTGGGGAAATTTGATAATGATGATTGTCAATGGTCATGTGTTGAGGACGTTTGATGATGATGATTGTCAATGGTTGTGGGTTGAGGATGTGTGATGATGGTCACTGGTCATGGGTTGAGGATGTGTGATAATGATAATGGTCATTGTTCATGGGTTTGAGGGTGTGTTATGACGTTCACTGGTCATGGGTTGAGGATGTGTAATAATGATGATGGTCACTGGTCATGGATGAGGATGTGTGATGATGGTCACTGGTCCTTGGGTTGATGAATGTGTGATAATGATGATTGTCATAGGTCATGGTTTGTGGATATGTGATGATGATGATGGTCATTGGTCATCGGGATAGTGGATGTTAGATGATGGTTGTTGGATCAACTGGTTCATAGGTAAGAAATGTGTTATGATGATGATGTTCACTCGACATGCGCTGTGGATGTGTGATGAGGATGATGATGGTCACTGGTAATGGGTTGTGGATGTGTGATGATGATGATGGTGACTGGTTATGGGTTGTAGATGTGTTATGACGATGGTCACGGGACATGGATCGTAGATGTGTGATGATGGTGATGGTCATTGGTCATGTGTTGTGGATGTGTGATGATGATGATGGTCACTGGTCATTGGCTTTGGATGTGTGATGATGATGATGATGGTCACTGGTCATTGGTTGAGGATGTGTGATGATGATGATGGTCACTTGTCATGTGTGGTAGATGTGTGATGATAATGATGATGGTCACTGTTCATGGGTTGAGTATGTGTTATGATGAAGATGATGATGGTCACTGGTCATGGGTTGTGGATGTGTGATGAAGATTATTGTCACTGGTCATGAGCTGTGGATGTTCGATGATGATGATGGTCACTGTTCATGGTTTTTGGAAGTGTGATGATGATGATGGTCACTGGTCATGTGTTTTGGATATGTGATGATGATGGTCACTGGTCATGGGTTGTGGATGCGTGATGGTGATGATGGTCACTGGTCATAGGTTGAGAATGTGTGATGATAATATGTGTCATTCGTCATGGTTTGAGGATATGTGATGATTATGATGGTCAATTATCATAGGTTGGGGAAATTTGATAATGATGATTGTCAATGGTCATGTGTTGAGGACGTTTGATGATGATGATTGTCAATGGTTGTGGGTTGAGGATGTGTGATGATGGTCACTGGTCATGGGTTGAGGATGTGTGATAATGATAATGGTCATTGTTCATGGGTTGAGGATGTGTTATGACGTTCACTGGTCATGGGTTGAGGATGTGTAATAATGATGATGGTCACTGGTCATGGGATGAGGATGTGTGATGATGGTCACTGGTCTTGGGTTGATGATGTGTGATAATGATGATTTTCATGGTCATGGTTTGTGGATATGTGATGATGATGATGGTCATTGGACCATGGGTTGTGGATATTTCATGATTGTGATGGTCAGTGGTCATGGGTTGCGGATGTGTGATGGTGATGATGGTCACTGATCATGCGTTGTAGATGTCTGATGATGATGATGATGATGGTCACTGGTCATGGGTTGTGGATGTGTGATGATGTTGATGGTCACTGGTCATGGGTTATGGATGTGCGATGACGATGGTCATTTGTCATGAGTTGTGGATGTGTGATGATGATGATGTTCATCGTTCATATGTTGTTGATTTTCGATGATGATGATGGCCACTTGTCATGGGTTGTGGATGTGTGATGCTGATAGTCACTGTCCATGGGCTGTAGATGTGTGATGATGATGAAGGTCACTGGTCATGGGTTGAGGATGTGTGAAGATGATGATGGTCACTGGTCATCCGTTGTTGATATGTAATGATGATGATGATGATGGTCACTGATGGGTTGTGGATATGTGATGATGATGATTGTCACTGGTCATGGGTTGTGGATGTATGATGATGATGGTCACTGGTCATGGGCTGTGGATGTGTGATGATGATTTTTGCCACTGGTTATGGGTTCAGGATCTGTGATGATAATGATGGTCACTGGTCATGGTTTGTTGATGTGCATTTGTGATAATGGTCTGTGCACTTGGTTTGTTTTTGTGATGAAGATGAATATTGTCACTGGTCATGGGTTGTGAATGTGTGATGATGATGATGATGATGGTCACTAGTCATGGGTTGTGGATGTGTGATGATGATGATGATTATCGTCACTGGTTTTAGGTCGAGAGTGTTATGATGATGATGGTCACTGATCATGGGTTGAGGATGGGTGATGGCGAAGATGGTCACTGGTAATGGGTTGTGGATGTGTGATGTTGATGATGATGGTCACTATTCATGGTTCGTGGATGTGTGATGGTGATGATGGTCACTGGTCATGGGTTGTGGATGTTTTATGATGATGATGGTCACTGGTCATGGGTTTTGGATATGTGATGATGATGTTGGTCACTGATCATGGGTTGTGGATATGTAATGATGATGATGATGATGATGATAGTCACTGGTCATGGGTTGTGGATGTGTGATGATGATGATGTCACTGTCACTGGTCATGGGTTGTGAATGAGTGATGATGATGATTGTAACTGGTCATCGGCGGTGTATGTGTGATTATAATGATGGTCACTGGTCATGAGCTGAGAATGTATGATGAAGATGATGGTCTCTGGTCATGGGTTGTGATGTGTGATGGTGATGATGGTCCTTGGTCTTGGGTTGTAGATATGTGATGATAATGATGATGGTCATTGGTAATGGGTTTTGGATGTGTGATGATGATGATGGTCACTGGTCATGGGTTGTAGATGTGTGATGATAATGATGATGGTGACTGGTCATGGATTGAGGATGGTTGATGATGATGATGATCACTGGTCATGGATTGTGGATGTTAGATGATGGTGATGGTCACTGGTCATAGGTTAAGAATGTGTTATGATGATGTTCACTCGACATGCGCTGTGGATGTGTGATGAGGATGATGATGGTCACTGGTCATGGGTTGTGGATGTGTGATGATGATGATGGTGACTGGTTATGGGTTGTAGATGTGTTATGACGATGGTCACGGGACATGGATCGTAGATGTGTGATGATGGTGATGGTCATTGGTCATGTGTTGTGGATGTGTGATGATGATGATGGTCACTGGTCATTCGTTGTGGATGTTCGATGATGATGATGCTTACTGGTCATGGGTTGAGGATGTTTGACGATGGTCACTGGACATGGGTTGAGGATATGTGATGATGATGAAGGTCACTGGTCATGGAATGAGGATGTGTGATGATGGTGATGGTCACTATTAATGGGTTGTGGATGTGTGATGATGATGGTCACTGGTCATGGCTTGTGGATGTGTGTTGATGATGATGATGATGATGGTCACAGGTCCTGGGTTGTAGATGTGTGATGATGATTATGATGGTCACTGCTCATAGGTTTTGGATGTGGGATGATGATGCCGATCACCGGTCATGGGTTGTGGATATGTGATGATGATGATGGTCACTGGTCACGGGCTTTGGATGTGTGATGATGATGATGGTCACTGGTCATGGGTTGAGGATGTGTGATGATGATGAGGGTCACTTTTCATGTGTGGTAGATGTGTGATGATAATGATGATGGTCACTGTTTATGGGTTGAGGATATGTTATGATGAAGATGATGATGGTCACTGGTCATGGGTATTGGATGTGTGATGATGATGTGGTCCTTGTCATGAGTTGCGGATGTATGATGATGGTGATGATGATGGTCATTGGTCATGGGTTGTGGATGTGTGATGATGTTGATAGTCACTGGTCATGGGTTGTGGATGTGTGATGATCCTCAGTGGTCATAGTTTGTGGATGTGTGATGAAGATTATGGTCACTGGTCATGAGTTGTGGATGTTCGATGATGATGATGATGGTCACTGTTCATGGTTTTTGGAAGTGTGATGATGATGTTGGTCACTGGTCATGGGTTTTGGATATGTGATGATGATGAAGGTCGTTGATTATGGGTTGTGGATGTGTGATGATGATGGTGGTCACTGGTCATGTGCGGTGGATGTGTCATGATGATGATGGTTAATGGAAATAGGTTGAGGATGTGTGATGATTGTCACTAGCCATGGGTTGAGGATGTGTGATGATGATGATGGTCACTGGTCATGGGTTCAGGATGTTTTATGATGATGATGGTCACTGGTCATGGGTTGTTGATGTGTGATTGTGATGAAGGTCACTGTTCTTGGTTTGTATATGTGATGATGATGATATGGTCACTGGTCATTGGTTGTTGATGTGTGATGATGATTATGGTCAATGGTCATGGGTTGTGTATATGTGATGATGATGATGGTTACTGGTCATGGATCATGGATGTGTGATGGTGATGATGGTCACTGGTCATGGGATGAGAATATGTGATGATAAAGATTGTCACTGGTCATATGTTGTGGATGTGTGATGATGATGATGGTCATTGGTCATGGGTTGTGGATGTGTGATGATTATGATGGTCACTGGTCATGGGTTGTGGATGTGTGATGACGATGGTTACTGTTCATGGGTTGTGGATGTGTGATGATGATGATGGTCACTGGTCATGGGTTGTGGATGTGTGATGATGATGATGGCCACTGGTCATCTGTTGAGGATGTGTGATGACGGTCACTACTCATGGGTTGAGGATTTTTGATGATGATGGTGGTCACTTGTCATGGGTTGTGGATGTGTGATGATGATGATGGTCATTGGTCATGGGTTGTGGATATATGACGATGGTGTTGGTCAATGGTCATTTGTTGAGGATATGTGATGATGATAATTATGACTGGTCATGCGTTGTGGATGTGTGATGATGATGATGATGGTCACTGTTCATGGGTTGTGGATGTGTGATGATGATGATTGTCACTGGTCATGGGTGTTGCATATATGATGACAATGTTCACTGGTTATGGTTTGTGGATATGTGATGATGATGATGGTCACTGGGTATGGGTTGTGGATGTTTGGTGATGATGATGGTCACTGGTCGTGAGTTGTGGATGTGTGATGATGAGGATGGTCACTGGTCATGGGTTGAGGATGTATGATGAAAATGATTGTCTCTGGTCTTGGGTTATGGATGTTTGATGGTGATGATGGTCACTGGTCTTAGGTTGGATTGTGCATGTTTGATGAATGTGATGGTCACTGTTCATGGGTTGAGGATGTGTTATGATGACGATGGTCACTCGTCAAGCGTTGTGGATGTGTGATGAAGATGATAATGATGGTCACTGGTCAAGGGTTGTGGAGGTGTGATGATGATGGTCAATGGTCATGGGTTGTGGATGTGTGATGACGATAACCACTGGACATGGGTTGTGGATGTGTGATGATGATGGTCACTGTTCATGGGTTGTGGATGTGTGATGATGATGATGGTCCCTGCTCATTAATTGTGTATATATGATGATGAGGATGGTTACTGGTAATGGGTTGAGGATGTTTGACGATGGTCACTGGCCATGGGTTGAGGATGTGTGATGATCATGATGGTCACTGGTCATGGAATGAGGATGTGTCATGATGATGATGGTCACTGGTCATGGGTTGTGGATGTGTGAAGGTGATGATGGTCACTGGTCTGGGGTTGTAGATGTGTGATGATGGTGATGATAGTCACTGGTCATGGCTTGTGGATGTATGTTGATGATGATGATGGTCACTGATCCTCGGTTTTACATGTGGGATGATAACTTTGATGGTCACTGCTCATAGGTTTTGGATGTGGGATGATGATGCGGATCACTAGTCATGGGTTTTGGATATATGAAGATGATTATGGTCACTGGTCATGGGCTTTGGATGTGTGAGGATGATGATGGTCATTGGTAATGGGTTTAGGATGTGTGATGATTGTCACTGGCCATGGGTTGGGATGTGTGATGATGATGATGATTGTCTCTGGTCATGGATTGAGGATGTGTGATGATGATGATGGTCACTGTTCATGGGTTGATGATGTGTCATGGTGATGATGGTCACTGGTCTTGGGTTGTAGATGTATGATGATGTTGATAATCTCTGGTCATGGGTTGTGGATGTGCGATGATGATGATCGGAACTGGTCGTGGGTTGTGGATGTGTTATGATGATGATGGTCTCTGGTCAAGAGTTGTAGATGTATGATGATGATGATGATGGTCACTGGTCATGGGTTGAGGATGTGTGATGATGATGAAGGTCACTGGTCATGGGTTTTGGATGTGTGATGTTGATGATGGTCACTGTTCATGGGTTGTGGATGTGTGATGTTGATGATGATAGTCTCTGGTCTTGGGTTGTGGATTTGCGATGATGATGATCGGAACTGGTAGTGGGTTGTGGGTGTGTGATAATGATGATGGTCACTGGTCAAGAGTTGTAGATGTATGATGATGATGATGATGGTCACTGGTCATGGGTTGAGGATGTGTGATGATGATGAAGGTCACTGGTCATGTGTTTTGGATATGTGATGTTGATGATGGTCACGGTTCATGGGTTGTGGATGTGTGATGATGATGATGATGGTCACTGGTCATGAGTTGTGGATGCGTGATGGTGATGATGGTCACTGGTCAGAGGTTGAGAATGTGTGATGATAATATGTGTCATTCGTCATGAGTTGAGGATGTGGGATGATTAAGATGGTCAATTATCATAGGTTGGGGAAATTTGATAATGATCATGGTCAATGGTCATGTGTTGAGGATGTTTAATGATGATGATTGTCAATGGTTGTGTGTTGAGGATGTGTGATGATGGTCACTGGTTACGGGTTGAGGATATGTGATGATGATAATGGTCATTGTTCATGGGTTGAGGATGTGTTATGATGTTCACTGGTCATGGGTTC
The DNA here is from genome assembly GCF_036320965.1 of Panulirus ornatus. Taxonomy (NCBI): domain Eukaryota; kingdom Metazoa; phylum Arthropoda; class Malacostraca; order Decapoda; family Palinuridae; genus Panulirus; species Panulirus ornatus. Next base: position 32,031,942 of record NC_092273.1, read on the forward strand.
AGGATGTGTGATAATGATGATGGTCACTGGTCATGTAATGAGGATGCATGATGATGGTCTCTGGTCTTGTGTTGATGTGTGATGATGATGATGGTCATTGGACCATGGGCTGTGGATATTTCATGATTGTGATGGTCAGTGGTCATGGGTTTAGGATGTGTGATGATGATGATGGTCACTGGTCATGGGTTGTGGATGTGTGATGATGTTGATGGTCACTGGTCATGGGCTGTGGATGTGCGATGACGATGGTCATTTGTCATGAGTTGTGGGTATGTGATGATGATGATGTTCACTGTTCATATGTTGTGGATGTTCGATAATGATGATGGTCACTTGTGATGGGTTGTGAATGTGTGATGATGATGGTCACCGGTCATGGGTTGTAGATGTGTGATGATGATGAAGGTCACTGGTCATGGGTTGAGGATGTGTGAAGATGATGATGGTCACTGGTCATCCGTTGTTGATATGTAATGATGATGATGGTCACTGGTCTTGGGTTGTGGATATGTGATGATGATGATTGTCACTGGTCAGGGGTTGTGATTGTGTGATGATGATGATAGTCACTGCTCATGGGCTGTGGATGTGTGATGATTGTCACTGGTTATGGGTTCAGGATCTGTGATGATAACGATGGTCACTGGTCATGGGTTGTTCCTGTGCATTTGTGATAATGGTCCGTGGTCTTGGGTTGTATGTGTGATGATGATGAATATTGGTTGAGGATATGTGATGATGATAATGGTCATTGTTCATGGGTTGAGGATGTGTTATGATGTTCACTGGTCATGCGTTCAGGATGTGTGATAATGATGATGGTCACTGGTCATGGGATGAGGATGTGTGATGATGGTCACTTGTCTTGGGTTGATGTGTGATGATGATGATGGTCATTGGACCATGGGTTGGGGATATTTCATGATTTTGAGGGTCAGTGGTCATGGGTTTAGGATTTGTGATGATGATGATGGTAACTGATCATGCGTTGTGGATGTGTGATGATGATGATGATGGTCACTGGTCATGGGTTGTGGATGTGTGATGATGTTGATGGTCACTGGTCATGGGTTGTGGATGTGCGATGACAATGGTCATTTTTCATGAGTTGTGGATGTATGATGATGATGATGTTCACCGTTCATATGTTGTGGATGTTCGATGATGATGATGGTCACTTGTGATGGGTTGTGGATGTGTGATGATGATGGTCACTGGTCATGGGTTGTAGATGTGTGATGATGATGGTCACTGGTCATGGGTTGAGGATGTGTGAAGATGATGATGGTCACTGGTCATCCGTTGTTGATATGTAATGATGATGATGACGGTCACTGGTCTTGGGTTGTGGATATGTGATGATGAAGATTATCACTGGTCATGGGTTGTGGATGTGTGATGATGATGATAGTCACTGCTCATAGGCTGTGGATGTGTGATGATTATTGTCACTGGTTATGGGTTCAGGATCTGTGATGATAATGATGGTCACTGTTCATGGGTTGTTGCTGTGCATTTGTGATAATGGTCAGTGGTCTTGGGTTGTGTGATGATGATGAATATTGTCACTGCTCATGGGTTGTGAATGTGTGATGATGATGATGATGATGATGATGATGGTCACTTGTCATGGGTTTTGTATTTTTGATGATGATGATTGTCACTGATCATGGGTTGTAGATGTGTGATGATGATGATGATGATGATAATCGTCACTGGTCATAGGTTGAGAGTGTTATGATGATGATGGTCACTGATCATCGGTTGTGGATGTGTGATGGCGAAGATGGTCACTGGTAATGGGTGTTGGATGTGTGATGTTGATGATGATGGTCACTATCCATGGTACGTGGATGTGTGATGGTGATGATGGTCACTGGTCATGGGTTGAGAGTGTGTGATGATGAATATGGTCTCTGGTAATGGGTCGTGGATGTTTGATGATGATGATGGTCACTGGTCATGGGTTGTGGATGTGTGATGATGATGATGGTCACTGGTCATGGGTTGTGGATATGTAATGATGATGATGATGATGGTCAGTGGTCATGGGTTGTGGAAGTGCGATGATGATGACGGTCACTGGTCATGGGTTGTGGATGAGTAATGATTATTGTGGTAACTGGTCATCGGCGGTGGATGTGTGATGATGATGATGCTCCTCTGCTAATGAGTTGAGTATGTGTGATGATTGTCACGGGCCATGGGTTGAGGATGTGTGATGAAGATGATTGTCACTAGTCATGGGTTTAGGATATGTGATGATGATGATGGTAACTGGTCATGGGTTGTTGATGTGTGATTGTGATGATGGTCACTGTTCTTCGGTTGTATATGTGATGATGATGAATATAGTCACTGGTCATGGGTTGTGGATATGTGATGATGATGGTCACTAGTCATGAGTTTTGGATGTGTGATGATGATGATGGTCACTGGTCATGGGTTGTAGATGTGTGATGATGATGATGATGATAATGATGGTCACTGGTCATGGGTTGTGGATGTGTGATGATGATGATGGTCACAGGTCAAGGTTTGTAGATGTATGATGATGATGATGATGATGGTCACTGGTCATGGGTTGAGGATGTGTGATGTTGATGATAGTCACTGGTCATTGGTTGTGGCTGTGAGAATTTGATGATGGTCACTGGTCATGGGTTGTGGATGTGTGATGATGATGATGATGGTCTCTGGTTACGAGTTGTGGATGCGTGATGATGATGATGGTCACTGATCATGGGTTGAGAATGTGTGAAGATATGTCATCCGTCATGGGTTGAGGATGTGTGATGATGATGATATTCAATGGTCAAGGGTTGAGGAAATCTGATGATGATGATGGTCAGTGGTCATGGGCGGTGGATATGTCATGATGATGATGGTCACTGATAATGGGTTGAGGATGTGTGATGATTGTCACTAGCCATGGGTTGAGGATGTGTGATGATGACGATGGTCACTGGTCATGGGTTCAGGATGTCTGATGATAATAATTGTCACTGGAAATGGGTTGTTGATGTGTGATTGTGATGATGGTCACTTTTCTTGGGTTGTATATGTGGTGATGATGAATATGGTCACTGGTCATGGATTGTTGATGTGTAATGATGATGATTGTCACTGGTCATGGGATGTGGATGTGTGTTGGTGATGGTCACTGGTTATGGGTTGTGGATGTGTGATGATGATGATGGTCACTGGTCATGGGCTTTGGATTTGTGACGATGATGATGGTCACTGGTCGTGGGTTGTGGATGTGTGATGATGATGATGGTCACTGGCCATGGGTTGAGCATGATTGATGAAGATGGTCACTGGTCATGGTTTGTGGATGTGTGATGATGATGATAGTCACTGGTCATGGGTTTTGGATGTGTGAGGACGATGGTTACTGTTCATGGGTTGTGCATGTGTGATGATGAAAGTCACTGGTCATGGGTTGTGGATGTTTAATGATGATGATGGTCACTGGTTATGGGCTCTGGATGTGTGATGATGATGATGGTCACTGGTCATATGCTGAGGATGTGATGATTGTCACTCTCCATGGGTTGAGTATGTGGGATGATGATGATGGTCACTGGTCATGGGTTGAGGATATGTGATGATGATGATGGTCACTCGTCATGGGCTGTTGATGTGTGATTGTGATGATGGTCACTGGTCTTGGGTTGTAGATGTCTCATGATGATGATGATTGTCACTCTTTATGGGTTGTGGATGTGTGATGGTGATAGTCACTGGTCATGGGTTGTGGATGTGTGATGATGATGATGGTCACTGGTCATGGGTCTTGGATGTATGATGATGATGATGGTCACTGGTCATGGGTTGTGAATGTTTTATAATGGTGATGGTCATTGGTCATTGTTTGAGGATGTGTGATGATGATGATGGTCACTGGTCATCCGTTGTGGATATGTAATGATCGTGATAATGATGGTCACTGGTCTTGGGTTGTGGATATGTGATGATGATGATGGTCACTGGTTATGGGTTTTGGTTGTGTGATGATGATGATGGTCACTGGGCATGGGCTGTGGATGTGTGATGATGATGATGGTCACTGGTCATGGGTTCAGGATGTGTGATAATGGTGATGAATACTGGTCATGGGTTGTTGATGTGTAATTGTGATGATGGTGACTGGTCTTAGGTTGTATGTGTGATGATGATGAATATGGTCACTACTCATGGGTTTTGGATATGTAATGATAATGATGATAGTCACAAGTCATGGGTTTTGGATATGTGATGATGATGATGGTCACTGGTCATGAGTTGTAAATATGTGATGATGATGATGAGGATAATGATGATGGTCAATGGTCATGGGTTGAGAATCTCATGGTGATGATGGTCACTGGTCATGAGTTGAGGATGTGTGATGGTGAAGATGATCACTGTTCATGGGTCGTGGATGTGTAATGGTGATGATGGTCACTGGTCATGAGCTGTCTATGTGTGATGATGCTGGTCACTGGTCATGGGTTCAGGATGTGTGATGATGATGATGGCCACTGGTTATGTATCGTTGATGTGTAATTGTGATGGTCACTGGTCTTGGGTTGTATGTGTGATGATGATGAATATGGTCACCGGTCATGGGTTGTGGATGTGTGATGATGATGATGGTCACTAATCATGGGTTGTGGATATGTGATGATGATGATGGTCACTGGTCATGGGTTGTAGATGTGTGTTGGTGATGATCGTGATGATGGTCACTGGTCACGGGTTGAGAGTGTGTTACGATGATGATGGTCACTGGTCATGGGTTGTGGATATGTGATGGTGATGATGGTCACTGGTCATGGGTTGTGGATGTGTGATGGTGATGATGGTTACTGTTCATGGGTCGTAGATGTGTGATGGTGATGATGGTCACAGGTCATGGGTTGAGAATGTGTGATGATGAAGATGGTCACTGGTCATAGGTTGTGGATATGTGATGATGATTATGGTCACTGGTCATGGGTTGTGGATGTGTGATGATGATGATGGTCACTGGTCATGGGTTATGGTTGTGTGATGACGATGGTTACTGTTCATGGGTTTTGGATGTGTGATGATGATGATGGTCACTGGTCATGGGTTGTGGTGATCTGATGATAATGATGGTCAGTGGTCATGGGTTGAGGAAATTTGATGATGATGATGGTCAATGGTCATGGGTTGAGGACGAGTGATGATGATGATTATCAACGGTTATGGGGTGAGGATGTGCTATGATGGTCACTGGTCATGGGTTGAGGAAGTGTGATGATGATGGTCATTGTTCATGGGTTGAAGATGTGTTATGATGTTCACTGGTCATGGGTTGAGGATGTTCGATGATAATGATGGTCACTTGTCATGGGTTGAGGATGTATGATGATGGTCACCGGTCTTGGGTTGATGATATGTGATGATGATGATTATCACTGGTCATGGGTTGTGGAAATGTGATGATGATGATGGTTATTGGTCAAGGATTGTGGATATATAATGAGGGTGATGGTCATTTGTCATGGGTTGAGGATGTGTGATGGTGATGGTCACTGGTCATCCGTTGTGGATATGTAATGATAATGATGATGACTGTCACTGGTCTTGCGTTGTGGATATGTGATGATGATGATGGTCACTGGTTATGGGTTGTGGTTGTGTGATGAGGATGATGGTCACTGGGCATGGGCTGTGGATGTGTGATGATGATGATGGTCACTGGTCATGGTTTGTAGATGTGTGATGATGATGATGATGATAATGATTGTCACTGGTCATGGGTTGTGGATGTGTAATGATGATGATGGTCACTGGTCAAGGGTTATAGATGTATGATGATGATGATGATGGTCACTGGTCATGGGTTTAGGATGTGTGATGTTCATGATGGTCACTGGTCATTGTTGTGGATGTGAGATGTTGATGATGGTCACTGCTCATGTGTTGTGGATATGTGATGATGATGAGGAAGGTCTCTGGTCTTGGATTGTGGATGCATGATGATGATGATGGTCACTGATCATGGGTTGAGAATGTGTGAAGATATGTCATTCGTCATGGGTTGAGGATGTGTGATGATGATGATGGTCAATGGTCAAGGGCTGAGGAAATTTGATGATGATGATGTTCAATGGTCATGTGCGGTGGATGTCATGATGATGGTCACTGATAATGGGTTGAGGATGTGTGATGATTTTCACTAGCCATGGGTTGAGGATGTGTGATGATGATGATGGTCACTGGTCATGGGTTCAGGATGTTTGATGATGATGATTGTCACTGGTCATGGGTTGTTGATGTGTGATTGTGACGATGGTCACTGTTCTTGGGTTGTATGTGTGATGATGATGAATATGGTCACTGGTCATGGGTTGTTGATGTTTGATGATGATGATTGTCACTGGTCACGGGTTGTGGTTGTGTGTTGGTGATGGTCACTGGTCATGGGTTGTAGATGTGTGATGATGATGATGGTCACTGGTCATGGGCTTTGGAATTGTGACGATGATGATGGTCACTGGTCGTGGGTTGTGGATGTGTGATGATGATTATGGTCACTGGCCATAGGTTGAGCAAGTTTGATGAATATGGTCACTGGTCATGGGTTGTGGATGTGTGATGATGATGATAGACACTGGTCATGGGTTGTGGATGTGTGGTAACGATGGTTACTGTTCATGGGTTGTGCATGTGTGATGATGAAAGTCATTGGTCATGGGTTGAGGATGTTTAATGATGATGATGGTCACTGGTCATGGGCTCTGGATGTGTGATGCTGATGATGGTCACTGGTCTTCTGCTGAGGATGTGATGATTGTCACTCTCCATGGGTTGAGTATGTAAGATGTTGATGATGGTCACTGGTCATGGGTTGAGGATATATGATGATGATGATGGTCACTCGTCATGGGCTGTTGATGTGTGATTCTGATGATGGTCACTGGTCTTGGGTTGTAGATTTATCATGATGATGATGATTGTCACTCTTTATGGGTTGTGGATGTGTGATGGTGATAGTCACTGGTCATGGGTTGTGGATGTGTGATGATGATGATGGTCACTGGTCATGGGTCTTGGATGTATGATGATGATGATGGTCACTGGTCATGCGTTGTGAATGTTTTATGATGGTGATGGTCATTGGTCATGGTTTGAGGATGTGTGATGATGATGATGGTCACTGGTCATCCGTTGTGGATATGTAATGATGATGATGATGCTGGTTACTGGTCTTGGGTTGTGGATATGTGATGATGATGATGGTCACTGGTTATGGGTTTTGGTTGTGTGATGATGATAATGGTCACTGGGCATGGGCTGTGGATGTGTGATGATAATGATGGTCACTGGTCATGGGTTCAGGATGTATGATAATGGTGATGATCACTGGTCATGGGTTGTTGATGTGAAATTGTGATGATGGTGACTGGTCTTAGTTTGTATGTGTTATGATGATGAATATGGTCACTAGTCATGGGTTGTGGATGTGTGGTGATAATGATGATGGTCACAAGTCATGGGTTTTGGATGTGTGATGATGGTGATGGTCACTGGTCATGGGTTGTAAATGTTTGATGATGATGATGAGGATGATGATGATGGTCAGTGGTCATGGGTTGAGAGTCTCATGATGATGATGGTCACTGATCCTGAGTTGTGGATGTGTGATGGTGATGATGGTCACTGGTCATGAGTTGTGGATGTGTGATGGTGATGAAGATGATCACTGTTCATTGGTCGTGGATGTGTAATGGTGATGATGGTCACTGGTCATGAGCTGTCTATGTGTGACGATGATGATGGTCACTGGTCATGGGTTCAGGATGTGTGATGATGATGATGGCCAGTGGTCATTGATCGTTGATGTGTAATTGTGATGGTCACTGGTCTTGGGTTGTATGTGTGATGATGATGAATATGGTCACTGGTCATGGGTTGTGGATGTGTGATGGTGATGATGGTCACTGTTCATGAGTCGTGGATGTGTGATGGTGATGATGGTCACTGGTCATGGGTTGAGAATGTGTGATGATGAAGATGGTCACTGGTCAAAGGTTGTGAATGTGTGATGATGATGATGGTCACTGGTCATGGGTTTTGGATGTGTGATGATGATGATGGTCACTGGTCATGGGTTATGGATGTGTGATGACGATGGTTACTGTTCATGGGTTTTGGATTAGTGATGATGATGATGGTCACTAGTCATGGGTTGTGGTTGTGTGAAGATGATGATGGTCAATGGTCATGGGTTGAGGAAATCTGGTGATGATGATGGTCAATGGTCATGGGTTGAGGACGTGTGATGATGATGATTGACAACGGTTATGGGTTTAGGATTTGCTATGATGGTCACTGGTCATGGGTTGAGGATGTGTGATGATGATGGTCATTGTTCATGGGTTCAGGATGTGTTATGATGTTCACTGGTCATGGGTTGAGGATGTTCGATGATAATGATGGTCACTTGTCATGGGTTGAGGATGTATGATGATGGTCACCGGTTTTGGGATGATGATGTGTGATGATGATGATTATCAGTGGTCATGTGTTGTGGATGTGTGATGATGATGATGGTCATTGGTCAAGGGTTGTGGATATTTCATGATGGTGATGGTCATTTGTCATGGGTTGAGGATGGTTGATGATGATGGTCACAGGTCATCCGTTGTGGATATGTAATGATAATGATGATGATGGTCACTGGTCTTGGGCTGTGGATATGTGATGATGATGGTCACTGGTTATGGGTTGTGGTTGTGTGATGATGATGGTCACTGGGCATGGGCTGTGGATGTGTAATGATGATGATGGTCACTGGTCATAGGTGCAGGATGTGTGATAATGATGATGATCAATGGTCATGGGTTGTTGATGTGTAATTGTGATGATGGTCACTGGTCTTGGGTTGTATGTGTGATGATGATGAATATGGTCACTGGTCATGGGTTGTGGATGTGTGATGATAATGATGATGGTCACAAGTCATGGGTTGTGGATGTGTGATGATGATGATGGTCACTGGTCATGGGTTGTAAATGTGTGATGATCATGATGAGGATGATGATGATGATGATGATGAGAGTCTCATCATGATGATGGTCACTGGTCATGAATTGTGGATGTGTGCTGGTGATGATGTTCACTGGTTATGAGTTGTGGATGTGTGATGGTGATGAAGATGATCACTGTTCATGGGTCGTGGATATGTGATGGTGATGATGGTCATTGGTCATGAGCTGTTGATGTGTGAAGATGATGATGGTCACTGGTCATGGGTTCGGGATGTGTGATGATGATGATAGCCACTGGCCATGGTTCTTTGATATGTAATTGTGATGATGGTCACTGGTCTTGGGTTGTATGTGTGATGATGATGAATATTATCACCATTCATGGGTTGTGGATGTGTGGTGATGATGATGGTCACTAGACATGGGTTGTGGATGTGTGATGATGATCATGGTCACTGATCATGGGTTGTAGATGTGTGTTGGTGATGATGATGATGATGGTCACTCGTCATGGGTTGAGAGTGTGTTACGATTATGATGGTCACAGGTCATGGGTTGTGGATTTATGATGATGTTGATGGTCAGTGGTCATGGGTTGTGGATGTGTGATGATGATTATGGTCACTGGCCATGGGTTGAGCATGTTTGATGAATATGGTCACTGGTCATGGGTTGTGGATGTGTGATGATGATGATAGTCACTGGTCATGGGTTGTGGATGTGTGATAACGATGGTTACTGTTCATGGGTTGTGCATGTGTGATGATGAAAGTCACTGGTCATGGGTTGAGAATGTTTAATGATGATTATGGTCACTGGTCAAGGGCTCTGGATGTGTGATGCTGATGATGGTCACTGGTCATCTGCTGAGGATGTCATGATTGTCAGTCTCCATGGGTTGAGTATGTGGGATGATGATGATGGTCACTGGTCATGGGTTGAGGATATATGATGATGATGATGGTCACTCGTCATGGGCTGTTGATGTGTGATTCTGATGATGGTCACTGGTCTTGGGTTGTAGATTTGTCATGATGATGATGATTGTCACTCTTTATGGGTTGTGGATGTGTGATGGTGATAGTCACTGGTCATGGGTTGTGGACGTGTGATGATGATGATGGTCACTGGTCTTGGGTCTTGGATGTATGATGATGATGATGGTCACTGGTCATGCGTTGTGAATGTTTTATGATGGTGATGGTCATTGGTCATGGTTTGAGGATGTGTGATGATGATGATGGTCACTGGTCATCCGTTGTGGATATGTAATGATGATGATGATGCTGGTTAATGGTCTTGGGTTGTAGATATGTGATGATGATGGTCACTGGTTATGGGTTTTGGTTGTGTGATGATGATGATGGTCACTGGGCATGGGCTGTGGATGTGTGATGATGATCATGGTCACTGGTCATGGGTTCAGGATGTATTATAATGGTGATGATCACTGGTCATTGTTTGTTGATGTGTAATTGTGATGATGGTGACTGGTCTTAGTTTGTATGTGTGATGATGATGAATATGGTAACTAGTCATGGGTTGTGGTTGTGTGATGATAATGATGGTCACAAGTCATGGGTTTTGGATGTGTGATGATGATGATGGTCACTGGTCATGAGTTGTAAATGTTTGATGATGATGATGAGGATGAGGATGATGGTCAGTGGTCATGGGTTGAGAGTCTCATGATGATGATGGTCACTGATCCTGAGTTGTGGATGTGTGATGGTGATGATGGTCACTGGTCATGAGTTGTGGATGTGTGATGGTGATGAAGATGATCACTGTTCATTGGTCGTGGATGTGTAATGGTGATGATGGTCACTGGTCATGAGCTGTCTATGTGTGACGATGATGATGGTCACTGGTCATGGGTTCAGGATGTGTGATGATGATGATGGCCAGTGGTCATGGATCGTTGATGTGTAATTGTGATGGTCACTGGTCTTGGGTTGTATGTGTGATGATGATGAATATGGTCACTGGTCATGGGTTGTGGATGTGTGATGGTGATGATGGTCACTGTTCATGAGTCGTGGATGTGTGATGGTGATGATGGTCACTGGTCATGGGTTGAGAATGTGTGATGATGAAGATGGTCACTGGTCAAAGGTTGTGAATGTGTGATGATGATGATGGTCACTGGTCATGGGTTTTGGATGTGTGATGATGATGATGGTCACTGGTCATGGGTTATGGATGTGTGATGACGATGGTTACTGTTCATGGGTTTTGGATTAGTGATGATGATGATGGTCACTAGTCATGGGTTGTGGTTGTGTGAAGATGATGATGGTCAATGGTCATGGGTTGAGGAAATCTGGTGATGATGATGGTCAATGGTCATGGGTTGAGGACGTGTGATGATGATGATTGACAACGGTTATGGGTTTAGGATTTGCTATGATGGTCACTGGTCATGGGTTGAGGATGTGTGATGATGATGGTCATTGTTCATGGGTTCAGGATGTGTTATGATGTTCACTGGTCATGGGTTGAGGATGTTCGATGATAATGATGGTCACTTGTCATGGGTTGAGGATGTATGATGATGGTCACCGGTTTTGGGTTGATGATGTGTGATGATGATGATTATCAGTGGTCATGTGTTGTGGATGTGTGATGATGATGATGGTCATTGGTCAAGGGTTGTGGATATTTCATGATGGTGATGGTCATTTGTCATGGGTTGAGGATGGTTGATGATGATGGTCACAGGTCATCCGTTGTGGATATGTAATGATAATGATGATGATGGTCACTGGTCTTGGGCTGTGGATATGTGATGATGATGGTCACTGGTTATGGGTTGTGGTTGTGTGATGATGATGGTCACTGGGCATGGGCTGTGGATGTGTAATGATGATGATGGTCACTGGTCATAGGTGCAGGATGTGTGATAATGATGATGATCAATGGTCATGGGTTGTTGATGTGTAATTGTGATGATGGTCACTGGTCTTGGGTTGTATGTGTGATGATGATGAATATGGTCACTGGTCATGGGTTGTGGATGTGTGATGATAATGATGATGGTCACAAGTCATGGGTTGTGGATGTGTGATGATGATGATGGTCACTGGTCATGGGTTGTAAATGTGTGATGATCATGATGAGGATGATGATGATGATGATGATGAGAGTCTCATCATGATGATGGTCACTGGTCATGAATTGTGGATGTGTGCTGGTGATGATGTTCACTGGTTATGAGTTGTGGATGTGTGATGGTGATGAAGATGATCACTGTTCATGGGTCGTGGATATGTGATGGTGATGATGGTCATTGGTCATGAGCTGTTGATGTGTGAAGATGATGATGGTCACTGGTCATGGGTTCGGGATGTGTGATGATGATGATAGCCACTGGCCATGGTTCTTTGATATGTAATTGTGATGATGGTCACTGGTCTTGGGTTGTATGTGTGATGATGATGAATATTATCACCATTCATGGGTTGTGGATGTGTGATGATGATGATGGTCACTAGACATGGGTTGTGGATGTGTGATGATGATCATGGTCACTGATCATGGGTTGTAGATGTGTGTTGGTGATGATGATGATGATGGTCACTCGTCATGGGTTGAGAGTGTGTTACGATTATGATGGTCACAGGTCATGGGTTGTGGATTTATGATGATGTTGATGGTCAGTGGTCATGGGTTGTGGATGTGTGATGATGATTATGGTCACTGGCCATGGGTTGAGCATGTTTGATGAATATGGTCACTGGTCATGGGTTCTGGATGTGTGATGATGATGATAGTCACTGGTCATGGGTTGTGGATGTGTGATAACGATGGTTACTGTTCATGGGTTGTGCATGTGTGATGATGAAAGTCACTGGTCATGGGTTGAGAATGTTTAATGATGATTATGGTCACTGGTCAAGGGCTCTGGATGTGTGATGCTGATGATGGTCACTGGTCATCTGCTGAGGATGTCATGATTGTCAGTCTCCATGGGTTGAGTATGTGGGATGATGATGATGGTCACTGGTCATGGGTTGAGGATATATGATGATGATGATGGTCACTCGTCATGGGCTGTTGATGTGTGATTCTGATGATGGTCACTGGTCTTGGGTTGTAGATTTGTCATGATGATGATGATTGTCACTCTTTATGGGTTGTGGATGTGTGATGGTGATAGTCACTGGTCATGGGTTGTGGACGTGTGATGATGATGATGGTCACTGGTCTTGGGTCTTGGATGTATGATGATGATGATGGTCACTGGTCATGCGTTGTGAATGTTTTATGATGGTGATGGTCATTGGTCATGGTTTGAGGATGTGTGATGATGATGATGGTCACTGGTCATCCGTTGTGGATATGTAATGATGATGATGATGCTGGTTAATGGTCTTGGGTTGTAGATATGTGATGATGATTGGTCACTGGTTATGGGTTTTGGTTGTGTGATGATGATGATGGTCACTGGGCATGGGCTGTGGATGTGTGATGATGATCATGGTCACTGGTCATGGGTTCAGGATGTATTATAATGGTGATCACTGGTCATTGTTTGTTGATGTGTAATTGTGATGATGGTGACTGGTCTTAGTTTGTATGTGTGATGATGATGAATATGGTAACTAGTCATGGGTTGTGGTTGTGTGATGATAATGATGGTCACAAGTCATGGGTTTTGGATGTGTGATGATGATGATGGTCACTGGTCATGAGTTGTAAATGTTTGATGATGATGATGAGGATGAGGATGATGGTCAGTGGTCATGGGTTGAGAGTCTCATGATGATGATGGTCACTGGTCCTGAGTTGTGGACGTGTGATGGTGATGATGGTCACTGGTCATGAGTTGTGGATGTGTGATGGTGATGAAGATGATCACTGTTCATTGGTCGTGGATGTGTAATGGTGATGATGGTCACTGGTCATGAGCTGTCTATGTGTGACGATGATGATAGTCACTGGTCATGGGTTCAGGATGTGTGATGATGATGATGGCCAGTGGTCATGGATCGTTGATGTGTAATTGTGATGGTCACTGGTCTTGGGTTGTATGTGTGATGATGATGAATATGGTCACCGGTCATGGGTTGTGGATGTGTCATGATGATGATGGTCACTAGTCATGGGTTGTGGATATGTGATGATGAAGATGGTAACAGGTCATGGGTTTGAGCTGTAGATGTGTGTTGGTGATGATGGTCACTGGTCATGGGTCTTGGATGTATGATGATGATGATGGTCACTGGTCCTGGGTTGAGAGTATGTTACGATGATGATGGTCACTGGTCATGGGTTGTGGATGTGTGATGGAGATGATGGTCACTGGTCATGGGTTGTGGATGTGTGATGGTGATGATGGTCACTGTTCATGGGTCGTGGATGTGTGATGGTGATGATGGTCACTGGTCATGGGTTGAGAATGTGTGATGATGAAGATGGTCACTGGTCAAAGTTTGTGGATGTGTGATGATGATTATGGTCACTGGTAATGGGTTTTGGATGTGTGATGATGATGACGGTCACTGGTCATGGGTTATGGATGTGTGATGACGATGGTTACTGTTCATGGGTTTTGGATGTATGATGATGATGATGGTCACTAGTCATGGGTTGTGGTTGTGTGATGATGATGATGGTCAATGGTCATGGGTTGAGGAAATTTGATGATGATGATGGTCAATGGTCATGGGTTGAGGACGTGTGATGATGATGATTGTCAACGGTTATGGGTTGAGGATTTGCTATGATGGTCACTGGTCATGGGTTGAGGATGTGTAATGATGATGGTCATTGTTCATGGGTTCAGGATGTGTTATGATGTTCACTGGTCATGGGTTGAGGATGTTCGATGATAATGATGGTCACTTGTCATGGGTTGAGGATGTATGATGATGGTGACCGGTTTTGGGTTGATGATGTGTGATGATGATGATTATCACTGGTCATGTGTTGTGGACGTGTGATGATGATGATGGTCATTGGTCAAGGGTTGTGGATATTTCATGAGGGTGATGGTCATTTGTCATGGGTTGAGGATGGTTGATGATGATGGTCACAGGTCATCCGTTGTGGATATGTAATGATAATGATGATGATGGTCACTGGTCTTGGGCTGTGGATATGTGATGATGATTGTCACTGGTTATGGGTTGTGGTTGTGTGATGAGGATGATGGTCACTGGGCATGGGCTGTGGATGTGTAATTATGATGATGGTCACTGATCATAGGTGCAGGATGTGTGATAATGATGATGATCAATGGTCATGGGTTGTTGATGTGTAATTGTGATGATGGTCACTGGTCTTGGGTTGTATGTGTGATGATGATGAATAAGGTCACTGGTCATGGGTTGTGGATGTGTGATGATAATGATGATGGTCACAAGTTATGAGGTGTGGATGTGTGATGATGATGATGGTCACTGGTCATGGGTTGTAAATGTGTGATGATCATGATGAGGATGATGATGATAGTCAGTGGTCATTGGTTGAGAGTCTCATGATGATGATGGTCACTGGTCATGAATTATGGATGTGTGATGGTGATGATGTTCACTGGTCATGAGTTGTGGATGTGTGATGGTGATGAAGATGATCACTGTTCTTTGGTCGTGGATATGTGATGGTGATGATGGTCATTGGTCATGAGCTGTCGATGTGTGAAGATGATGATGGTCACTGGTCATGGGTTCGGGATGTGTGATGATGATGATGGCCACTGGTCATGGTTCTTTGATGTGTAATTGTGATGATGGTCACTGGTCTTGGGTTGTATGTGTGATGATGATGAATATGATCACCATTCATGGGTTGTGGATGTGTGATGATGATGATGGTCACTAGACATGGGTTTGGATGTGTGATGATGATCATGGTCACTGAACATGGGTTGTAGATGTGTGTTGGTGATGATGATGATGGTCACTCGTCATGGGTTGAGAGTGTGTTACGATTATGATGATCACAGGTCATGGGTTGTGGATTTATGATGATGATGATGGTCAGTGATCATGGGTTGTGGATGTGTGATGGTGATGATTTTCAAAGTTCATTGGTTGTGGATGTGTCATAGTTATGATAGCCACTGGTCATGGGTTGAGAATGTGTGATGATGAAGGTGGTTAC
This sequence comes from Panulirus ornatus, assembly GCF_036320965.1. Taxonomy (NCBI): domain Eukaryota; kingdom Metazoa; phylum Arthropoda; class Malacostraca; order Decapoda; family Palinuridae; genus Panulirus; species Panulirus ornatus. The sequence continues at coordinate 32,048,060 of NC_092273.1, forward strand.
TGGTCATAGGTTGTGGATGTGTGATGATGATTATGGTCACTGGTCATGGGTTGTGGATGTGTGATGAGGATGATGGTCAGTGGTCATGGGTTATGGATGTGTGATGACCATGGTTACTGTTCATGGGTTTTTGATGTGTGATGATGATGATGGTCACTGGTCATGGGTTGTGGTTGTGTGATAATGATGATGGTCATTGGTCATGGGTTGAGGAAATTTGATGATGGTGATGGTCAATGGTCATGGGTTGAGGACGTTTGATGATGATCATCATCAATGGTTATGGGTTGAGGATGTGTTATGATGGTCACTGGTCATGGGTTCAGGATGTGTGATGATGATGGTCATTGTTCATGGGTTGAGGATGTGTTACGATGTTCACTGGTCATGGGTTGAGGATGTTCGATGATAATGATGGTCACTTGTGATGGGTTGAGGATGTGTGATGATGGTCACCGGTCTTGAATTGATGATGTTTGATAATAATGATTATCCCTGGTCATGGGTTGTGCATGTGTGATGATGATGATTTTCATTGTTCATGGTTTTGGATATTTCATGAGGGTGATGGCCACTTATTATGTGTTGATGATGTGTGATGATGGTCACCGGTCTTGGGTTGATGTGTTATGATGATTATCACTGGTCATGGGATGTGGATATGTGATGATGATGATGTTCATTGATCATGGGTTGTGGATATTTCATAAGGGTGATGGTCACTGGTCATGGGTTGTGGATGTGTGATGATGATGGTCACTGGTCATGGGTTGTGGATGTGTGATGACGATGGTCACTGGACATGGGCTGTGGATGTGTGATGATGGTGATGGTCACTGGTCATGGGTTGTGGATGTGTGATGATGATGATGATGGTCACTGGTCATGGCTTGTAGATGTGCGTTGATGATGATGATGATGGTCACAGGTCCTGGGTTGTAAATGTGTGATGATATTTTTGTTGGTCACTGCTCATAGGTTTTGGATGTGGGATGATGATGCTGATCACTGGTCATGGGTTATGGATATATGATGATGATGATGGTCACTGGTCAAGGGCTTTGGATTTGTGATGATGATGATGGTCACTGGTCATCGATTGAGGATATGTGATGATGATGATGGTCACTGGTCATGGGTTGCAGATGTGTGATGATAATGATGATGGTCACTGGTCATGGATTGAGGATGTGTGATGATGATGATGATGATGGTCACTGTTCATGGGTTGTGGATGTGTGATGATGATGTGGTTACTGGTCGTGCGTTGTGAATGTGTGATGATGATGATGATGATGATGGTCACTGGTCTTGGGTTGTGGATGTGTGATGATGTTGGTGGTCACTGGTCATGGGTTGTGGATGTGTGATGACGATGGTCACTGGTCATAGGTTTTGGATGTGTAATGAAGATGATGGTCACTGGTCATGGGTTAAGGATATTTGATGATGATGATGGTCACTGTTCATGGTTTGTGATGTGTGATGATGATGATGGTCACTGGTCATGGGTTGTGAATGTGTGATGATGATGAAGGTCACTGGTTATTGGTTGTGGATGTGTGATGATGATGATGATGGTCACTGGTCATGGGCGTTGGATGTGTGATGATGATGATGGTCACTGGTAATGGGTTGAGGATGTGCGATGATTGTCACTACCTATGGGTTCAGGATGTGTGATGATGATGATGGTCACTGGTCATGGGTTCAGGATATTTAATGATGATGATGGTCACTGCTGATGGGTTGTTGATGTGAGATTGTGATGATGGTCACTGTTCTTGGGTTGTATACGTGATTATGATGAATATGGTCACTGGTCATGGGTTGTTGATGTGTGACGATGATGAGGGTCACTGGTCATGGGTTGTGGATGGGTGATTGTGATGGTCACTGGTCATGGGTTGTGGATGTGTGATGATGATGATGGTCACTGGTCATGTGCTTTGGGTTTGTGATGATGATGATGGTCACTGCTCGTTGGTTGTGGATGTGTGATGACGATGATGGTCAATTGCCATGGGTTGAGCATGTGTGATGATGAAGATGGTCACCCGTCATGGGTTGTGGATGTGTGATGATGATGATAGTCACTGGTCATGGGTTGTGGATGGGTGATTGTGATGGTCACTGGTCATGGGTTGTGGATGTGTGATGATGATGATGGTCACTGGTCATGTGCTTTGGGTTTGTGATGATGATGATGGTCACTACTCGTTGGTTGTGGATGTGTGATGACGATGATGGTCAATTGCCATGGGTTGTGCATGTGTGATGATGATGGTCACTGGTCATGGGCTGTGGACGTTTAATGATGATGATGGTCACTGGTCATGGGCTCTGGATGTGTGATGATGATGATGGTCACTGGTCATCTGTTTAGGATGTGATGATTGTCACTCTCCGTGGGTTGAGTATGTGGGATGATGATGATGGTCACTGGTTTTGGGTTGTAGATATGTGATGATGATGATGATGGTCACTCTTCATGGGTTGTGGATGTGAGATGGTGATGGTCACTGGTCATGGGTTGTGGATGTGTGATGATGGTGATGGTCACTGGTCATGGGTCTTGGATGTGTGATTATGATGATGTTCACTGGTCATGGATTGTGAATGTTTTAGATTGGTGATGGTCATTGGTCATGGGTTGAGGATATGTGATGATGATGATGGTCACTGGTCATCCGTTGTGGATATGTAATGATGATGATGATGATGGTCACTCGTCTTGGGTTGTGGATATGTGATGATGATGACGGTCACTGGTTATGGGTTGTGGTTGTGTGATGATGATGGTCATTGGGCATGGGCTGTGGATGTGTGATGATGATGATCATCACTGGTCATGGGTTCAGGATGTGTGATAATGATGATGATCACTGGTAATGGGTTCTTGATGTGTAATTGTGATGATGGTCACTGGTCTAGGGTTGTATATGTGATGATGATGAGTTTGGTCACTGGTCATGGGTTGCGGATGTTTTATGATAATGACAATGGTCACAAGTCATGGGTTGTGGATGTGTGATGATGATGATGGTCACTAGTCATGTGTTGTAAATGTGTAATAATGATGATGAGGATGATGATGATGGTCAGTGGTTATGGGTTGAGAGTCTCATGATGATGATGGTCACTGGTCATGAGTTGTGGATGTGTGATGGTGATGATGGTCACTGATCATGAGTTGTGGATGTGTGATGGTGATTAAGATGATCACTGTTCATGGGTCGTGGATATGTGATCGTGATGATGGTCATTGGTCATGAGCTGTCTATGTGTGATGATGATGATGGTCACTGGTCATGGGTTCAGGATGTGTGATGATGATGATGGCCACTGGTCATGGATCGTTGGTGTGTAATTGTGATGGTCACTGGTCTTGGGTTGCATGTGTGATGATGATGAATTTTGTCACCGGTCATGGGTTGTGGATGTGTGATGATAATGATGGTCACTAGTCATGGGTTGTGGATGTGTGATGATGATGATGGTCATTGGTCATGGGTTGTGAATATTTCATGAGGGTGATGGTCACTGGTCATGAGTTGAGGATGTGTGATGATGATGATTGTCACTAGTCATGCGTTGTGGATATGTGATGATGATGATGATGGTCTCTGGTCATTTGTTGTGGAGGTGTGATGATGTTGATGGTCACTGGTCATGGGTTGTGGATGTTTGATGATGATGGTCATTGGTCATGGGTTGTGCACGTGTGATGATGATGTTCAATGTTCATGGGTTTTGGATGCTCGATGATGATGATGGTCACTTGTCATGGGTTGTGGATGTGTGATGATGATTGTCACTGGTTATGGGTTGTGGATATGTGATGATGAAGAAGGTCACTGGTCATGAGTTGAGGATGTGTGATGATGATAATGGTCACTGGTCATCAGTTGAGGATATGTAATGATTATTGTGATGATGGTCACTGGTCATGGGTTTTGGATATGTGATGATTATGATCGTCACTTATCATGGGTTGTGGATGTGTGATGATGATGATGATCACTGATCATGGGGTGCGGATATGTGATGAAGATGATGGTAACTGGTTATGGGTTCAGGATGTGTGATAATGATGATGGTCACTGGTCATAGGTTGTTGATGTGTATTTGTGAGGATGGTCAGTCAGTGGTCTTGGGTTGTATATGTGATGATGAATATGGTCACTGGTGTTGGGTAGTGGATGTTTGATGATGATGATGATGATGATGATGATAATGGTCACTGGTCATGGGTTAAGAGTGTTATGATGATGATTGTCACTGATCGTGGGTTGTGGATGTGTGATGGTGATGATGGTCACTTGTCACGGGCTGTGGATGTGTGATGTTGAAGATGATGGTCACTGTTCATGGGTCGTGGATGTGTGATGGTGATGATGGTTACCGGTCTTGGGTTGATGATGTGTGAAAATGATGATGGTCACTGGTCATGGGCTGTGGATGTTTGATGATGATGGTAACTGGTCATGGGTTGTTAATGTGTGATGATGATGATGGTCAATGGTCATTGGTTGTGAATGTTTTATGAAGATGATGGTCACTGGTCATGGGTTGAGGATGTGTGATGATGATGATGATCACTGGTCATCCGTTGAGTATATGTAATGACGATGATGATGATGTTCAAAGGTCATTGGTTGTGGTAGTGTGATGAATATGAAGGTCACTGGTCATGGGTTGTGGATGTGTGATGATGATGATGGTCACTGGTCATGGGTTGTGGATGTTTGATGATGATGGTCATTGGTCATGGGTTGTGCACGTGTGATGATGATGTTCAATGTTCATGGGTTTTGGATGCTCGATGATGATGATGGTCACTTGTCATGGGTTGTGGATGTGTGATGATGATTGTCACTGGTTATGGGTTGTGGATATGTGATGATGAAGAAGGTCACTGGTCATGAGTTGAGGATGTGTGATGATGATAATGGTCACTGGTCATCAGTTGAGGATATGTAATGATTATTGTGATGATGGTCACTGGTCATGGGTTTTGGATATGTGATGATTATGATCGTCACTTATCATGGGTTGTGGATGTGTGATGATGATGATGATCACTGATCATGGGGTGCGGATATGTGATGAAGATGATGGTAACTGGTTATGGGTTCAGGATGTGTGATAATGATGATGGTCACTGGTCATAGGTTGTTGATGTGTATTTGTGAGGATGGTCAGTCAGTGGTCTTGGGTTGTATATGTGATGATGAATATGGTCACTGGTGTTGGGTAGTGGATGTTTGATGATGATGATGATGATGATGATGATAATGGTCACTGGTCATGGGTTAAGAGTGTTATGATGATGATTGTCACTGATCGTGGGTTGTGGATGTGTGATGGTGATGATGGTCACTTGTCACGGGCTGTGGATGTGTGATGTTGAAGATGATGGTCACTGTTCATGGGTCGTGGATGTGTGATGGTGATGATGGTTACCGGTCTTGGGTTGATGATGTGTGAAAATGATGATGGTCACTGGTCATGGGCTGTGGATGTTTGATGATGATGGTAACTGGTCATGGGTTGTTAATGTGTGATGATGATGATGGTCAATGGTCATTGGTTGTGAATGTTTTATGAAGATGATGGTCACTGGTCATGGGTTGAGGATGTGTGATGATGATGATGATCACTGGTCATCCGTTGAGTATATGTAATGACGATGATGATGATGTTCAAAGGTCATTGGTTGTGGTAGTGTGATGAATATGAAGGTGACTGGTCATGGGTTGTGGATGTGTGATGATGATGATGGTCACTGGTCATGGGCGGGGATGTGTGAAAATGAATATGGTCACTGCTAATGGGTTGAGGATGTGTGATGATTGTCACTGGCCATGGGTTGAGGATGTTTGATGATGATGATGGGCACTGGTCTTGGGTTTAGGATGTTTGATGATGATGGTGGTCACTGGTCATGGGTTGTTGATGTGTGATTGTGATGATGGTCACTGTTCTTGGGTTGTATATATGATGATGATGAATATTGTCACGGGTCACGGGTTATGGATGTGTGATGATGATGATTGTCGCTAGTCAGGGTTGTGGATGTATGATGATGATGATGGTTATTAGTCATTGGTTGTAGTTATGTGATGATGATGATGATCATGATGATGGTCACTAGTCATGGGTTGAAAGTGTGTTATGATGATGATAATCACTGGTCATGGGTTGTGGATGTGTGATATTGATGATGGTCACTAGTCATGGTTGTGGATGTATGATGGTGATGATGATGGTCACTGTTCATGGGTCGTGGATGTGTGATGGTGATGATGGTCACTGGTCATGGTCTGAGAAAATGTGATGATGAAGATGGTTACTGGTCATGGGTTGTGGATGTGTGATGATGAAGATGGTCACTGGTCATGGGTTGTGGATGTGTGATGACGATGGTTACTGTTCATGGGTTGTGGATGTGTGATGATGAAGCTGGTCACTGGTCATTGGTTGTGGATGTATGATGATGATGATGGTCACTTGTCATGGGCTGTGGATGTGTGAAGATGATGATGGTCACTAGTCATGGGTTGAGGATGTGTGATGATTGTCACTGGCCGTGGGTTGAGGATGTGTGGTGATGATGATGGTCACTGGTCAAGGGCGGTGGATGTGTGATGATGATGATGTTCACTTATAATGGGTTGAGGATGTGGGATGATTGTCACGGGCCATGGGTTGAGGAAGTGTGATGATGATGATGGTCACTGGTCATTGGTTGTTGATGTGTGATTGTGATGATGGTCACTGTTTTTGGGTTGTATATTTGATGATGATGAATATGGTCACTGGTCATGGGTTGTGGATGTGTGATGATGATGATGGTTACTAGTCATGGGTTTTCGATGTGTGATGATGATGATGGTCACTGGTCATGGGTTTTAGATGTGTGATGATGATGATGATGATGATGATGATGATGGTCATTGGTCATGGGTTCAGAGTGTGTTATGATGATGTTGGTCAATGGTCATGGGATGTGTGTGTGTGATGGTGATGATGGTCACTGGTCATGGGTTGTGAATGTGTGATGGTGATGATGGTCACTGGTTATGGGTTGTGGACGTTTGATGATGATGATGGTCACTGGTCGTGGGTTGTGGATCTGTGATGAGGATTATGGTCACTAGTCATGGTTTGAGGATGTATGATGAAGATGATGGTCTCTGGTCATGGGTTGTGGATGTGTGATGGTGATGATGGTCACTGGTCTTGTGTTGTAGATATGTGATGATGATGTTGATGGTCAGTGGTTATGGGTTTTGGATGTGTGATGATGATGATGGTCTCTGGTCATGGGGTATAGATATGTGATGATAATGATGATGGTCACTGGTCATGGGTTTGAATAGTTGATGATGATGATGGTCACAGGTCATGGATTGCGAATGTTTGATGATGGAGATGGTCACTGGTCATGGGTTGAGAATGTGTTATGATGATGATGGTCACTCGACATGTGTTGTGGATGTGTGATGACGATGATGATGATGGTCACTGGTCATGGGTTGTGGATGTGTGATGATGATGATGGTCAATGGTCATGGGTTGTGGATGTGTGATAATGATGATGGTCACTGGTCATTGGTTGTGGATGTATGATGATGATGATGGCCACTGGTCATGGATCGTTGATGTGTAATTGTGATGGTCACTGGTCTTAGGTTGTATGTGTGATGATGATGAATATGGTCACCGGTCATGGGTTGTGGATATGTGATGATGATGATGGTCACTGGTCATGGGTTGTAGATGTGTGCTGGTGATGATGATGATGATGGTCACTTTTCATGGGTTGAGAGTGTGTTATTATGATGATGGTCACTGGTCATGGGTTGTGGATGTCTGATGGTGATGATGGTCAGTGGTCATGGGTTATGGATGTGTGATGTTGATGATGGTCACTGTTCATGGGTCGTGGATGTGTGATGGTGATGATGGTCACTGGTCATGGGTTGAGAATGTGTGATGATGATTATGGTCACTGGTCATGGATTGTGGATGTGTGATGATGATGATGGTCACTGGTCTTGGGTTATGGATGTGTGATGACGATGGTTACTGTTCATGGGTTTTCGATGTGTGATGGTGATGATGGTCACTGGTCATGGGTTGTGGTTGTTTGATGATGATGATGATCATTGGTCATGGGTTTAGGAGATTTGATGATGATGATGGTCAATGGTCATGGGTTGAGGACGTGTGATTATGATGATTGTCAATGGTTATGGGTTGAGGAAGTGTTATGATTGTCACTGGTCATGGGTTGAGGATTTTTGATGATGATGGTCATTGTTCATGGGTTGGGGATGTGTTATGATGTTCTCTGGGCATGGGTTGAGGATGTTCGATGATAATGATGTTCACTTGTCATGGGTTGAGGATGTTTGATGATGGTCACCGGTCTTGTGTTGATGATGTGCGATGATGATTATCACTGGTCATGGGTTGTGGATGTGTGATGATGATGATGGTCATTGGTCAGGGGTTGTGGATATTTCATGAGGGTGATGGTCACTGGTCATGAGTTGAGGATGTGTGATGATGATGATTGTCACTAGTCATGCGTTGTGGATATGTGATGTTGATGATGATGATGGTCTCTGGTCATGGGTTGTGGATGTGTAATGATGTTGATGGTCACTGGTCATGGGTTGTGGATGTGTGATGATTATGGTCGTTGGTCATGGGTTGTGCATGTGTGATGATGATGTTCAATGTTCATGGGTTTTGGATCTTCGATGATGATGATGGTCACTTGTCATGGGTTGTGGATGTGTGATGATGATTGTCACTGGTTATAGGTTGTGGATATGTGATGATGAAGAAGGTCACTGGTCATGAGTTGAGGATGTGTGAAGATGATGATGGTCACTGGTCATCAGTATAGGATATGTAATGATGATTGTTATGGTCACTGGTCATGGGTTTTGGATATGTGATGATAATGATGGTCACTGGTCATGGGTTGTGGATATATGATGATGATGATGATCACTGATCATGGGGTGTGGATATGTGATGAAGATGATGGTAACTAGTCATGGGTTCAGGATGTGTGATAATGATGATGGTCACTGGTCATAGGTTGTTGATGTGTATTTGTGAGGATGGTCAGTCAGTGGTCTTGGGTTGTATGTGTGATGATGATGAATATGGTCACTGGTGTTGGGTAGTGGATGTTTGATGATGATGATGATGATGATGATGATAATGGTCACTGGTCATGGGTTGAGAGTGTTATGATGATGATTGTCACTGATCGTGGGTTGTGGATGTTTGATGGTGATGATGGTCACTTGTCATGGGCTGTGGATATATGATGTTGAAGATGATGGTCACTATTCATGGGTCATGGATGTGTGATGGTGATGATGGTTACCGGTCTTGGGTTGATGATGTGTGATGATGATGGTCACTGGTCATGGGCTGTGGACGTTTGATGATGATGATGGTCACTGATCGTGGGTTGTGGATCTGTGATGAGGATTATGGTCACTAGTCATGGGTTGAGGATGTATGATGAAGATGATGGTCTCTGGTCATGGGTTGTGGATGTGTGATGGTGATGATGGTCACTGGTCTTGTGTTGTAGATATGTGATGATGATGATGATGGTCAGTGGTTATGGGTTTTGGATGTGTGATGATGATGATGGTCTCTGGTCATGGGGTGTAGATATGTGATGATAATGATGATGGTCACTGGTCATGGGTTTGGATAGTTGATGATGATGATGGTCACTGGTCATGGATTGCGAATGTTTGATGATGGTGATGGTCACTGGTCATGGGTTGAGAATGTGTTATGATGATGATGGTCTCTCGACATGTGTTGTGGATGTGTGATGACGATGATGATGATGGTCACTGGTCATGGGTTGTGGATGTGTGATGATGATGATGGTCACTGGTCATGGGTTGTGGATGTGATATAATGATGATGGTCACTGGTCATTAGTTGTGGATGTATTATGATGATGATGTCCATTGGTCATGGATCGTTGATGTGTAATTGTGATGGTCACTGGTCTTGGGTTGTATGTGTGATGATGATGAATATGGTCACCGGTCATGGGTTGTGGATGTGTGATGATGATGATGGTCACTAGTCATGGGTTGTGGATGTGTGATGATTATGATGGTCACTGGTCATGGGTTGTAGATGTGTGTTGGTGATGATGATGATGATGGTCACTTTTCATGGGTTGAGAGTGTGTTATTATGATGATGGTCACTGGTCATGGGTTGTGGATGTGTGATGGTGATGATGGTCACTGGTCTTGTGTTGTAGATATGTGATGATGATGATGATGGTCAGTGGTTATGGGTTTTGGATGTGTGATGATGATGATGGTCTCTGGTCATGGGGTGTAGATATGTGATGATAATGATGATGGTCACTGGTCATGGGTTTGGATAGTTGATGATGATGATGGTCACTGGTCATGGATTGCGAATGTTTGATGATGGTGATGGTCACTGGTCATGGGTTGAGAATGTGTTATGATGATGATGATCTCTCGACATGTGTTGTGGATGTGTGATGACGATGATGATGATGGTCACTGGTCATGGGTTGTGGATGTGTGATGATGATGATGGTCACTGGTCATGGGTTGTGGATGTGATATAATGATGATGGTCACTGGTCATTAGTTGTGGATGTATTATGATGATGATGGCCATTGGTCATGGATCGTTGATGTGTAATTGTGATGGTCACTGGTCTTGGGTTGTATGTGTGATGATGATGAATATGGTCACCGGTCATGGGTTGTGGATGTGTGATGATGATGATGGTCACTAGTCATGGGTTGTGGATGTGTGATGATTATGATGGTCACTGGTCATGGGTTGTAGATGTGTGTTGGTGATGATGATGATGATGGTCACTTTTCATGGGTTGAGAGTGTGTTATTATGATGATGGTCACTGGTCATGGGTTGTGGATGTCTGATGGTGATGATGGTCAGTGGTCATGGGTTATGGATGTGTGATGGTGATGATGGTCACTGTTCATGGGTCGTGGATGTGTGATGGTGATGATGGTCACTGGTCATGGGTTGAGAATGTGTGATGATGATTATGGTGTCTGGTCATGGGTTGTGGATGTGTGATGATGATGATGGTCACTGGTCTTGGGTTATGGATGTGTGATGACGATGGTTACTGTTCATGGGTTTTGGATGTGTGATGGTGATGATGGTCACTGGTCATGGGTTTTGGTTGTTTGATGATGATGATGGTCATTGGTCATGGGTTGAGGAAATTTGATGATGATGATGGTCAATGGTCATGGGTTGAGGACGTGTGATGATGATGATTGTCAATGGTTATGGGTTGAGGATGTGTTATGATTGTCACTGGTCATGGATTGAGAATTTGTGATGATGATTGTCTTTGTTCATGGGTTGGAGATGTGTTATGATGTTCTCTGGGTATGGGTTGAGGATGTTCGATGATAATGATGGTCACTTTTCATGGGTTGAGGATGTTTGATGATGGTCACCGGTCTTGTGTTGATGATGTGTGATGATGATTATCACTGGTCATGGGTTGTGGATGTGTGATGATGATGATGGTCATTGGTCATGGGTCGTGGATATTTCATGAGGGTGATGGTCACTGGTCATGAGTTGAGGATGTGGGATGATGATGATTGTCACTAGTCATGCGTTGTGGATATGTGATGTTGATGATGATGATGGTCTCTGGTCATGGGTTGTGGATGTTTAATGATGTTGATGGTCACTGGTCATCGATTGTGGATGTGTGATTATTATGGTCGTTGGTCATGGGTTGTGCATGTGTGATGATGTTCAATGTTCATGGGTTGTGGATGTTCGATGATGATGATGGTCACTTGATATGGGCTGTGGATGTGTGATGATGATTGTCACTGGTTATGGGTTGTGGATATGTGATGATGAAGAAGGTCACTGGTCATGAGTTGAGGATGTGTGAAGATGATGATGGTCACTGGTCATCAGTTTAGGATATGTAATGATGATTGATATGGTGGTCACTGGTCATGGGTTTTGGATATGTGATGATTATGATGGTCACTGGTCATGGGTTGTGGATATGTGATGATGATGATGATCACTGATCATGGGGTGCGGATATGTGATGAAGATGATGGTAACTGGTCATGGGTTCAGGATGTGTGATAATGATGATGGTCACTGGTCATAGGTTGTTGATGTGTATTTGTGAGGATGGTCAGTCAGTGGTCTTGGGTTGTATGTGTGATGATGATGAATATGGTCACTGGTGTTGGGTAGTGGATGTTTGATGATGATGATGATGATGATGATGATAATGGTCACTGGTCATGGGTTGAGAGTGTTATGATGATGATTGTCACTGATCGTGGGTTGTGGATGTTTGATGGTGATGATGGTCACTTGTCATGGGCTGTGGATATGTGATGTTGAAGATGATGGTCACTATTCATGGGTCATGGATGTGTGATGGTGATGATGGTTACCGGTCTTGGGTTGATGATGTGTGAAGATGATGATGGTCACTGGTCATGGGCTGTGGATGTTTGATGATGATGATGGTCACTGGTCTTGGGTTATGGATGTGTGATGACGATGGTTACTGTTCATGGGTTTTGGATGTGTGATGGTGATGATGGTCACTGGTCATGGGTTTTGGTTGTTTGATGATGATGATGGTCATTGGTCATGGGTTGAGGAAATTTGATGATGATGATGGTCAATGGTCATGGGTTGAGGACGTGTGATGATGATGATTGTCAATGGTTATGGGTTGAGGATGTGTTATGATTGTCACTGGTCATGGATTGAGAATTTGTGATGATGATTGTCTTTGTTCATGGGTTGGAGATGTGTTATGATGTTCTCTGGGTATGGGTTGAGGATGTTCGATGATAATGATGGTCACTTTTCATGGGTTGAGGATGTTTGATGATGGTCACCGGTCTTGTGTTGATGATGTGTGATGATGATTATCACTGGTCATGGGTTGTGGATGTGTGATGATGATGATGGTCATTGGTCATGGGTCGTGGATATTTCATGAGGGTGATGGTCACTGGTCATGAGTTGAGGATGTGGGATGATGATGATTGTCACTAGTCATGCGTTGTGGATATGTGATGTTGATGATGATGATGGTCTCTGGTCATGGGTTGTGGATGTTTAATGATGTTGATGGTCACTGGTCATCGATTGTGGATGTGTGATGATTATGGTCGTTGGTCATGGGTTGTGCATGTGTGATGATGTTCAATGTTCATGGGTTGTGGATGTTCGATGATGATGATGGTCACTTGATATGGGCTGTGGATGTGTGATGATGATTGTCACTGGTTATGGGTTGTGGATATGTGATGATGAAGAAGGTCACTGGTCATGAGTTGAGGATGTGTGAAGATGATGATGGTCACTGGTCATCAGTTTAGGATATGTAATGATGATTGATATGGTGGTCACTGGTCATGGGTTTTGGATATGTGATGATTATGATGGTCACTGGTCATGGGTTGTGGATATGTGATGATGATGATGATCACTGATCATGGGGTGCGGATATGTGATGAAGATGATGGTAACTGGTCATGGGTTCAGGATGTGTGATAATGATGATGGTCACTGGTCATAGGTTGTTGATGTGTATTTGTGAGGATGGTCAGTCAGTGGTCTTGGGTTGTATGTGTGATGATGATGAATATGGTCACTGGTGTTGGGTAGTGGATGTTTGATGATGATGATGATGATGATGATGATAATGGTCACTGGTCATGGGTTGAGAGTGTTATGATGATGATTGTCACTGATCGTGGGTTGTGGATGTTTGATGGTGATGATGGTCACTTGTCATGGGCTGTGGATATGTGATGTTGAAGATGATGGTCACTATTCATGGGTCATGGATGTGTGATGGTGATGATGGTTACCGGTCTTGGGTTGATGATGTGTGAAGATGATGATGGTCACTGGTCATGGGCTGTGGATGTTTGATGATGATGATGGTCACTGGTCATCCGTTGAGTATATGTAATGATGATGATGATGATGTTCAATGGTCATTGGTTTCGGTTGTGTGATGATGATGAATGTCACTGGTCATGGGTTGTGGATGTGTGATGATGATGATGGTCACTGGTTATGGGCGGGGATGTGTGATGATGAATATGGTCACTGCTAATGGGTTGAGGATGTGTGATGATTGTCACTGGCCATGGGTTAAGGATGTGTGATGATGATGATGGGCACTGGTCTTGGGTTTAGGATGTGTGATGATGATGGTGGTCACTGGTCATGGGTTGCTGATGTGTGATTGTGATGAGGGTCACTGTTCTTGGGTTGCATGTGTGATGATGATGAATATGGTCACGGGTCACGGGTTATGGATGTGTGATGAGGATGATGGTCGCTGGTCAGGGTTGTGGATGTATGATGATGATGATGGTCACTACTCATGGGTTGTGTATGTGTGATATTGATTATGGTCACTAGTCATGGGTTGTGGATGTGTGAGGGTGATGATGATGGTTCATGGGTCGTGGATGTGTAATGGTGATGATGGTCACTGGTCAAGGACAGAGAATATGTGATGAAGATGGTTACTGTTCATGGATTGTGGATATGTGATGATGATGATGGTCACTGGTCATGGGTTGTGGATGTGTGATGACGATGGTTACTGTTCATGGGTTGTGGATGTGTGATGATGATGCTGGTCACTGGTCATTGGTTGTGGATGTGTGATGATGATGATGGTCACTGGTCATGGGCTGTGGATGTGTGATGATGATGCTGGTCACTGGTCATTGGTTGTGGATGTGTGGTGATGATGATGGTCACTGGTCAAGGGCGGTGGATGTGTGATGATGATGATGGTCACTTATAATGGGTTGACTATGTGGGGTGATTGTCTCGGGCCATGGGTTGAGGAAGTGTGATAATGATGATGGTCACTGGTCATGGGTTGTTGATGTGTGATTGTGATGATGGTCACTGTTTTTGGTTGTATATTTGATGATGATGAACATGGTCACTGGTCATGGGTTGTGGATGTGTGATGATGATGATGGTCACTAGTCATGGGTTTTGTATGTGTGATGATGATGAAGGTCACTGGTCATGGGTTGTATATGTGTGATGATGAAGATGATGATGATGATGGTCACTGGTCATGAGTTGAGAGTGTGTTATGATGATGGTCACTGGTCATGGGATGTGTGTGTGTGATGGTGATGATGTTCACTGGTCATGGGTTGTGGATGTGTGATGGTGATGATGATGGTCACTGTTCATGGATCATGGACGTGTAATGGTGTTGATAGTCACTGGTCATGGGTTGAGAATGTGTGATTGTTGATGATGATGATGGTCGCTGGTCATCGGCTGTTGATGTGTGATTGTGATGATGGTCACTGTTCTTGGGTTGTATATGTGATGATGATGAAAATGATTACTGGTCATAGGTTGTAGATGTGTGATGATGATGATGGTCACTTGTCATGGGCGGTGGATGTGTGATGATGATGATGGTCACTTGGAATGGGTTGAGGAGATGGGGCCATTGTCACTGGCCATGGGTTGAGGAAGTGTGATGATGATGATGGTCACTGGTCATGGGTTCAGGATGTGTTATGATGATGATGGTCACTGGTCATGGGTTGTTAGTGTTTGATTTTGATGATGGTCACTGTTCATGGGTTGTATATGTGATGTTGATGAATATGGTCACTGGTCATGGGTTGTGGATGTGTGATGATGATGATGGTCACTAGTCATAGGTTTTGGATGTGTGATGATGATGATGGTCACTGGTCATGGATTATAGATGTGTGATGATGATGATGATGATGATGATGATGGTCACTGGTCATGGGTTGAGAGTGTGTTATGATGATGATGGTCACTGGTCATGGGATGCGGGTGTGTGATGGTGATGATGGTCACTGGTCATGGGTTGTGGATGTGTGATGGTGATGATGATGGTCACGGTTCATGGATCGTGGATGTGTGATGATGATTATGGTCCCTGGTCATGGGTTGAGAATGTGTGATGATCAAGATGGTCACTGGTCATAGGTTTTGGATGTGTGATGATGATGATGGTCATTGGTCATGGGTTGTGGATATGTGATGATGATGATGGTCGCTGGTCATGGGTTGTGGATGTGGGATGACGATGGTTACTTTTCACGGGTTGTGGATGTGAGATGATGATGATGGTCACTGATCATGGGTTGTGGATGTGTGATGGCGATGATGGTCATTGGTCATCTGTTGAGGATTTGTGATGACGGTCACTGGTCATGGGTTGAGGATTTGCGATGATGATGATGGACACTGATCATGGTTTTTGGATGTTTGATGATGATGATGGTCATTGGTCATGGGGTGTGGATATTTGATGACTGTGATGGTCATTGGTCATGTGTTGAGGATGTGTGATGATGATAATTATCACTGGTCATGCGGTGTGGATGTGTGATGATGAGGAAGATTGTCACTGTTCATGGATTGTAGATGTGTGATGATGATGATGGTCAGTGGTCATGGGTTGTGGATTTATGATGACAATGGTCAATGTTTTTTTGTTTTGGGTATGTGATGATGATGATGGTCACTGGTTATGGGTTGTGGACGTTTGATGATGATGATGGTCACTGGTCGTGGGTTGTGGATCTGATGAGGATTATGGTCACTGGTCATGGGTTGAGGATGTATGATGAAGATGATGGTCTCTGGTCATGGGTTGTGGATGTGTGATGGTGATGATGGTCACTGGTCTTGGGTTGTACATATGTGATGATGATGATGATGGTCAGTGGTTATGGGTTTTGGATGTGTGATGATGATGATGGTCTCTGGTCATGGGGTGTAGATATGTGATGATAATGATGATGGTTACTGGTCATGGGTTGAGGATAGTTGATGATGATGATGGTCACTGGTCATGGATTGTGAATATTTGATGATGGTGATGGTCACTGGTCATGGGTTGAGAATGTGTTATGATGATGATGGTCACTCGACCTGCGTTTTGGATGTGTGATGACGATGATGGTCACTGGTTATGGGTTGTGGATGTGTGATGATGATGATGGTCACTGGTCATGGGTTGTGGATGTGTGATGATGATGATGGTCACTCGTCATTTGTTGTGGATATATGATGATGATGACGGTTACTGGCCATGTGTTTAGGATGTTTGGTGATGATTACTGGCCATGGGTTGAGGATGTGTGATGATGATGATGGTCACTGGTCATGGAATGAGGATGTGTGATGATGATGATGGTCTCTAGTCATGGGTTGTGGATGTGTGAAGGTGATGATGGTCACTGGTCTTGGGTTCTAGATGTGTGATGATGATGATAATGGTCACTGGTCATGGCTTGTGGATGTGCGTTGATGATGATGATGATGGTCACAGGTCATGGGTTATAGATGTGTGATGATAATTTTGATGGTCGCTGCTCATAGGTTTTAGATGTGGGATGATGATGCTGATCACTGGTCATGGGTTGTAGATATGTGATGATGATGATGGTCAATGGTCATGGGCTTTGTATGTATGATGGTGATGATGGTCACTCGTCATGAGTTGAGGATGTGTGATGATTGTCATTGACCATGGGTTGGGGATGTGTGATGATGATGATGGTCACTGTTCATTGGTTTTTGATGTTTGATGGTGATGATGGTCACTGGTCTTGGGTTGTAGATGTGTGATGATGAATATGATGGTCTCTGGTCATGGGTTATGGATGTGTGATGATGATGGTAACTGGTCGTGGGTTGTGGATGTGTGTGATGATGATGGTCACTGGTCAAGGGCTGTAGATGTATGACGATGATGATGATGGTCACTGGTCATGGGTTGAGGATGTGTGATGATTATGATGGTCACTGGTCATGGGTTTTGGATGTGTGATGTTGATGGTCACTGTTCCTGGGTTGTGGATGTGTGATGATGATGATAATGTTCACTGGTCATGGGTTGTGGATGCGTGGTGGTGATGATGGTCACTGGTCATTTGTTGCGGATGTGTGATGATGATGATGGTCACTGGTCATGGGTTGTGGATGTGTGATGTTGATGGTCACTGTTTTTGTGTTGTGGATGTGTGATGATGATGATAATGTTCACTGGTCATGGGTTGTGGATGCGTGATGGTGATGATGGTCACTGGTCATGGGTTGAGAATGTGTGATGATGATATGTGGTATTCGTCATGGGTTGAGGATGTGTGATGATGATGGTCAATGGTCATGGGTTGAGGAAATTTGATGATGATGATGGTCAATGGTCATGTGTTGAGGACGTGTGATGATGGTGATTGTCAATGGTTATGGATGGAGGATGTGTGATGATGGCCACTAGTCATGGGTTGAAGATGTGTGATGATGATGATGGTCATTGTTCATGTGTTGAGGATGTGTTATGATGTTCACTGGTTATGGGTTGAGGATGTGTGATGATTATGATGATGGTCACTGCTCATGGGGTGAGGATGTGTGATGATGGTCATTGGTCTTGGGTTGATGATTTGTGATGATGATGATGGTAAATGGTCAAGGGTTCTGGATGTGTGATGAAGATGATGGTCATTTGTCTTGGGTTGTGGATATTTCATAATGTTGGTCACTGGTCATGTGTTGAGGATGTGTGATGATGATGATGATGATGGTCACTGGTCATGTGTTGTGGATGTGTCATGATGTTGATGGTCACTGGTCATGGGTTGTGGATGTGTGGTGACGATGGTCATTGGTCATGGGTTGTGGATTATTGATGATGATGATGTTCAATGTTCATGGGTTGTGGATGTTCGATGATGATGTTGGTCACTTGTCATGGGTTGTGGATGTGTGATGATGATGGTCACTGGTCATGGGTTGTGGATGAGTGATGATGATGAAGGTCGATAGTCATGGGTTGAGGATATGTGATGATGATGATGGTCAATGGTCATCCGTTGTGGATATGTAATGATGATGATGATGATGGTCACTGGTCTTGGGTTGTGGATATGTGATGATGATGATGGTCACTGGTTATGGGTTCAGGATGTGAGATGATAATGATGGTCACTGATCATGCGTTGTTGATGTGTATTTGTGATGATGGTTAGTGATCTTGGGTTGTATGTGTGATGATGATGAATATGGTCACTGGTCATGGGTTGTGTATGTGTGATGATGATAATGATGATGGTCACTGGTCATGGGTTGTGGATGTGTGAAGATGATGATGGTAACTGGTTATGGGCTGTGGATATGTGATGATGATGATGGTCACTGGTTATGGGTTCAGGATGTGAGATGATAATGATGGTCACTGATCATGCGTTGTTGATGTGTATTTGTGATGATGGTTAGTGATCTTGGGTTGTATGTGTGATGATGATGAATATGGTCACTGGTCATGGGTTGTGGATTTGTGATGATGATAATGATGATGGTCACTGGTCATGGGTTGTGGATTTGTGATGATGATGATGGTCACTGGTCAAGGGTTGTAGATGTGTGATGATGATGATGATGATGATAATGGTCACTGGTCATGGGTTGAGAGTGTTATGATGATGATGGTCACTTATCATGGGATGTGGATGTGTGATGGTGATTATGGTTACTGGTCATGGGTTGTGCAGGTGTGATGTTGATGATGATGGTCACTGTTCATGTGTCGTGGACGTGTGATGGTGATGATGGTCACTGGTCATGGGTTGAGAATGTGCGAAGATGATGATGGTCACTAGTCAGGAGTTGTGGATGTTTGATGATGATAATTGTCAATTGTCATGGGTTGTGGATGTGTGATGATGATGATGGGCACTGGTCAGGGGTAGTGGAAGTTTTATGATGGTGATGGTCACTGGTCATGGGTTGAGGATGTGTGATGATGATGATGGTCACTGGACATCCGTTGTGGATACGTAATGATGATGATGATGATGGTCACTGGTCATGGTTTGGGAGAGTGTGATGATGATGAAGGTTACTGGTCATGTGTTGTGGATGTGTGCTGATGACGATGGTCACTGGTCATGGGCGGTGAATGTGTGCTGATGATGATGGTCACTGCTAATGGGTTGAGGATGTGTGATGATTTTCACTGGCTATGGGTTGAGGAAATGTGATGAAGATGATGGTCACTGGTCATGGGCTTAGCATGTTTGATGATGATGGTCACTGGTCATGGGTTGTTGATGTGTGATTGTGATGATGGTCATTTTTCTTCGGATATATATGTGATGATGATGAATATGGTCTCTGGTCACGGGGTGTGGATGTGTGATGATAATGATGGTCACTGGGCATGGGTTATAGATGTGTGATGATGATGATAATGATGATGGTCACTGGTCATGGGTTGTTGATGTGTAATTGTGATGATGGTTACTGGTCTTGGGTTGTATGTGTGATGATGATGAATATGGTCACTGGTCATCGGTTGTGGAAGTTTGATGATGATGATGATGGTCACTGTTCATGGGCGGTGGATGTGTGATGATGATGATGGTCACTGCTAATGGGTTGAGGATGTGTGAGGAATGTCACTGGCCATGGGTTGAGGATGTGTGCTTATGATGATGGTCACTTGTCTTGTGTTTAGGATGTGTGATGATGATGATTGTCATTGGTCATGGGTTGTTGATGTGTGATTGTGATAATGGTCACTGTTTTTGAATTGCATAAGTGATGATGATGAATATAGTCATTGGTCATGGGTTGTGGATGTGTGATGACGATGATGGTCTCTAGTCTTGGGTTGTGGATGTATGATGATGATGATGGTCACTGTTAATGGGTTGTAGATGTGTGATGATGATGATGATAATGATGGTCACTGGTCATAGGTTCAGGGTGTGTTATGATGATGATAATCACTGGTAATGGCTTGTGGATGCGTGATGGTGATGATGGTCACTAGTCATTGGTTGTGGATGTGTGATGGTGATGATGATGGTCACTGTTCATGGGTCGTGGATATGTGATGGTAATTATGGTCACTGGTCATGGGTTGAGAATGTGTGATGATGAAGATGGTCACTTGTCATAGGTTTTGGATGTGTTATGACGATGGTTACTGTTCATGGGTTGTGGATGTGTGATGATGATGGTCACTGGTCATGGGTTGTGGATATGTGATGATGATGATGGTCACTGGTCATCTGTTGAGGATATTATGATTGTCACTCTCCATGGGTTGAGAATGTGGGATGATGATGATGGTCACTGGTCATGGGTTGAGGATATGTGATGATGATGATGGTCACTGGTCATGGGTTGTGAATGTTTTATGATGGTGATGGTCAATGGTCATGGGTTGATGATTTATGATGATGATGGTCACCGGTCATGGGTTGTGGATGTGTGATTGTGATGATGGTCACTGGTCATGGGTTGTGGAAGTTTGATGATGATGATGATGGTCACTGTTCATGGGTCGTGGATGTGTGATGGTGATGATGGTCACTGGTGATGGGTTGAGATTGTGTGATGATGAAGATGGTCACTGGTCATGGGTTGTGGATGTGTGATGATGATGATGGTCAATGGTCATGGGTTGTGGATGTGTGATGATGATGATGGTCACTGTTCATTGGTTGATGATATGTGATGTTGATGATGGTCACCGGTCATCTGTTGAGGATGTGATGATTGTCAATCTCCATTGGTTGAGGATGTGGGATGATGATGATGGTCACTGGTCATGGGTTGAAGATATGTGATGATGATGATGGTCACTGGTCATGGGTTGTTGATGTGTGATGGTGATGATTGTCACTGGTCTTGGGTTGTAGATGTGTGATGATGATGATGATGATGGTCACTCTTCTTGGGTTGTGGATGTGTGATGGTGATGGTCACTGATCATGGGTTGTGGATGTGTGATGATGATGGTCACTGATCATGGGTCTTGGATGTGTGATGATGATGATGGTCGCTGGTCATGGGTTATGAATGTTTTATGATGGTGATGGTCACTGGTCATGGGTTGAGGATGTGTGATGACGATGATGGTCACTGGTCATAAGTTGTGGATATGTAATTATGATGATGATGATGATCACTGGTCTTGGGTTGTGGATATGTGATGATGATGATGGTTGCTGGTCATGGGTCATGGGTTGTCACCGGTCATTGGTTATAGATGTGTGAGGGAATGATGATGATGATGATGATAATGGTCACTGGTCATGGGTTCAGGGTGTTATAATGATGATGGGCACTGATCATGGGTTGTGGATGAGTGATGGTGATGATGGTCACTGGTCATGGGTTTTGCATGTGTGATGTTGATGATGATGGTCACTGTTCAAGGGTCGTGGATGTGTGATGGTGATGATGGTCACTGGACATGGGTTGACAATGTGTGATGATGAAGATTTTCACTGGTCATGGGTTGTGGATGTTTGATGATGATGATGGTCACTGGCCATGGGTTGTGGATGTTTGATGATGATGATGGTCACTGGTCATGGGTTGTCAATGTTTTATGATGGTGATGGTCACTGATCAAGGGTTGAGGATGTATGATGGAGATGATGGTCACTCGTCATCCGTTTTGGATATGTAATGATGATGATCATGATGGTCACTGGTTATGGGTTGTGGATGTGTGATGATAAAGGTCACTGGTCATGGGTTGTGGATGTATGATAATGATGATAGTCTCTGGTCATGGGCGGTGAATGTGTGATGATGATGATGGTCACTGCTAATGGGTTGAGGATGTGTGAGGAATGTCACTGGCCATGGGTTGAGGATGTGTGCTTATGATGATGGTCACTTGTCTTGTGTTTAGGATGTGTGATGATGATGATTGTCATTGGTCATGGGTTGTTGATGTGTGATTGTGATAATGGTCACTGTTTTTGAATTGCATATGTGATGATGATGAATATAGTCATTGGTCATGGGTTGTGGATGTGTGATGACGATGATGGTCTCTAGTCTTGGGTTGTGGATGTATGATGATGATGATGGTCACTGTTAATGGGTTGTAGATGTGTGATGATGATGATGATAATGATGGTCACTGGTCATAGGTTCAGGGTGTGTTATGATGATGATAATCACTGGTAATGGCTTGTGGATGCGTGATGGTGATGATGGTCACTAGTCATTGGTTGTGGATGTGTGATGGTGATGATGATGGTCACTGTTCATGGGTCGTGGATATGTGATGGTGATGATGGTCACTGGTCATGGGTTGAGAATGTGTGATGATGAAGATGGTCACTTGTCATAGGTTTTGGATGTGTTATGACGATGGTTACTGTTCATGGGTTGTGGATGTGTGATGATGATGGTCACTGGTCATGGGTTGTGGATATGTGATGATGATGATGGTCACTGGTCATCTGTTGAGGATATGATTGTCACTCTCCATGGGTTGAGAATGTGGGATGATGATGATGGTCACTGGTCATGGGTTGAGGATGTGTGATGATGATGATGGTCACTGGTCACTGGTTGTTGAAATGTGATGGTGATGATGGTCACTGGTCTTGGTTTGTAGATGTGTGATGATGATGATGATGATGATTATGATGGTCACTGGTCATGGGTTGAAAGTGTTTTGTGATGATGATAGTCACTGGTCATGGGTTGTGGATGTGTGATGATGATGATGGTCTCTGTTCATCCGTTGTGGATATGTAATGATGATGGTGATGATGGTCACTCCTCTTGGGTTGTGGATATGTGATAATGATGATGGTCACTGGTCATGGGTTGTGGATATGTGATGATGATGATGGTCACTGGTCATGGGATGTGAATGTTTTATGATGGTGATGGTCAATGGTCATGGGTTGATGATTTATGATGATGATGGTCTCTGGTCATCCGTTGTGGATATGTAATGATGATGATGATGATCATGGTCAATGGTCTTGGATTGTCGATATGTGATGATGATGATGGTCACTGGTCATGGGTTTTAGATGTTTTATGATGGTGATTGTCACTGGTCATGGGCTCAGGTTTTGTGATGATGATGATGGTCTCTGCTCATACGTTGTGGATATGTAATGATGATGATGATGCTGGTCACTGCTCTGGGGTTCTGGATATGTGATGATAATGATGGTCACTGGTCATGGGTTGTGGATATGTGATGATGATGATGGTCACCGGTCATGGGTTGTGAAAGTTTTATGATGGTGATGGTCACTGGTCATGGGTTGAGGATTTGTGATGATGACGATGGTCTCTGGTCATCCGTTGTGGATATGTAAAGATGATGGTCACTGATCTTGGGTTGTGGATATGTGATGATGATGATGGTAACTGGTCATGGGTTGTGGATGTGTGATGATGATGATGGTCATTGGTCAGGGGTTCAGGATGTGTGATGATGATGATGGTCACTGGTCATAGGTTGTTGGCGTGTAATTGTGATGATGGTCACTCGTCTTGGGTTGTATGTGTGATGATGTTGAATAAGGTCACTGGTCATGGGTTGTGGATGTGTGATGATGATGATGATGGTAACTAGTTCTCGGTTGTGGATGTGTGATGACCATGATGGTCACTGGTCATGGGTTGTAAATGTGTGATGATGATGATGATGATGATGATGGTAACTGGTAATTGGTTGAGAGTATCGTGATGATTTTCACTGGTCATGGGTTGTGGATGTGTGATGATGAAGATGGTCACTGGTCATGGGTTGTGGATGTGTGAAGTTGATGAAGATGGTGACTGTTCATGGGTCGTGGAAGTGTGATGTTGATGATGGTAACTGGTCATGGGCTGTCGATGTGTTATGATGATGATAGTCAGTCGTCATGGGTTCATGATGTGTGATGATGATGATGGTCACTGGTCATGGGTCGTTGATGTGTAATTGTGATAATGGTCACTGGTCTTGTGTTGTATGTGTGATCAGTATGAATATGGTCACTGGTCGTGGGTTGTGGATGTGTGATGATGATGATGGTCACTAGTCATGGGTTGTGGATGTGTGATGATGATGATTGTTACTAGTCTTGGGTTGTAGATGTGTGATGATGATGATGATGATGGCCACTGGTCATGGGTTGTGGAAGTGTGATGGTGATGATGCTCACTGGTCATTGGTTATGGATTTGTGATGGTGATGATGATGGTCACTGTTCTTGGGTCGTGGATGTGTGATGGTGATGATGGTCAGTGGTCATGTGTTGAGAATGTGTTATGAAGATGATCACTGGTCATAGGTTGTGGATGTGTGGTGATGATGACGGTCACTGGTCATGGGTTGTGGATGTTTGATGATGATGATGGTCACTGGTCATGGGTTGTGGATGTGTGATGACGATGGTTACTGTTCATGGGTTGTGGATGTGTAATGATGATGATGGTCACTGGTCATGGGTTCTGGATGTGTGATGATGATGATGGTCACTGGTCAGAGGCTGTGGATGTGTGATGATGATTATGGTCACTGGTCATCTGTTGAGGATGTGTGATGATTGTCACTGGCCATGGGTTGAGGATGTGGGATGATGATGATGGTCACTGGTCATGGGTTGAGTATACGTGATGATGATGGTCACTGGTCATGGGTTGTGGATGTGTGATAATGATGATGATGGTCACTATTCATGGGTTGAGGATTTATGATGATGATGGTCTCTGGCCAATGTTTGTAGATGTGTGACGATGATGATGATGATGATCATGTTAATGGTCACTGGTCATGGGTTGAGAGTGTTATGATGATGATGGGCACTGATCATGGGTTGTTGATGTGTGATGGGGATGATGGTCACTGGTCATGGGTTTTGCATGTGTGATGATGATGATGGTCACTGTTCAAGGGTCGTGGATGTGTGATGGTGATGATGGTCACTGGTCATGGGTTGAGAATGTGTGACGATGAAGATGGTCACTGGTCATGGGTTGTGAATGTTTGATGATGATGGTGGTCACTGGCCATGGGTTGTGGATGTTTGATGATGATGATGGTCACTGGTCATGGGTTGTGGATATGTAATGATGATGATGATGATGGTCACTGGTCATGGGTTAAGGATGTGTGATGATGATAAAGGTCACTGGTCAGGAGTTGTGGATGTGTGATGATGATGATGGTCACTGGTCATGGTCGGTGGATGTGTGATGATGATGAAGGTCACTGGTCAAGGGTTAAGGATGTGTGATGATGATGATGGTCACTGGTCATGGGTTGTTGATGTGTAATTGTGATGATGGTTACTGGTCTTGAGTTGTATGTGTGATGATGATGAATATGGTCACTGGTCATCGGTTGCGGAAGTGTGATGATGATGATGATGATGGTCACAAGTAATGGGTTGTGGATGTGTGATGATGATGATGGTCACTGGTCATGGGTTGTAAACGTGAGATGATGATGATGATGATGATGATGATGATGGTCACTGGGCATGGGTTGAGTGTCATGATTATGGTCACTGGTCATGGGTTGTGGATGTGTGATGGTGATGATGGTCACTGGTCATGGGTTGTGGATGTGATGTTGATGAAGATGGTCACTGTTCATGGGTCGTGGATGTCTGATGGTGATGATGGTCACTGGTCATGGGCTGTCGATGTGTGATGATGATGATGGTCAGTCGTTATGGGTTCAGGATGTGTTATGATGATGATGGTCACTCATCATAGGTTTTTGATGTGTATTTGTGAAGATGGTCAGTGGTCTTGGGTTCTATGTGTGATGATGAATATAGTCACTGGTCATGGGTTGTGGATGTGTGATGAAGATGATGGTCTCTAGACTTGGGTTGTGGATGTATGATGATGATGATGGTCACTGGTAATGGGTTGTAGGTGTGTGATGATGATGATGATAATGTTGGTCACTGGTCATAGGTTGAGGGTGTTTTATGATGATGATATTCACTGGTCATGGGTTGTGGATGTGTGATGGTGATGATGGTCACTAGTCATGGGTTGTGGATGTGTGATGGTGATGATGATGGTCACTTTTCATGGGTCGTGGATGTGTGATGGTGATGATGGTCACTGGTCATGAGTTGAGAATGTGATGATGATGAATATTGTCACTGGTCATGGGTTGTGGATGTGTCATGACGATAGTTACTGTTCATGGGTTGTGGATGTGCGATGATGATGACGGTCACTGGTCATGGGCTGTGGATGTGTGATGATGATGATGGTCACTGGCCATATGTTGAGGATATTATGATTGTCACTCTCCATGGGTTGAGGATGTGTGATGATGATGATGGTCACTGATTATGGGATATTTGATGATGGTGATGATCATTGGTCATGGGTTGAGGATGTGTGATGATGATTATTGTCACTGGTCATGCGTTGTGGATGTGTGATGATGATGATGATGACGGTCACTGGTCATGGGTTGTGGATATGTGATGACAATAGTCACTGGTTATGGGTTGTGGATGTGTGATGATGATGATGGTCAATGGTTATGGGTTGTGGATGTTTAATGATGATGATGATTGTCACTGGTCGTGGGTTGTGGATGTGTGATGATGATGACGGTCACTGGTCAAGAGTTTTACATATATGATGATGATGATGATGGTCATTGATCATGGGTTGAGGATGTGTGATCATGAAGATGGTCACTGGACATGTATTGTGGATGTTTGATGATGGTGATGGTCAATGGTCATGTGTTGAGGATGTGTTATGATGATGGTCACTCGTCATGCGTTGTGGATTTCTGATGACGAAGATGATGATGGTCCCTGGTCATGGGTTGTGGATGTGTGATGATGATTATGGTAACTGGTCATGGGTTGTGGATGTTTGATGACGATGGTCATTGGTCATGGGTTGTGGATGTGTGATTATGATGATGGTCATTAGTCATAGGTTGTGGATGTGTGATGATGTTGATGGTCACGGGTAATGCGTTGTGGATGTGTGGTGATGATGATGATGATGTTCAATGGTCATGGGATGTGGATGTGTGATGATGTTGATGGTCACTGGTCATGGGTTGTGGATGTGTGATGAAGATGATCACTCGTCATGGGTTGTGGATGTTTGATGAAGATTATCGTCAATGTTCATGGTTTTTGGATTTTCGATGATGATGATTGTCACTGTTCATGAGTTGTGGAAGTTTGATGATGAAGATGGCTACTGGTCATGGGTTGAGGATGTGTGATGATGATGACGGTCAATGATCATCCATTGTGGATATGTATGATGATGATGATGGTCACTGGTCATTGGTTATGGATGTGTGATGATGAAGGTCACTGGTCATGGGTTGTGGATGTTTTATGATGATGATGGTCACTGGTCATGGGTTGAGGATAGGTGATGATGATGATGATGATGATGGTCACTCATCATCTGTTGTCGATATGTGATGATGATGCTGATGGTCACTGGTCATGGGTTGTGGATGTGTGATAATGATTATGGTCACTGGTCATGGGTTGTGGATATGTGTTGACGATGGTCACTGGACATGGGTTATAGATGTGTGATGATGATGGTCACTGATCATGGGTTCTGGATGTGTGATGATGATGATGGTCACTGGTCATTGGTTGTGGAATTGTGATGATGATGATGATTACTGGTCATGGGTTGAGGATGTTTGACGATGGTCACTGGAGATGGGTTAAGGATGTGTGATGATGATGATGGTCACTGGTCATGGGTTGTCGATGTGTGAAGGTGTTGATGGTCACTGGTCTTTTGTTTTAGATGTGTGATGATGATGATGATGGTCACTGGTCATGGCTTGTGGATGTGTGTTGAAGATGATGATGATAGTCACTGGTCCTGGGTTGTAGATGTGTGATGATAATTTTGAAGGTCACTGCTCATAGGTTTTGGATGTGGGATGATGATGCTGATCACTGTTCATGGGTTGTGGATATATTATGATGATGATGGTTACTGGTCATGGGCTTTGGATGTGTGATGATGATGATGGTCACTGGTCATGGGTCGAGGATGTGTGATGATTGTCACTGGCCAAGGGTTGGGGATGTGTGATAATGATGATGATGGTCACTGCCAATGGGTTGAGGATTTGTGATGAATGTCACTGGTCATGGGTTGAGGATGTGATGATGATGATGGTCACTTGTCATGGGTTTAGGATGTGTGATGATGATGATTGTCACTGGTCATGGGTTGTTGGTGTGATTGTGATTATTGTCACTGTTCTTGAGTTGTATATGTGATGATCATGAATATTGTCACTGGTCATGAGTTGTAGATGCGTCATGATGATGATGGTCTCTAGTCTTGGGTTGTCGATGTATGATGATGATGATGGTCAATGGTAATGGGTTGTAAATATGTGATGATGATGATGATAATGATGGTCACTGGTCATAGGTTGAGGGTGTGTTATGATGATGATAATAACTGGTTATGGGTTGTGGATGTGTGACGGTGATGATGGTCACTAGTCATGGGTTGTGGATGTGTGATGGTGGTGATGATGGTCACTGTTCATGGATCGTGGATGTGTGATTGTGATGATGGTCACTGGTCATGGGTTGAGAATGTGTGATAATGAAGATGGTCACTGGTCATGGGTTGTTGATGTTTGATGATGATGTTGGTCACTGGTCATGGGTTGTGGATGTGTCAAGACGATGGTTACTGTTCATGGGTTGTGGATGTGTGATGATGATGATGGTCACTGGTCATGGGTTGTGGATGTGTGATGATGATGATGGTCACTGGTCATGGGTTGAGGATGTGGGATGATGATGATGGTCACTGGTCATGGGTTGAGTATATGTGATGATGATGATGGTCACTGTTCATGGGTTGTTGATGTGTGATGGTGATGATGGTCACTGGTCTTGTGTTGTAGATGTGTGATGATGATGATGATGATGATGATGACTGTCACTGGTCTTGGGTTGAGAGTGTGTTATGATGATGATGGTCACTGGTCATGGGTTGTGGATGTGTGATGATGATGATGGTCTCTGTACATCCGTTGTGGATATGTAATGACGATGATGATGATGGTCACTGGTCTTGGGTTGTGGATATGTGATTATGATGTTGGTCACTGGTCATGGGTTGTAGATTTTTATGATGGTGATGGTCACTGGTCATGGGTTCAGGAATTGTGATGATGATGTTGGTCTCTGTTCATCCGATGTGGATATGTATGATGATGATGATGGTCACTGCTCTTGGGTTGTGGATGTGATGATGATGTTCACTCTTCATGGGTTGTAGATGTGTGATGACGATGATGGTCACTGGTCATGGGTTGTGAATGTTTTATGATGGTGATGGTCACTGGTCAGTGGTTGAGGATTTGTGATGATGATGATGGTGTCTGGTCATCCGTTGTGGATATGTAATGATGATGATGATGATGGTCACTGGTCTTGGGTTGTGAATATATGATGATGATGATGGTCACTGGTCATGGGTTCTGGATGTGTGATGATGATGATGGTCACTGGTCTTGGGTTGTTGATGTGTAATTGTGATGATTGTCACTGGTCTTGGGTTGTATATGTGATGATGTTTAATAAGGTCACTGGTCATGAGTTGTGGATGTGTGATGATGATGATGATAGTAACGTCCTGGGTTATGGATGTGTGATGATCATGATGGTCACTGGTCATGGGTTGTAAATGTGTGATGATGATGATGATGATGGTCACTGGTAATGGGTTGAGAGTGTTATGACGATGATGGTCATTGGTCATGGATTGCGGATGTGTGAAGGTGAAGATGGTCACTGGTCATGGGTTGTGGTTGTGTGATGGTGACGAAGATGGTCACTGTTCATGGGTCGTGGAAGTGTAATGTTGATGATGGTCACTGGTCATGGGCTGTCGATGTGTGATGATGATGATGGTCAGTAGTCATGGGTTCAGGATGTGTGATGATGATGATGGTCAGTCGTCATGGGTTCAGGATATGTGATGATGATGATGGTCACTGGTCATGGGTTTTGGATGTGTGATGGCGATTGTTACTGTTCATGGGTTGTGGATGTGTAATGATAATGATGGTCACTGGTCGTGGGCTGTGGATATGTGATGCTGATGATGGTCACTGGTCAGAGGCTGTGTATGCGTGATGATGATCATGGTCACTGGTCATCTGTTGAGGATGTGTGATGATTGTGACTGGCCATGGGTTGAGGATGTAGGATGATGATGATGGTCACTGGTCATGGGTTGAGGCTATGTGATGATGAGGATGGTCACTGGTCATGGGTTGTTGATGTGCGATGGTGATGATGGTCACTGTTCTTGTGTTGTAGATGTACGATGATGATGATGATGGTCAATCTTAATGGGTTGTGGATGTGTGATGATGATGATGGTCACTGGTCATGGGTTGTGGATATTTGATGATGGTGATGGTCATTGGTCATAAGTTGAGGATGTGTGATGATGATTGTCACTGGTCATGCGTTGTTGATGTGAGATGATGATGATAATGACGGTCACTGGTCATGGGTTGTGGATGTGTGATGACAATAGTCACTGGTTATGGGTTGTGGATGTGTGATGATGATGATGGTCAATGGTTATGGGTTGTGGATGTTTAATGATGATGATGATTGTCACTGGTCGTGGGTTGTGGATGTGTGATGATGATGACGGTCACTGGTCAAGAGTTTTACATATATGATGATAATGATGATGGTCATTGATCATGGATTGAGGATGTGTGATGATGATGATGGTCACTGGACATGGATTGTGGATGTTTGATAATGGGGATGGTCAATGGTCATGGGTTGAGGATGTGTTATGATGATGCTCACTCGTTATGCGTTGTGGATTTCTGATGACGAAGATGATGATGGTCACTGGTCATGGATTGTGGATGTGTGATGATGATTATGGTAACTGGTCATGGGTTGTAGATGTTTGATGACGATGGTCATTGGTCATGGGTTGTGGATGTGTGATTATGATGATGGTCACTACTCATGGATTGTGGATGTGTGATGATGTTGATGGTCACTGGTCATGAGTTGTGGATGTGTGGTGATGATGATGATGATGGTCACTGGTCATGGGATGTGGATGTGTGATGATGTTGATGGTCACTGGTCATGGGTTGTGGATGTGTGATAACGATGGTCACTCGTCATGGGTTTTGGATGTTTGATGAAGATAATCGTCACTGTTCATGGGTTTTGGATGTTCGATGATGATGATGGTGGTCACTGTTCATGGGTTGTGGATGTTTGATGATGAAGATGGTTACTGGTCATGGGTTGAGGATGTGATGATGATGATGGTCAATGATCATCCATCGTCGATATGTGATGATGATGATGGTCACTGGTCATGGGTTGTGGATGTGTGATAATGATATGGTCACTGGTCATGGGTTGTGGATATGTGTTGACGATGGTCACTGGACATCGGTTATGGATGTGTGATGATGATGGTCACAGGTCATGGGTTCTGAATGTGTGATGATGATGATGTTCACTGGTCATTGGTTGTGGATTCGTCATAATGATGCTGATTACTGGTCATGGGTTGAGGATGTTTGACGATGGTCACTGGATATGGGTTAATATGTGTGATGATGATGATGGTCACTGGTCATGGGTTGTCGATGTGTGAAGGTGTTGATGGTCGCTGGTCTTGGGTTTTAGATGTGTGATGAGGATGATGATGGTCACTGGTCATGGCTTGTGGATGTGTGTTGATGATGATGATGATAGTCACTGGTCCAGGGTTGTAGATGTGTGATGGTAATTTTGATGGTCACTGCTCATAGGTTTTGGATGTGGGATGATGATGCTGATCACTGGTCATGGGTTGTGGATATGTTGTGATGATGATGGTCACTGGTCATGGGCTTTGGATGTGTGATGATGATGATGGTCACTGGTCATGGGTTGAGGATGTGTGATGATTGTCACTGGCCAAGGGTTGGGGATGTGTGATAATGATGATGATGGTCACTGCCAATGGGTTGGGGATGTGTGATGAATGTCACTGGCCATGGGTTGAGGATGTGTGATGATGATGATGGTCACTTGTCATGGGTTTAGGATATGTGATGATGATGATTGTCACTGGTCATAGGTTGTTGATGTGTGATTGTGATGATGATCACTGTTCTTTAGTTGTATATGTGATGATTGTGAATATGGTCACTGGTCATGGGTTGTAGATGTGTGATGATGATGATGGGCTCTAGTCTTGGGTTGTGGATATATGATGATGATGATGGTCACTGGTAATGGGTTGTAGATGTGTGATGATGATGATGATAATGATGGTCACTGGTCATACGTTGAGGGTGTGTTATGATGATGATAATCACTGGTCATGGGTTGTGGATGTGTGACGGTGATGATGGTCACTAGTCATGGGTTGTGGATGTGTGATGGTGTTGATGATGGTCACTGTTCATGGGTCGTGGATGTGTGATTGTGATGATGGTCACTGGTCATGGGTTGAGAATGTGTGATAATGAAGATGGTCACTGGTCATGGGTTGTGGATGTGTGATGATGATGTTAGTCACTGGTCATGGGTTGTGGATGTGTCAAGACGATGGTTACTGTTCATTGGTTGTGGATGTGTGATGATGATGATGGTCACTGGTCATGGGTGGTGGATGTGATGATGATGGTCACTGGTCATCTGTTGAGGATATTATGATTGTCACTCTACATGGGTTGAGGATGTGGGATGATGATGATGGTCACTGGTCATGGGTTGAATTGTGATGATGATGATGTCACTGTCATGGTTGTTGATGTGTGATGTGATGATGTCATGGTTGGTTGAGATGTGTGGAATATGTGTGATGATGATGATGTCACTGGTCTGGGTTGGAGTGTGATGTGATGGTCATGGTCTGGGTTGTGGATGTGTGATGAGATGATGGTCCTGTCATCCTTGTGGATTGTATGAGATGATGATGATGTCACTGTCTGGGTTGTGGATGTGATTATGTGTGGCACTGGTCAGGTTTGATTTTATGATGTGGTCACTGGTCATGGGTTGGATTTGTGATGATGATGTTGGTTTGTTATCCGATGGGTTGAATGTGTGATGATGTCATGCCTTGGGTGTGGATGTGATGATGGTCACTCCATGGGTTTGATGTGTGATGAGATATGTCACTGGCATGGGTTGTGATGTTGATGGTGATGGTCACTGTCATGGTTAGGATTGTGATGTGATGATGTCTGGTCATGTTGTTGATGTGATGTGATGATGTCACTGTCTTTTGTGTATATGATGATGTGATGGTCACTGGTCATGGGTTTGGATGTGTGATGATGATGATGGTCATGTTTGGTTGGTGGTATGTGTGATTGTCACTGGTCTGGGTTGATATGTGTGATGTAATAGGTCACTGTCATGTTGGGATTGTGATGTGATGATATACGTCTGGGTTTGGATGTGTGAGTGATGATGGTCACTGTCATGGTTGTAATGTGTGATGGTGAGATGGTCACTGTATGGGTTGGAGTGTATGGATGATGGTCATGGTCATGGGTTGGGATGTGTGAAGAGATGTCACTGTCATGGGTTGTGGTGTGTGTTGAGATGGTCACTGGTATGGTGTGGAAGTGTAGGATGGTCACTGTCATGGTGGGATGTGTGATGATGATGATGTCATGGTCATGGGTTGGATGTTGATGTTATGATGGTCATGGTATGGGTTAGTGATTGTGATGATGATGATGGTCACTGGTCATGGTTGAGGTATGCGATTGTTATGGTCATGGTTGTGGATGTGTATGATATGATGGTCACTGGTCTGGTGTGATTTGTGATGTGTGATGGTATGTAGGGTTGTAATGGTGATGATGTGATGGTCACTGGTCATGGTTGGGATTGTGATGATTGTCCTGGCATGGGTTGGGATGTAGGATGATGATGATGGTCACTGGTCTGGGTTGATATTGATGATGGATGTCACTGGTCATGGTTGTGATGTGGATGTGATGATGGTCAGGGTTGTTGTGTGTATGAAGATGTGATATGATGGTCATCAATGGGTTGTGGATGTGTGATGATGATGATGGTCACTGGTCATGGGTTGGGATTTGATGATGTGATGGTCATTGGTCATGGGGATGATGTGTATTGATGATGGTCATGGTCATGGGTTGTATGATGTGTGATGAGATATGGTCACTGGTCATGGGTTGTAGGATGTGTGATGATGATGATGGTCGATGGTCATAGGTTGTGTGATTTTGATGATGATGGTCACTGGTCATGGGTTGTATATGTGTAATGATGATGATGATAATGGTTACTGGTCATGGGTTGAGAGTGTTATGATGATTATGGTCACTGATCATGGGTTGTGGATGTGTGATGGTGATGATGGTCACTGGTCATGGTTTGTGGATGTGTGATTTTAATGATGATGGTCACTGTTCATGGGTCGTGGATGTTTGATGGTGATGATGGTCACTGGTCATCGGTTGAGGATGTGTGATGATGATGATGGTCACTGGTCAGAGGTTGTGGATGTGTGATGTTGGTGATGGTCACTGTTCATGGGTTGTGGGTTTGTGATGATGATGTTGATGGTCACTGGTCATGTTTTGTGGATTCGTGATGGTGATGATGGTCACCTGTCATGGGTTGAGAATATGTGATCAAGACATGTGTCATTCGTCATGGGTTGAGGATGTGTGATGATGATGATTGTCAATGGTCATGGGTTGAGAAATTTGATGATGATGATGGTCTATGGGCATGGGTTGAGGAAGTGTGATGATAATGATTGTCAATGGTTATGGGTTGAGGATGTGTGATGATGGTCACTGGTCATGGGTTGAGGATGTTTGATGATGATGATGATGGCATTGTTCAGGGGTTGAGGATGTGTTATGATGTTCACTGGTCATGGGTTGAGGATGTGTGATGATGATGGTCACTGGTCATGGGATGAGGATGTGTGATGATGGTCACTGGTCTTGGGTTGATGATGTGTAATGATGATGGTCACTGGTCATGGGTTGTGGATGTGTGATGATGATGGTCATTGGTGATGGGTTTTGGATATTTCATGATGGTGATGGTCACTGGTCATGGATTCCGGATGTGTGTTGATGATGATGGTCACTCATCATGCGTTGTGGATGTGTGATGATGATGGTGATGATTTTCACTGGTCATGGGTTGTTGATTGTGATGATGTTGATGATCACTGGTCATAGGTTGTTTATGTGTGATGGCGATGGTCATTGGTCATGGGTTGTGGATGTGTGATGACGATGATATTCACTGTTCATGGGTTGTGGATTTTCGATGATGTTGATGGTCACTTGTCATGGGTTGTGGATATGTTATGATGATGAACGTCACTAGTCATTGGTTAAGGATGTGTGAAGATGATGATAGTCACTGGTCATCCGTTGTGAATATGTAATGATGATGATGATGTTGGTCACTGTTCTTCGGTTGTATATGTGATGATGATGAATATGGTCACTGGTCATGGGTTGTGGATGTGTGATTATGATGATAGTCACTAGTCTCGGGCTGTGGATGTGTAATGATGATGATGGTTTCTGGTCATGGGTTGTAGATGTGTGATGATGATGATGATGGTCACTGATCATGGGTTAAGTGTGTGTTATGATGATGATGGTCACATGTCATGGGTTGTGGATGTGTGATGGTGATGATGGTCGCTAGTCATGGGTTGTGGATGTGTGATGGTGATGATGATGGTCACCGATCATGTGTCGTGGATGTGTGATGGTGATGATGGTCAGTGGTAATGGGTTGAGAATGGGTGATGATGAAGATGGTCACTTTTTCTGTGTTGTGGATATGTGATGATGATGATGGTCACTGGTCATGGGTCGTGGATGTGTGATGGTGATGATGGTCACTGGTCATGGGTTGAGGATGTGTGATGATGATGATGGTCACTGGTCATGTGTTGTGGATGTGTGATGTGCATGATGGTCACTCTTTATGGGTTTTGGGTGTGTGTTGATGATGATAATGGTCACCGGTCATGGATTGTTGATGCGTGATGGTGATGATGGTCACTGGTCTTGGGTTGAGAATGTGTGATGATGATATGTGTCATTCGTCATGGGTTGAGGAAGTGTGATGATGATGATTGTCAATGATCATGGGTTGAAAAAATTTGATGATGATGAGGGTCAATGGTCATGGGTTTTGGACGTGTGATGATGATGACTGTCAATTGTTATGGGTTGAGGATGTGTGATGACGGTCACTGGTCATGGGTTGAGGATGTGTGATGATGATGATATTCATTAATCATGGGATGAGGATGTGCTATGATGTTCACTGGTCAT
Source organism: Panulirus ornatus (assembly GCF_036320965.1). Lineage (NCBI taxonomy): Eukaryota > Metazoa > Arthropoda > Malacostraca > Decapoda > Palinuridae > Panulirus > Panulirus ornatus. Next base: position 32,085,361 of record NC_092273.1, read on the forward strand.
GGGGTGAGGATGTGTGATGATGATGATGGTCACTGGTCATGGGATGAGGATGTGTGATGATAGTCACTGGTCTTGTGTGATGATGATGATGGTCACTGGTAATGGATTGTAGATGTGTGATGATGATGATGGTCATTTGTGATGGGTTGTTGATATTTCATGATGGTGATGGTCACTGGTCATGGGTTCAGGATGTGTGATGATGATTATGGTCACTGATCATGCGCTGTGGAAGTTTGATGATGAAGATGGTCACTGGTCTTAGGTTGTGGGTGTGTGATGATGTTGATGGTCACTGGTCATGGGTTGTGGATGTGTGATGACGATGGTCATCGGTCATGGGTTGTGGATGTGTGACGATGATGATGTTCACTGTTCATGGGTTGTGGATTATCGATTATGATGATGGTCACTTGTCATGGGTTGTGGATGTGTGAGGATGATGAAAGTCACTGGTCATGGGTTGATTATGTGTGAAGATGATGATGGTCACTGGTCATCCGTTGTGGATATGTAATGATGATGATGATGATGGTCACTACTCTTGGTTTGTGGATATGTGATGATGATGATGGTCACTGGTCATGGGTTGTGGATGTGTGATGATGATGATTGTCAATGGTCTTGGGCTGTGGATGTGTGATGATGATGATGGTCACTGGATATGGATTCAGGATGTGTGATGATAATGATGGTCACTGGTCATGGGTTGTTCATGTGTATTTGTGATGATGGTCATTGGTCTTGGGTTGTATGTGTGATGATGATGAATATGGTAACTGGTCATGGGTTGTGGATGTGCGATGACGATGATGGTGATGGTCACTACTCATTGGTTGTGGATTTTTGATGATGATGATGATGGTCACTGGTCATGGGTTGTATATGTGTGATGATGATGATTATGATGATAATTGTCACTGGTCATGGGTTGAGAGTGTTATGATGATGATGGTCACTGATCATGGGTTGTGGATGTGTGATGGTGATGATTGTCACTGGTCATGGTTTGTGGATGTGTGATTTTGATGATGATGGTCACTGTTCATGGGTCGTGGATGTTTGATGGTGATGATGGTCACTGGTCATGGTTTGAGGATGTGTGATGATGATTATGGTCACTGGTCATGGGTTGTGGAGGTGTGATGTTGGTGACGGTCACTGTTCATGGGTTGTGTGTTTGTGATGATGATGTTGATAGTCACTGGTCATGGGTTGTGGATGCGTGATGGTGATGATGGTCAATGGTCAAGGGTTGAGAATGTGTGAAGAAGATATGTTTCATTCGTCATGGGTTGAGGATGTGTAATAATGATGATGGTTAATGGTCTTGGGTTGAGGAAATTTGATGATGATGATGGTCAATGGGCATGGGTTGAGGACGTGTGATGATGATGATTGTCAATGGTTATGGGTTGAGGATGTGTGATGATGGTCACTGGTCATGGGTTGAGGATGTGTGATGATGATGATGATGGTCATTGTTCAGGGGTTGAGGATGTGTTATGATATTCATTTGTCATGGTTTGATGATGTGTAATGATGATGATGGTCACTAGTCATGGGATGAGGATGTGTGATGATGGTCACTGGTCTTGGGTTGATGATGTGTGTTAATGATGATGTTCTCTGGTCATGGGTTGTGGATGTGTGATGACGATGATGGTCATTGGTGACGGGTTGTGGATATTTCATGATGGTGATGGTCACTGGTCATGGGTTTAGGATGTGTGATGATGATTATGGTCACTGATCATGCGTTGTGGGTGTTTGATGATGATGATGGTCACTGGTCATGGGTTGTGGATGTGTGATGATGTTAATGGTCACTGGTCATGGGTTGTGGATGTGTGATGACGATGGTCATTGGTCATGGGTTGTGGATGTGTGATGATGATGATGTTCACTGTTCATGGGTTGTGGATGTTCGATTACGATGATGGTCACTTGTCATGGGTTGTGGATGTGTGAGGATGATGGTCATTGGTCATGGGTTGTGGATGTGTGATGATGATGAAGGTCACTGGTCATGGGTTGAGTATGTGTGAAGATGATGATGGTAACTGGCCATCCTTTGTTGATATATAATGATGATGATGATGATGGTCACTGCTCTTGGTTTGTGGATATGTGATGATGATGATGGTCACTGGTCATGGGTTGTGGATGTGTGATGATGATGATTGTCAATGGTCTTGGGCTGTGGATGTGTGATGATGGTGATGGTCACTGGTTATGGATTCAGTATGTGTCATGATAATGATGGTCACTGGTAATGTGTTGTTGATGTGTATTTGTGATGATGGTCAGTGGTCTTGGGTTGTATGTGTGATGATGATGAATATGGTCACTGGTCATGGGTTGTGGATGTGTGATGACGATGATGGTGATGGTCACTACTCATGGGTTGTGGATTTTTGATGATGATGATGGTCACTGGTCATTGGTTGTATATATGTGATGATGATGATGATGATGATAATGGTCACTGGTCATGGGTTGAGAGTGTTATGATGATGATGGTCACTGATCATGGGTTGTGGATGTGTGATGGTGATGATTGTCACTGGTCATGGTTTCTGGATGTGTGATTTTGATGATGATGGTCACTGTTCATGGGTCGTGGATGTTTGATGGTGATGATGGTCACTGGTCATGGTTTAAGGATGTATGATGATGATGATGGTCAATGGTCATGGGTTGTGGAGGTGTGATGTTGGTGATGGTCACTGTTCATGGGTTGTGTGTTTGTGATGATGATGTTGATGATCACTGGTCATGGGTTGTGGATGCGTGATGGTGATTATGGTCACTGGTCATGGGTTGAGAATGTGTGATGAAGATATGTTTCATTCGTCATGGGTTGAGGATGTGTGATGATGATGATGGTCAATGGTCTTGGGTTGAGGAAATTTGATGATGATGATGGTCAATGGGCATGGGTTGAGGACGTGTGATGATGATGATTGTCAATGGTTATGGGTTGAGGATGTGTGATGATGGTCACTGGTCATGGGTTGAGGATGTGTGATGATGATGATGATGGTCATTGTTCAGGGGTTGAGGATGTGTTATGATATTCATGTGTCATGGTTTGAGGATGTGAGATGATGATGATGGTCACTGGTCATGTGATGAGGTTGTGTGAAGATGGTCACTGGTCTTGGATTAATGATATGTGATGATGATGATGGTCACTGGTCTTGGGTTGTGGATGTGTGATGATGATGATGGTCATTGGTGATGGGTTGTGGATATTTACTGATGGTGATGGTCACTGGTCATGGCTTCAGGATGTGTGATGATGATGATGGTCACTGATCATGCGTTGTGGATATGTGATGATGATGATGATGATTGTCACTGGTCATGGGCTGTGGATGTGTGATGATGTTGATGGTCACTGGTCAATGGTTGTGTATGTGTGATGACGATGGTCATTGGTCATGGTTTATGGATGTGTGATGATGATGATGTTCACTGTTCATGGGTTGTGGATGTTCGATGATGATGATGGTCACTTGTCATGGGTTGTGGATGTGTGATGATGATGGTCAATGGTCATGGGATGAGGAAATTTGAAGATTATTATCAATTGTTATGGGTTGAGGTGTGATGATGATGATTGTCAATGGTTATGGGTTGAGGAGTTGTTATGATGGTAACTGGTCATGGGTTGAGGATGTGATGATGTTCATTGTTCATGGGTTGAGTAGGTGTTATGATGTTCACTGGTCATGGGTTGGGGATGTTCGATAATGGTGATAGTCACTGGTCATAGGGTGAGGATGTGTGATGATGGTCACTCGTCTTGGGTTGATGATGTGTGATGATGATGGTCACTGGTCATGGGTTGTTAATGTGTGATGATGATGATGGTCATTGGTCATGGGCTGTGGATATTTCAGGAAGGTGATGGTCACTGGTCATGGGTTGAGGATGTGTGATGATGATGATGGTCACTGGTCATGCCTTGTGGATGTGTGATGATGATGATGGTCACTGGTCATGGGTTGTGGATGTGTGATGATGTTGATGGTCACTGGTCATGGGTTGTGGATGTTTGATGACGATGGTCATTGGCCATGGGTTGTCGATATGTGATGATGATGATGTTCACTGTTCATGGGTTGTTAATGTTCGATGATGATGATGGTCACTTGTCATGGGTTTTGGATGTGTGATGATGATGGTCACTGGTCATGGGTTGTGGATGTGTGATAATGGTGAAGGATACTGGTCATAGGTTGAGGATGTGAGGTGATGATGATGGTCACTGGTCATTAGTTGAGGATATGTAATGATGATGATGATGATGGTCACTGCTCTTGGTTTTTGGATATGTGGTGATGATGATGGTCACTGGTCATGGGTTGTGGATGTGTGATGATGATGATTGTCAATGGTCTTGGGCTGTGGATGTGTGATGATGATGATGGTCACTGGATATGGATTCAGGATGTGTGATGATAATGATTGTCACTGGTCATGATTTGTTCATATGTATTTGTGATGATGGTCAGTGGTCTTGGGTTGTATGTGTGATGATGATGAATATGGTAACTCTCATGGGTTGTGGATGTGTGATGTTGAGGATGATGGTCACTGTTCATTGGTCGTGTTTTTGTGATGATGATGATGGTCACTGGTCTTAGGTTGAGAATATGTGATAATGATGGTCACTGGTCATGGGTTGTGGATGTTTGATGATGATGATGGTCACTCTTTATGGGTTTTGGGTGTCTGATGATGATGATAATGGTCACCGGTCATGGGTTGTTGATGCGTGATGGTGATGATGGTCAATGGTCATGGGTTGAGAATGTTTGACTATGATATGTGTCATTCGTCAATGGTTGAGGATGTGTGATAATGATGGTCAATGATCATGGGTTGAAAAGATTTGATGATGATGATGGTCAATGGTCATGGGTTGAGGACGTGTGATGATGATGACTGTCAATTGTTATGGGTTGAGGATGTGTGATGACGGTCACTGGTCATGGGTTGAGGATGTGTGATGATGATGATGGCCATTAATCATGGGTTGAGGATGTGTTATGATGTTCAATGGTCATGGGTTGAGGATGTGTGATGATGATGATGGTCACTGGTCATGGGATGAGGATGTGTGATGATAGTCACTGGTCTTGGGTTGATGATATGTGATGATGATGATGGTCATTGGTCATGGATTGTGGATGTGTGATGATGATGGTCATTTGTGATGGGTTGTTGATATTTCATGATGGTGATTGTCACTGGTCATGGGTTCAGGATGTGTGATGATGATTATGGTCACTGATCATGCGTTGTGGGTGTTTGATGATGATGATGGTCACTGGTCATGGGTTGTGGATGTGTGATGATGTTAATGGTCACTGGTCATGGGTTGTGGATGTATGATGACGATGGTCATTGGTCATGGGTTGTAGATATGTGATGATGATGTTCACTGTTCATGGGTTGTGGATTCTCGATTATGATGATGGTCACTTGTCATGGGTTGTGGATGTGTGAGGATGATGGTCACTGGTCTAATGATGCGTCATGTGAGGTGAGTGTTGTTTATGTAGATGATGATGATTGATCCACTGGTCATGGGTTGAGGTATGTGTGTGATTGTGAATGATTGATTGGTCACTGGTCATGGGTTGTAGTGATGTGTGATGATGATGGTGATGAATGAGTCACTGGTTAGTGGATGTTGTTGATGTGTATGTTGTGGATGATATGAGATGGTCATGGTCTGGTTGTATGTGTGATGATGTGATTATGATGATAATATGGTCTTATGGAGTTTCATTGTGGATTGTGATGGTGATGATGTTGATGGTTTGATGTTGATGATGATGATCACTGTTCATGGTCGTGGGATGGTAGTTGTGGTGATGATGGTGATGATGTGGTCATGGTCATGGGTTGTGTGATGCTGTATGGTGATGATGGTCAACTGGTCATGGTTTGAGTAATGGTGTGATGATTGATATGTGTCGTATGTGTCATGGGTTGAGGATGTGTGATGATAATGATGGTCGATGATCATGAGCTTGAAAAATTTGATGAAGATGATGGCTCAATGGTCCAGGGTTTGAGGCGTGTGATGATGATGACTCGACAATTGTTATGGGTTGAGGATGTGTGATGACGGTAACTGGTCATGGGTTGAGGATGTGTGATGATGATGATGGTCATTAATCATGGGTTGAGGATGTGTTATGATGTTCAATTGTCATGGGTTGAGGATGTGTGATGATGATGATGGTCACTGGTCATGGGATGAGGATGTGTGATGATAATCACTGGTCTTGGGTTGATGATGTGTGATGATGATGATGGTCATTGGTCATGGATTGTGGATGTGTGATGATGATGAAGGTCATTTGTGATGGGTTGTTGATATTTCATGATGGTGATTGTCACTGGTCATGGGTTCAGGATGTGTGATGATGATTATGGTCACTGATCATGCGTTGTGGGTGTTTGATGATGATGATGGTCACTGGTCATGGGTTGTGGATGTATGATGATGTTAATGGTCACTGGTCATGGGTTGTGGATGTGTGATGACGATGTTCATTGGTCATGGGTTGTGGATATGTGATGATGATGATGTTCACTGTTCATGGGTTGTGGATTTTCGATTATGATGATGGTCACTTGTCATGGGTTGTGGATGTGTCAGGATGATGGTCACTGGTCATGGGTTGTGGATATGTGATGATGATGAAGGTCACTGGTCAAGGATTGAGTATGTGTGAAGATGATGATGGTCACTGGTCATCCGTTGTGGATATGTAATGATGATGATGATGATGGTCACTGCTCTTCGTTTGTAGATATGTGATGATTATGGTCACTGGTCATGGGTTGTGGATGTGTGATGATGATGATGGTCACTGGTTATGGATTCAGGATGTGTGATGATAATGATGGTCACTGGTCATGGGTTGTTGATGTGTATTTGTGATGATGGTCAGTGGTCTTGGGTTGTATATGTGATGATGATGAATATGGTCACTGGTCATGGGTTGTGGATGTGTGATGACGATGATGGTGATGGTCACTAGTCATGGGTTGTGGCCTTTTGATGATGATGATTCTCGCTGGTCATGGGTTGTATATGTGTGATGATGATGATGATGATGATGGTAATGGTCACTGGCCATAGGTTGAGAGTGTTATGAGGATGATGGTCACTGATCATGGGTTGTGGATGTGTGATGGTGATGATTGTTACTGGTTATGGTTTGTGGATGTGTGACTTTAATGATGATGGTCACTGTTCATGGGTCGTGGATGTTTGATGGTGATGATGGTCACTGGTCATGGTTTGAGGATGTGTGAAGATGATTATGGTCACTGGTCATGGGTTTTGGAGGTGTGATGATGGTGATGGTCACTGTTCATGGGTTGTGTGTTTGTGATGATGTTGATAGTCTCTGGTCATGGGTTTTGGGTGCGTAATGGTGATGATGGTCACTGGTCAAGGGTTGAGAATTTTTTGATGAAGATATGTTTCCTTCGTCATGGGTTGGGAATGTGTGATGATGATGATGGTCAATGGTCATGGGTTGAGGAAATTTGATGATGATGATGGTCAATGGGCATGGGTTGAGGACGTGTGATGATTATGATTGTCAATGGTTATGGGTGGAGGATGTGTGATGATGATCACTGGTCATGGGTTGAGGATGTGTGATGATGATGAGGATGGTCATTGTTCAGGGGTTGAGGATGTTATGATATTCACTTGTCATGGTTTGATGATGTGTGATTGATGATGGTCACTGGTCATGGAATGATGATGTGTGATGATGGTTACTGGTTTTGGGTTGACGATGTGTGTTGATGATGATGTTCACTGGTCATGGGTTGTGGATGTGTGATGATGATGATGGTCATTGGTGACGGGTTGTGGATATTTCATGATGGTGATGGTCACTGGTCATGGGTTCAGGATGTGTGATGATGATTATGGTCACTGATCATGCGTTGTGGGTGTTTGATGATAATGATGGTCACTGGTCATGGGTTGTGGATATGTGATGATGTTAATGGTCACTGGTCATGGGTTGTGGATGTGTAATGACGATGGGCATTGGTCGTGGGTTGTGGATGTGTGATGATGATGACGTTCACTGTTCATGGGTTGTGTATCTTCGATTATGATGATGGTCACTTGTCTTGGGTTGTGGTTGTGTGAGGATGATGGTCACTGGTCATGGGTTGTGGATGTGTGATGATGATGAAGGTCACTGGTCATGGGTTGAGTATGTGCGAAGATGATGATGGTCACTGGCCATCCGTTGTTGATATGTAATGATGATGATGATGATGGTCACTGCTCTTGGTTTGTGGATATGTGATGATGATGATGGTCACTGGTCATGGGTTGTGGATGTGTGATGATTATGATTGTCAATGGTCTTGGGCTGTGGATGTGTGATGACGATGATGGTCACTGGTTATGGATTCAGGATGTGTGATGATAATGATGGTCACTGCTCATGGGTTGTTGATGTGTATTTGTGATGATGGTCAGTGGTCTTGGGTTGTATGTGTGATGATGATGAATATGGTCACTGGTCATGGGTTGTGGATGTGTGATGACGATGATGGTGATGGTCACTACTCATGGGTTGTGGATTTTTGATGATGATGATGGTCACTGGTCATGGGTTGTATATGTGTGATGATGATGATGATGATAATGGTCACTGGTCATGGGTTGAGAGTGTTATGATGATGATGGTCACTGATCATGGGTTGTGGATGTGTGATGGTGATGATTGTCACTGGTCATGGTTTCTGGATGTGTGATTTTGATGATGATGGTCACTGTTCATGGGTCGTGGATGTTTGATGGTGATGATGGTCACTGGTCATGGTTTGAGGATGTGTGATGATGATGATGATGGTCATTGTTCAGGGGTTGAGGATGTGTTATTATATTCATTTGTCATGGTTTGATGATTTGTAATGATGATGATGGTCACTGGTCATGGGATGAGGATGTGTGATGATGGTAACTGGTCTAGGGTTGATGATGTGTGTTGATGATGATGTTCACTGGTCATGGGTTGTGGATGTGTGATGATGATGATGGTCATTGGTGACGGGTTGTGGATATTTCATGATGGTGATGGTCATGGTCATGGGTCAGGATGTGTGATGATGATTATGGTCATGATCAGGTTGTGGGTGTTTGATGATATGATGGTCACTGGTCATGGTTGTGGATGTGTGATGATGTTATGGTCACTGGTCATGGATTGATGATGTGTATGACGATGGTCATTGGTCATGGGTTGTGATGTGTGATTGATGATGATGTTCACTGGTTCATGGGTTGTGGATGTTCGATTATGATGATGGTCACTTGTCTGGGTTGTGGATTTGTATGGATGGATGGTCACTGGTCATGGGTTGTGATGTGTGATGATGATGAGGTCACTGTCATGGTTGTGTGTATGTGAAGAGATGATGGTCACTGGCTCATGTGTTGTTGTAATGTGATGATGATATGGTCACTGTCTTGGTTGTGGATGTGTGATGATGACGATGGTCATGGTCATGGGTTGTGGATGTGTGATGATGATGATTGTCATGGTTCATGGGTGTGTATTTGATTATGTGATGGTCACTTGTCTTGGGTTGTGGTTTTGTGAGGATGATGGTCACTGGTCATGGGTTGTGGATGTGTGATGATGATGAAGGTCACTGGTCATGGGTTGAGTATGTGCGAAGATGATGATGGTCACTGGCCATCCGTTGTTGATATGTAATGATGATGATGATGATGGTCACTGCTCTTGGTTTGTGGATATGTGATGATGATGATGGTCACTGGTCATGGGTTGTGGATGTGTGATGATTATGATTGTCAATGGTCTTGGGCTGTGGATGTGTGATGACGATGATGGTCACTGGTTATGGATTCAGGATGTGTGATGATAATGATGGTCACTGCTCATGGGTTGTTGATGTGTATTTGTGATGATGGTCAGTGGTCTTGGGTTGTATGTGTGATGATGATGAATATGGTCACTGGTCATGGGTTGTGGATGTGTGATGACGATGATGGTGATGGTCACGACTCATGGGTTGTGGATTTTTGGTGATGATGATGGTCACTGGTCATGGGTTGTATATGTGTGATGATGATGATGATGATGATAATGGTCACTGGTCATGTGTTGAGAGTGTTATGATGATGATGGTCACTGATCATGGGTTGTGGATGTGTGATGGTGATGATTGTCACTGGTCATGGTTTGTGGATGTGTGACTTTGATGATGATGGTCACTGTTCATGGGTCCTGGATGTTTGATGGTGATGATGGTCACTGGTCATGGTTTGAGGATGTGTGATGATGATCATGGTCACTGGTCATGGGTTGTGGAGGTGTGATGTTGGTGATGGTCACTGTTCATGGGTTGTGTGTTCGTGATGATGATGTTGATAGCCACTGGTCATGGGTTGTGGATGCGTGATGGTGATGATGGTCAATGGTCATTGGTTGAGAGTCTGTGATGAATATATGTTTCATTCGTCATGGGTTGAGTATGTGTGATGATGATGATGGTTAATGGTCTTGGGTTGAGGAAATTTGATGATGATGATGGTCAATGGGCATAGGTTGAGGACGTTGATGATGATGATTGTCAATGGTTATGGGTTGAGGATGTTTGATGATGGTCACTGGTCATGAATTGAGGATGTGTGATGATGATGATGATGGTCATTGTTCAGGGGTTGAGGATGTGTTATGATATTCATTTGTCATGGTTTGATGATTTGTAATGATGATGATGGTCACTGGTCATGGGATGAGGATGTGTGATGATGGTCACTGGTCTAGGGTTGATGATGTGTGTTGATGATGATGTTCACTGGTCATGGGTTGTGGATGTGTGATGATGATGATGGTCACTGGTGACGGGTTGTGGATATTTCATGATGGTGATGGTCACTGGTCATGGGTTCAGGATGTGTGATGATGATTATGGTCACTGATCATGCGTTGTGGGTGTTTGATGATGATGATGGTCACTGGTCATGGGTTGTGGATGTGTGATGATGTTAATGGTCACTGGTCATGGGTTGTGGATGTGTGATGACGATGGTCATTGGTCATGGGTTGTGGATGTGTGATGATGATGATGTTAACTGTTCATGGGTTGTGGATGTTCGATTATGATGATGGTCACTTGTCATGGGTTGTGGATGTGTGAGGATGATGGTCACTGGTCATGGGTTGTGGATGTGTGATGATGATGAAGGTCACTGGTCATGGGTTGAGTATGTGTGAAGATGATGATGGTAACTGGCCATCCGTTGTTGATATGTAATGATGATGATGATTATGGTCACTGCTCTTGGTTTGTGGATATGTGATGATGACTATGGTCACTGGTCATGCGTTGTGGATGTGTGATGATGATGATTGTCAATGGTCTTGGGCTGTGGATGTGTGATGATGGTGATGGTCACTGGTTATGGATTCAGGATGTGTGCTGATAATGATGGTCACTGGTAATGTGTTGTTGATGTGTATTTGTGATGATGGTCAGTGGTCTTGGGTTGTATGTGTGATGATGATGAATATGGTCACTGGTCATGGGTTGTGGATGTGTGATGACGATGATGGTGATGGTCACTACTCATGGGTTGTGGATTTTTGATGATGATGATGGTCACTGGTCATGTGTTGTATATGTGTGATGATGATGATGATGATAATGGTCACTGGTCATGGGTTGAGAGTGTTATGATGATGATGGTCACTGATCATGGGTTGTGGATGTGTGATGGTGATGATTGTCACTGGTCATGGTTTCTGGATGTGTGATTTTGATGATGATGGTCACTGTTCATGGGTCGTGGATGTTTGATGGTGATGATGGTCACTGGTCATGGTTTGAGGATGTGTGATGATGATGATGATGGTCATTGTTCAGGGGTTGAGGATGTGTTATGATATTCATTTGTCATGGTTTGATGAGTTGTAATGATGATGATGGTCACTGGTCATGGGATGAGGATGTGTGATGATGGTAACTGGTCTAGGGTTGATGATGTGTGTTGATGATGATGTTCACTGGTCATGGGTTGTGGATGTGTGATGATGATGATGGTCATTGGTGACGGGTTGTGGATATTTCATGATGGTGATGGTCACTGGTCATGGGCTCAGGATGTGTGATGATGATTATGGTCACTGATCATGCGTTGTGGGTGTTTGATGATGATGATGGTCACTGGTCATGGGTTGTGGATGTGTGATGAAGTTAATGGTCACTGGTCATGGGTTGTGGATGTGTGATGACGATGGTCATTGGTCATGGGTTGTGGATGTGTGATGATGATGATGTTAACTGTTCATGGGTTGTGGATGTTCGATTATGATGATGGTCACTTGTCATGGGTTTTGGATGTGTGAGGATGATGGTCACTGGTCATGGGTTGTGGATGTGTGTTGATGATGAAGGTCACTGGTCATGGGTTGAGTATGTGTGAAGATGATGATGGTAACTGGCCATCTGTAGTTGATATGTAATGATGATGATGATTATGGTCACTGCTCTTGGTTTGTGGATATGTGATGATGACTATGGTCACTGGTCATGGGTTGTGGATGTGTGATGATGATGATTGTCAATGGTCTTGGGCTGTGGATGTGTGATGATGGTGATGGTCACTGTTTATGGATTCAGGATGTGTGCTGATAATAATGGTCACTGGTAATGTGTTGTTGATGTGTATTTGTGATGATGGTCAGTGGTCTTGGTTTGTATGTGTGATGATGATGAATATGGTCACTGGTCATGGGTTGTGGATGTGTGATGACGATGATGGTGATGGTCACTACTCATGGGTTGTGGATTTTTGATGATGATGATGGTCACTGGTCATGGGTTGTATATGTGTGATAATGATGATGATGATAATGGTCACTGGTCATGGGTTAAGAGTGTTATGATGATGATGGTCACTGATCATGGGTTGTGGATGTGTGATGGTGGTGATTGTCACTGGTCATGGTTTCTGGATGTGTGATTTTGATGATGATGGTCACTGTTCATGGGTCGTGGATGTTTGATGGTGATGATGGTCACTGGTCATGGTTTGAGGATGTGTGATGATGATGATGATGATCATTGTTCAGGGGTTGAGGATGTGTTATGATATTCATTTGTCATGGTTTGATGATTTGTAATGATGATGATGGTCACTGGTCATGGGATGAGGATGTGTGATGATGGTCACTGGTCTAGGGTTGATGATGTGTGTTGATGATGATGTTCACTGGTCATGGGTTGTGGATGTGTGATGATGATGATGGTCATTGGTGACGGGTTGTGGATATTTCATGATGGTGATGGTCACTGGTCATGGGCTCAGGATGTGTGATGATGATTATGGTCACTGATCATGAGTTGTGGGTGTTTGATGATGATGATGGTCACTGGTCGTGGGTTGTGGATGTGTGATGAAGTTAATGGTCACTGGTCATGGGTTGTGGATGTGTGATGACGATGGTCATTGGTCATGGGTTGTGGATGTGTGATGATGATGATGTTAACTGTTCATGGGTTGTGGATGTTCGATTATGATGATGATCACTTGTCATGGGTTGTGGATGTGTGAGGATGATGGTCACTGGTCATGGGTTGTGGATGTGTGATGATGATGAAGGTCACTGGTCATGGGTTGAGTATGTGTGAAGATGATGATGGTAACTGGCCATCCGTTGTTGATATGTATTGATGATGATGATTATGGTCACTGCTCTTGGTTTGTGGATATGTGATGATGACTATGGTCACTGGTCATGGGTTGTGGATGTGTGATGATGATGATTGTCAATGGTCTTGGGCTGTGGATGTGTGATGATGGTGATGGTCACTGGTTATGGATTCAGGATGTGTGCTGATAATGATGGTCACTGGTAATGTGTTGTTGATGTGTATTTGTAATGATGGTCAGTGGTCTTGGGTTGTATGTGTGATGATGATGAATATGGTCACTGGTCATGGGTTGTGGATGTGTGCTGACGATGATGGTGATGGTCACTACTCATGGGTTGTGGATTTTTGATGATGATGATGTTCACTGGTCATGTGTTGTATATGTGTGATGATGATGATGATGATAATGGTCACTGGTCATGGGTTAAGAGTGTTATGATGATGATGGTCACTGATCATGGGTTGTGGATGTGTGATGGTGGTGATTGTCACTGGTCATGGTTTCTGGATGTGTGATTTTGATGATGATGGTCACTGTTCATGGGTCGTGGATGTTTGATGGTGATGATGGTCACTGGTTATGGTTTGAGGATGTATGATGATGATGATGGTCAATGGTCATGGGTTGTGGAGGTGTGATGTTGGTGATGGTCACTGTTCATGGGTTGTGTGTTTGTGATGATGATGTTGATGGTCACTGGTCATGGGTTGTGGATGCGTGATGGTGATTATGGTCACTGGTCATGGGTTGAGAATGTGTGATGAAGATATGTTTCATTCGTCATCGGTTGAGGATGTGTGATGATGATGATGGTCAATGGTCTTGGGTTGAGAAAATTTGATGATGATGGTCAATGGGCTTGGGTTGAGGACGTGTGATGATGATGATTGTAAATGGTTATGGGTTGAGGATGTGTGATGATGGTCACTGGTCATGGGTTGAGGATGTGTGATGATGATGATGATGGTCATTGTTCAGGGGTTGAGGATGTGTTATGATATTCATGTGTCATGGTTTGAGGATGTGTGATGATGATGATGGTCACTGGTCATGTGATGAGGTTGTGTGAAGGTCACTGGTCTTGGATTGATGATGTGTGATGATGATGATGGTCAGTGTTCTTGGGTTGTGGATGTGTGATGATGATGATGGTCATTGGTGATGGGTTGTGGATATTTCATGATGGTGATGGTCACTGGTCATGGGCTCAGGATGTGTGATGATGATTATGGTCACTGATCATGAGTTGTGGGTGTTTGATGATGATGATGGTCACTGGTCATGGGTTGTGGATGTGTGATGATGTTAATGGTCACTGGTCATGGGTTGTGGATGTGTGATGACGATGGTCATTGGTCATGGGTTGTGGATGTGTAATGATGATGATGTTAACTGTTCATGGGTTGTGGATGTTCGATTATGATGATGGTCACTTGTCATGGGTTGTGGATGTGTGAGGATGATGGTCACTGGTCATGGGTTGTGGATGTGTGATGATGATGAAGGTCACTGGTCATGGGTTGAGTATGTGTGAAGATGATGATGGTAACTGGCCATCCGTTGTTGATATGTAATGATGATGATGATTATGGTCACTGCTCTTGGTTTGTGGATATGTGACGATGACTATGGTCACTGGTCATGGGTTGTGGATATGTGATGATGATGATTGTCAATGGTCTTGGGCTGTGGATGTGTGATGATGGTGATGGTCACTGGTTATGGATTCAGGATGTGTGCTGATAATGATGGTCACTGGTAATGTGTTGTTGATGTGTATTTGTGATGATGGTCAGTGGTCTTGGGTTGTATGTGTGATGATGATGAATATGGTCACTGGTCATGGGTTGTGGATGTGTGATGACGATGATGGTGATGGTCACTACTCATGGGTTGTGGATTTTTGATGATGATGATGGTCACTGGTCATGTGTTGTATATGTGTGATGATGATGATGATGATAATGGTCACTGGTCATGGGTTGAGAGTGTTATGATGATGATGGTCACTGATCATGGGTTGTGGATGTGTGATGGTGGTGATTGTCACTGGTCATGGTTTCTGGTTGTGTGATTTTGATGATGATGGTCACTGTTCATGGGTCGTGGATGTTTGATGGTGATGATGGTCACTGGTTATGGTTTGAGGATGTATGATGATGATGATGGTCAATGGTCATGGGTTGTGGAGGTGTGATGTTGGTGATGGTCACTGTTCATGGGTTGTGTGTTTGTGATGATGATGTTGATGGTCACTGGTCATGGGTTGTGGATGCGTGGTGATTATGGTCACTGGTCATGGGTTGAGAATGTGTGATGAAGATATGTTTCATTCGTCATCGGTTGAGGATGTGTGATGATGATGATGGTCAATGGTCTTGGGTTGAGAAAATTTGATGATGATGGTCAATGGGCTTGGGTTGAGGACGTGTGATGATGATGATTGTAAATGGTTATGGGTTGAGGATGTGTGATGATGGTCACTGGTCATGGGTTGAGGATGTGTGATGATGATGATGATGGTCATTGTTCCGGGGTTGAGGATGTGTTATGATATTCATGTGTCATGGTTTGAGGATGTGTGATGATGATGATGGTCACTGGTCATGTGATGAGGTTGCGTGAAGGTCACTGGTCTTGGATTGATGATGTGTGATGATGATGATGGTCAGTGGTCTTGGGTTGTGGATGTGTGATGATGATGATGGTCATTGGTGATGGGTTGTGGATATTTCCTGCTGGTGATGGTCACTGGTCATGGCATCAGGATGTGTGATGATGATGATGGTCACTGATCATGTGTTGTGGATATGTGATGATGATGATGATGATTGTCACTGGTCATGGGCTGTGGATGTGTGATGATGTTGATGGTCACTGGTCAATGGTTGTGTATGTGTGATGACGATGGTCATTGGTCATGGGTTATGTATGTGTGATGATGATGATGTTCACTGTTCATGGGTTGTGGATGTTCGATGATGATGATGGTCACTTGTCGTGGGTTGTGGATGTGTGATGATGATGGTCAATGGTCATGGGTTGAGAAAATTTGAAGATTATTATCAATTGTTATGGGTTGAGGAGGTGTGATGATGATGATTGTCAATGGTTTTGGGTTGAGGAGTTGTCATGATGGTAACTGGTCATGGGTTGAGGATGTGATGATGATGTTCATTGTTCATGGGTTGAGTATGTGTTATGATGTTCACTGGTCATGGGTTGGGGATGTTCGATAATGGTGATGGTCACTGGTCATGGGGTGAGGATGTGTGATGATGGTCACTCGTCTTGGGTTGATGATGTGTGATGATGATGATGGTCACTGGTCATGGGTTGTTAATGTGTGATGATGATGATGGTCATTGGTCATGGGCTGTGGATATTTCAGGAAGGTGATGGTCACTGGTCATGGGTTGAGGATGTGTGATGATGATGATGGTCACTGGTCATGCCTTGTGGATGTGTGATGATGATGATGATGATGGTCACTAGTCATGGGTTGTGGATGTGTGATGATGTTGATGGTCACTGGTCATGGGTTGTGGATGTTTGATGACGATGGTCATTGGACATGGGTTGTCGATGTGTGATGATGATAATGTTCACTGTTCATGGGTTGTGGATGTTCGATGATGATGATGGTCACTTGTCATGGGTTTTGGATGTGTGATGATGATGGTCACTGGTCATGGGTTGTGGATGTGTGATGATGATGAAGGATACTGGTCATAGGTTGAGGATGTGAGATGATGATGATGGTCACTGGTCATCAGTTGAGGATATGTAATGATGATGATGACAGTCACTGGTCATGGGTTATGGATGTGTGATTATGATGATGGTCACTGCTCATAGGTTATGGATGTGGAATGATGATGATGATCACTGCTCATGGGCTGCGGATGTGTGATGATGATGATGGTCACTGGTCATGGGTTCAGGATGTGTGATAATGATGATGGTCACTGGTCATAGGTTGTTGATGTGTATTTGTGATGATGGTCACTGGTCTTGGGTTGTATATGTGATGATGATGAATATGGTCACCGGTCATGGGTTGTGGATGTGTGATGATGATGATAATGGTCACTAATCAAGGGTTGTCGATTTGTGAGGATGATGATGATGGTCAGTAGTCATGGGTTGTAGATGTGTGATAATGATGATGATGATAATGGTCACTGGTCATGTGCTGAGAGTTTTATGATGATGATGGTCACTGATCATGGGTTGTGGATGTCTGATGGTGATAATGGTCACGGGTCATGGGTTGTGGATGTGTGATGTTGAGGATGATGGTCTGATCACTGTTCATTGGTCGTGTTTGTGTAATGATGATGATGGTCACTGGTCTTAGGTTGAGAATATGTGATGATGATGGTCACTGGTCATGGGTTGTGGATATTTGATGATGATGATGGTCACTCTTTATGGGTTTTGGGTGTCTGATGATGATGATAATGGTCACCGGTCATGGGTTGTTGATGCGTGATGGTGATGATGGTCAATGGTCATGGGTTGAGAATGTGTGACTATGATATGTGTCATTCGTCAATGGTTGAGGATGTGTGATGATGATGGTCAATGATCATGGGTTGAAAAAATTTGATGATGATGATGGTCAATGGTCATGGGTTGAGGACGTGTGATGATGATGACTGTCAATTGTTATGTGTTGAGGATGTGTAATGACGGTCACTGGTCATGGGTTGAGGATGTGTGATGATGATGATGGCCATTAATCATGGGTTGAGGATGTGTTATGATGTTCAATGGTCATGGGTTGAGGATGTGTGATGATGATGATGGTCACTGGTCATGGGATGAGGATGTGTGATGATAGTCACTGGTCTTGGGTTGATGATATGTGATGATGATGATGGTCATTGGTCATGGATTGTGTATGTGTGATGATGATGAAGGTCATTTGTGATGGGTTGTTGATATTTCATGATGGTGATTGTCACTGGTCATGGGTTCAGGATGTGTGATGATGATTATGGTCACTGATCATGCGTTTTGGGTGTTTGATGATGATGATGGTCACTGGTCATGGGTTGTGGATGTGTGATGATGTCAATGGTCACTGGTCTTGGGTTGTCGATGTGTGATGGCGATGGTCATTGGTCATGGGTTGTGGATATGTGATGATGATGTTCACTGTTCATGGGTTGTGGATTTTCGATTATGATGATGGTCACTTGTCATGGGTTGTGGATGTGTGAGGATGATGGTCACTGGTCATGGGTTTTGGATGTGTGATGATGATGAAGGTCACTGGTAATGGGTTGAGTATGTTTGAAGATGATGATGGTCACTGGTCATCCGTTGTGGATATGTAATGAAGATGATGATGATGGTCACTGCTCTTGGTTTTTGGATATGTAGTGATGATGATGGTCACTGGTCATAGGTTGTGGATGTGTGATGATGATTCTCACTGGTCTTGGGCTGTGGATGTGTGATGATGATGATGGTCACTGTTTACGGATTCAGGATGTGTGATGATAATGATGGTCACTGGTCATGGGTTGTTGATGTGTATTTGTGATGATGGTCAGTGGTCTTGTGTTGTATGTGTGATGATGATGAATATGGTCACTGGTCATGGGTTGTGGATGTGTGATGACGATGAAGGTGATGGTCACTACTCATGGATTGTGGATTTTTGATGATGATGATGGTCACTGGTCATGGGTTGTATATGTGTGATGATGATGATGATGATAATGGTCACTGGTCATGAGTTGAGAGTGTTATGAGGATGATGGTCACTGATCATGGGTTGTGGATGTGTGATGGTGATGATTGTCACTGGTCATGGTTTGTGGATGTGTGACTTTAATGATGATGGTCACTGTTCATGGGTTGTGGATGTTTGATGGTGATGATGGTCACTGGTCATTGTTTGAGGATGTGTGATGATGATTATGGTCACAGGTCATGGGTTGTGGAGGTGTGATGTTGGTGATGGTCACTGTTCATGGGTTGTGGGTTTGTGATGATGATGTTGATGGTCACTGGTCATGGGTTGTGGATGCGTGATGGTGATGATGGTCACTGGTCATGGGTTGAGAATGTGTGATTAAGATATGTTTCATTCGTTATGGGTTAAGGATGCGTGATGATGATAATGGTCAATGGTCAAGGGTTGAGGAAATTTGATTATGATGATGGTTAATGGGCATGGGTTGAGGACGTGTGATGATGATGATTGTCAATGGTTATGGGTTGAGGATGTGTGATGATGGTCACTGGTCATGAATTGAGGATGTGTGATGATGATGATGGTCATTGTTCAGGGGTTGAGGATGTGTTATGATATTCATTTGTCATGGTTTGAGGATGTGTGATGATGATGATGGTCACTGGTCATGGGATGAGGATGTGTGATGATGGTCACTGGTCTTGGGTTGATGATGTGTGATGATGATGATGTTCACTGGTCATGGGTTGTGGATGTGTGATGATGATGATGGTCATTGGTGACGGGTTGTAGATATTTCATGATGGTGATGGTCACTGGTCATGGGTTCAGGATGTGTGATGATGATTATGGTCACTGATCATGCGTTGTGGGTGTTTGATGATGATGATGGTCACTGGTCATGGGTTGTGGATGTGTGATGATGTTAATGGTCACTGGTCATGGGCTGTGGATGTGTGATGACGATGGTCATTGGTCATGGGTTGTGGATGTGTGATGATGATGATGCTCACTCTTCATGGGCTGTGGATTTTCGATTATGATGATGGTCACTTGTCATGGGTTGTCGATGTGTGAGGATGATGGTCACTGGTCATGGGTTGTGGATGTGTGATGATGATGAAGGTCACTGGTCATGGGTTGAGTATGTGTGGAGATGATGATGGTCACTGGCCATCCGTTGTTGATATGTAATGATGATGATAATGATGGTCAATGCTCTTGGTTTGTGGATATATGATGATGATGATTGTCACTGGTCATGGGTTATGGATGTGTGATGATGATGATTGTCAATGGTCTTGGGCTGTGGATGTGTGATGATGATGATGGTCACTGGTTATGGATTCTGGATGTGTGATGATAAGGATGGTCACTGGTCATGGGTTGTTGATGTGTATTTGTGATGATGGTCAGTGGTCTTGGGTTGTATGTGTGATGATGATGAATATGGTCAATGGTCATGGGTTGTGGATATGTGATGAAGTTGATGGTGATGGTCACTACTCATGAGTTGTGGATTTTTGATGATGATGATGGTCACTGGTCATGGGTTGTATATGTGTGATGATGATGATGATGATGATAATGGTCACTGGTCATGGGTTGAGAGTGTTATGATGATGATGGTCACTGATCATGGGTTGTAGATATGTGATCGTGATGATTGTCACTGGTCATGGTTTGTGGATGTGTGATTTTGATGATGATGTTCACTGTTCATGGGTCGTGGATGTTTGATGGTGATGATGGTCACTGGTCATGGTTTGAGGATGTGTGATGATGATAATGGTCACTGGTCATGGGTTGTGTAGGTGTGATGTTGGTGATGGTCACTGTTCATGGGTTGTGTGTTTGTGATGATGATGTTGATGGTCACTGGTCATGGGTTGTGTATGCGTGATGGTGATGATAGTCACTGGTCATGGGTTGAGAATGTGTGATGAAGATATGTTTTATTCGTCATGGGTTGAGGATGTGTGATGATGATGATGGTCAATGGTCTTGGGTTGAGGAAATTTGATGATGATGATGGTCAATGGGCATGGGTTGAGGACGTGTGATGATGATGATTGTCAATGGTTATGTGTTGAGGATGTGTGATGATGGTCACTGGTTATGGGTTGAGGATGTGTGATGATGATGATGATGGTCATTGTTCAGGGGTTGAGGATGTGTTATGATATTCATTTGTCATGGTTTGAGGATGTGTGATGATGATGATGGTCACTGGTCATGGGATGAGGATGTGTGAAGATGGTCACTGGTCTTGGATTGATGATGTGTGATGATGATGATGGTCAGTGGTCATGGGTTGTGGACGTGTGATGATGATGATGGTCATTGGTGATGGGTTGTGGATATTTCATGATGGTGATGGTCACTGGTCATGGGTTCAGGATGTGTGATGATGATGATGGTCTCTGATCATGCGTTGTGGATATGTGATGATGATGATGATTTTCACTGGTCATGGGTTGTGGATGTGTGATGATGTTGATGGTCACTGGTCATTGGTTGTGTATGTGTGATGACGATGGTCATTGGTCATGGGTTATGGATGTGTGATGATGATGATGTTCACTGTTCATGGGTTGTGGATGTTCGATGATGATGATGGTCACTTGTCATGGGTTGTGGATATGTGATGATGATGGTCAATGGTCATGAGTTGAGGAATTTTGAAGATGATGATCAATGGTTATGGGTTGAGGAGATGTGATGATTATGATTGTCAATGGTTATGGGTTGAGGATTTGTTATGATGGTCACTCGTCATCGGTTGAGGATGTGATGATGATGGTCATTATTCATGGGTTGAGTATGTGTTATGATGTTCACTGGTCATGGTTTGCGATGTTCGATGATGGTGATGGTCACTGGTCATTGGGTGAGGATGTGTGATGATGGTCACTAGTCTTGGGTTGATGAGGTGATGATGATGATGGTCACTGATCATGTGTTGTTAATGTGTGATGATGATGATGGTCATTGGTCATGGGCTGTGGATATTTCAGGAAGGTGATGGTCACTGGTCATGGGTTGAGGATGTGTGATGATGATGATTGTCACTGGTCATGCGTTGTGGATATGTGATGATGATGATGGATGATGGTCACTGGTCATGGGTTGAGATTGTTATGATGATGATAATCACTGGTCATGGGTTGTGGATGTGTGATGGTGATGATGATGGTCACGCTTCATGGGTCGTGGATGTGTGATGGCGATGATGATCACTGGTCATGGGTTGAGAATGTGTGGTGATGAAAAAGGTAACTGGTCATGGGTTGTGGGTGTGTGATGATGATGATGGTCACTGGTCATGGGTTGTGGATGTGTGATGAAGATGGTTACTGTTCACGGGTTGTGTATGTGTGATGATGATGCTAGTCACTGGTCATTGGTTGTGGATGTGTCATGATAATGGTCACTGGTCATGGGCTGTGGATGTGCGATAATGATTGTCACTTGTCATGGGTTGAGGATGTGTGATGATTGTCACTGGCTATGGAATGAGGATGTTTGTTGATGATGATGGTCACTGGTCATGGGGTGAGGATGTTTGATGATGATGATGGTCACTGGTCACTTGTTGTTGATGTGTGATGGTGATTATGGTCACTGGTCTTGGGTTGTAGATGTGTGATGATGATGATGATGGTCTCTGGTCATGGGTTGTGGATATGTGATGATGATGATGACCAATGGTCGTGGATTGTGGATATGTGATGATGATGATGGTCACTGGTCATGGGTTGTAGATGTATAATGATGATGATGGTCAGTGGTCATAGGTTGAAGATGTTATAATGATGATGGTCACTGGTCATGGGTTGTGGATATGTGATGGTGATGATTGTCAATGGTCATGGGTTTTGGATGTGTGATGATGATGATGGTCACTGGTCATGGGTTGTGGATGCTTGAGGGTGATGATGGTCACTGGTCATGGGTTGAGAATGTGTTATGATTATAAGTGTCATTGGTCATGGGTTGAGGATGTGTGATGATGATGATGGTCAGTGGTCATGGGCTGAGGCTATTTCATGATGATGGTGGTCAATGGTCATGGGCATGAGGCTGTGTGATGATGATGATGGTCAAAGGTCATGGATTGAGGATGTATGATTATGGTCACTTGTTATGGGTTCAGGATTTGTGATGATGGTCACTCGTCATGGGTTGAGGATATGTGATAATGATGATGGTCATTGTTCGTGGGTTAAGGATGTGTTATGATGTTCTCTGGTCATGGGTTGAGGATGTTTGATGATGATGATGGTCACCGGTCATGGGTTGAAGATGTGCGATGATGATGACGGTCACTGGTCATGGGTTGAGGATGTGTGATGATGGTCACTGGTCTTGGGTAGAGGATGTGTGATGATGATGATGGTCACTGGTCATAGGTTGTGTATGTGTGATGATAATGATGGTCATTGGTCATGGGTTGTAGATGTTTGATGATGGTGATGTTCACATGTCATAGGTTGAAGATGTAAGATGACGATTATGGTCATTGGTCATGCGTTGTGGATGTGTGAATATGATGATGATGATGGTCATTGGTCATGGGTTGTGGATGTGTGATGATGTTGATGGTCACTGGTCATAGGTTGTGGATGTTTGATGACGATGGTCACTGGTCATAGGTTATGGATGTGTGATGAAGATGATGGTCACTGGTCATGAGTTGTGGATGTTCGATGATGATGATGGTCAATGTTCATGGGTCTTGGATGTGTGATGATGATGATGGTCACTGGTCATGAGTTGAGGATGTATGATGAAGATGATGGTCTCTGGTCATGGGTTGTGGATGAGTGATGGTGATGATGGTCACTGGTCTTGGGTTGTAGATATGTGATGATGATGATGATGGTCAGTGGTAATGGGTTTTGGATATATGATGATGATTATGGTCACTGTTCATGGGCTGAAGATGTGTGATGATAATTATGATGGTCACTGGTCATGGGTTGAGGATGGTTGATGATGATGATTGTCTCTGATCATGGGTTGTGGATATGTGATGACGATGGTTACTGTTCATGGGTTGTGGATGTTTGATGATGATGATGGTCACTGGTCATGGGTTGTTGACGTGTGATGATGATGGTCACTGGTCATGTGTTGAGGATGTGTGATGATGGTCACTGGTTATGGGTTGAGGATTTGTGATGATGATGAGGGACACTGGTCATGGGCTGTGGATGTGTGATGATGATGGTCATTGTTCATGGGTTACAAAATTTGATGATGGTGATGGTCATTGGTCATGTGTTGAGGATGTGTGATGATGATAATTATCACTCGTCATACGTTGTGGATGTGTGATGGTGATGATGGTCACTGATCTTGGTTTGTAGATAAGTGATGATAATGATGATGGTCAGTGGTAATTAGTTTTGGATATATGATGATGATTATGGTCACTGTTCATGGGCTGAAGATGTGTGATGATAATTATGATGGTCACTGGTCATGGGTTCAGGATGGTTGATGATGATGATGGTCTCTGGTCATGGGTTGTGGATATGTGATAACGATGGTTACTGTTCATGGGTTGTGGATGTTTGGTGCTGATGATGGTCACTGGTCATGGGTTGTGGACGTGTGATGATGATGGTCACTGGTCATGTGTTGAGGATGTTTGATGATGGTCACTGGTCATGGGTTGAGGATTTGTGATGATGATGAGGGACACTGGTCATGGGTTGTGGATGTGTGATGATGATGATGGTTATTGGTCATGGGTTATAGAAATTTGATGATGGTGATGGTCATTGGTCATGTGTTGAGGATGTGTGATGATGATAATTATCACTCGTCATACGTTGTGGATGTGTGATGGTGATGATAGTCACTGGTCTTGGGTTGTAGATATGTGATGATGATGATGGTCAGTGGTAATGGGTTTTGGATATATGATGATGATGATGGTCACTGTTCATGGGCTGTAGATGTGTGATGATAATTATGATGGTCACTGGTCATGTGTTGAGGATGGCTGATGATGATGATGGTCAATGGTCATGGATAGTGGATGTTTGATGATGATGATGGTCACTGGTCATGGGTTGTGGATGTGTGATGAAGAGGATGGTCACTATTTATGGGTTGTGGATATGTGATGACAATGGTTACTGTTCCTGGGTTTTGGATGTTTGATGATGATGATGGTCACTGGTCATGGGTTATGGACGTGTGATGATGATGGTCACTGGTCATGTGTAGAGGATGTGTGATGATGGTCACTGGTCATGGGTTGAGGATTTGTTATGATGATGTGGGACACTGGTCATGGGTTGTGGATGTATGTTGATGATGATGGTCATTGGTCATGGGTTGTGGAAATGTGATGATGGTGATGGTCATTGGTCATGTGTTGAGGATGTGTAATTATGATAATTATCACTGGTCATGCGTTGTGGATGTGTGATGAAGATGATGATGGTCACTGTTCATGGGTTGTGGATGTGTAATGATAATGATGGACACTGGTCATGGGTTGTGGATGTATGATGATAATGGTCACTGGTTATGGGTTTTGGATATGTGATGATGATGATTGTCATTGGTTATGGGTTGTGGATGTTTGATGAAGATGATAGTCACTGGTCGTAGGTTGTGAATGTGTGAAGATGATAATGGTCACTGGTCATGAGTTGAGGATGTATGATAAAGATGATGGTCTCTGGTCATGGGTTGTAGATGTGTGATGGTGATGATGGTCACTGATCTTGTGTTGTAGATATGTGATGATGATGATGATGGTCAGTGGTAATGGGTTTTGGATATATGATGATGATGATGGTCACTGTTCATGGGCTGTAGATGTGTGATGATAATTATGATGGTCACTGGTCATGGGTTGAGGATGGTTGATGGTGATGATGGTCACTGGTCATGGATAGTGGATGTTTGTTGATGGTGATGGTGAAAGCTCATGGGATCAGGATATGTGATGATTATGATTGTCACTGGTCATGGGTTGTTGATGTGTGATGGTGATGATGGTCACTGGTCTTGGGTTGTAGATGTGTGATGATGATGATGATGGTCACTCTTCATGGGTTGAGGATGTGTGATGGTGATGGTCACTGGTCATGTGTTTTGGATGTGTGATGATGATGATGGTCACTGGTCATGGGTCTTCGATGTGTGATAATGATGATGGTCACTGGTCATGGGTTGTGAATGTTTTATTATGGTGATGGTCACTGGTCATGGGTTGAGGATGTGTGATGATGATGATGGTGACTGGTCATCCGTTCTGGATATGTAATGATCATGATGATGATGTGTCATGATGATGGTCACTGGTCATGGGTCGTTGATATGTAATTGTGATGATGGTCACTGGTCTTGGGTTGTATGTGTGATGATGATGAATATGATCATCGGTCATGGGTTGTGGATGTGTGATATGATGATGGTCACTAGTCAAGGGTTGTGGATATGTGATGATGATGATGGTCACTGGGCATGGGTTGTAGATGTGTGATGATGATGATCATGATGATGGTCACTGGTCATGGGTTGAGAGTGTATTATGATGATGCTGATCACTGGTCATTGGTTGTGGATGTGTGATGGTGATAATGGTCACTGGTCATGGGTTGAGAATGTGTGATGATGAAAATGGTCACTGGTCATAGGTTGTGAATGTTTGATGATGATTATGGTCTCTGGTCATGGCTTGTGGATGTGTGATGATGATGATTGTCACTGGTCATGGGTTATGGATATGTGATGACGATGGTTACTGTTCATGGGTTTTGCATGTGTGATGATGATGATGGTCACTGGTCATGGGTTGTGGATGTGTGATGATGATGATAGTCTCTGGTCATGGGTTTTTGATGTGTGATGGTGATGATGGTCACTGGTCTTGGGTTGTAGTTGTGTGATGATGATGATGATGGTGTCTGGTCATTGGTTGTGGATGTGTGATGATGATGATGGTCACTGGTCGTGGGTTGTGGATATGTGATGATGATGATGATCACTGGTCAAGGATTGTAGATGTATGATGATGATGTTCTCTGGTCATAGGTTGAAGATATGTGATGTTGATGATGGTCACTGGTCATGGGTTGTGGGTGTGTGATGTTGATGATGTTCACTGTTCATGGGTTATGGATGTGTAATGAAGATGATGATGGTCTCTGGTCATGGGTTGTGGATGCGTGATGGTGATGATGGTAACTGGTCATGTGTTGAGAATGTGTGATGAAGATATGTGTCATTCTTCATGGGTTGAGGATGTGTGATGATGATGATGGTCAATGGTCATGGGTTGAGGAAATTTGATGATGATGATGGTTAATGGTCATGGGTTGAGGACGTGTGATGATGATGATTGTCAATGGTTATGGGTTGAGGATGTGTTAGTATGGTCACTGGTCATGGGTTGAGGATATGTGATGATGATGGTCATAGTTCATGGGTTGAGCATGTGTTATGATGTTCACTGGTCATGGGTTGAGGATGTTCGATGATGATGATGGTCACTGGTCATGGGTTGAGGATGTGTAATGATGGTTACTGGTCTTGAGCTGATGATGTGTGATAATGATCACAGGTCATGGGTTGTTAATGTGTGATGATGATGATGGTCCTTGGTCATGGGTTGTGGACATTTCAGGAGGGTGATGGTCACTGGTCATTGGCTGAGGATGTGTGATGATGATGATGATGGTCACTGGTCTTGCGTTGGGATGTGTGATGATGATGATGATGGTCACTGGTCATGGGTTGTGGATGTGTGATGACGATGGACATTTGTCATGGGTTGTGGATGTGTGATGATGAAGATGTTCACTGTTCATGGGTTGTGGATGTTCGATGATGATAATTGTCAGTTGTCATGGGTTGTGGATGTGTGTTGATGATGGTCACTGGTCATGGGTTGTGGATGAATGATGATGATGAAGGTCACTGGTCATGGGTTGAGGATGTGTGATGAAGATGATGGTCACTGGTCATGGGTTGTTGATGTGTGATGGTGATGATTGTCACTGGTCTTGGGTTGTAGATGTGTAATGATGATGATGGTCACTGGTCTTGGGTTGTCGATATGTGATGATGATGATGGTCACTGGTCATCCGTTGTGGATATGTAATGATGATGATGATGATGGTCACTGGTCATGGGTTGTGGATATGTGATAATGATGATGGTCACTGGTCATGGGTTCAGTGTGTGTAATGATGATAATGGTTACTGGTCATCAGTTGAGGATATGTAATGATGATGATGATGATAGTCACTGGTCATGAGTTGTGGATATGTGATAATGATTATGGTCACTGGTCATGGGTTGTGGATGTGTGATGATGATGATAGTCTCAGGTCATGGGTTTTTGATGTGTGATGGTGATGATGGTCACTGGTCTTGGGTTGTAGTTGTGTGATGATGATTATGATGGTCTCTGGTCATTGGTTGTGGATGTGTGATGATGATGATGGTCACTGGTCGTGGGTTGTGGATATGTGATGATGATGATGGTCACTGGTCAAGGATTGTAGATGTATGATGATGATGATGATGTTCACTGGTCATGGGTTGAAGATATGTGATGTTGATGATGGTCACTGGTCATGGGTTGTGGATGTGTGATGTTGATGTTCACTGTTCATGGGTTATGGATGTGTGACGAAGATGATGATGGTCTCTGGTCATGGGTTGTGGATGCGTGATGGTGATGATGGTAACTGGTCATGTGTTGAGAATGTGTGATGAAGATATGTGTCATTCTTCATGGGTTGAGGATGTGTGATGATAATGATGGTCAATGGTCATGGGTTGAGGAAATGTGATAATGATGATGGTTAATGGTCATGGGTTGAGGACGTGTGATGATGATGATTGTCAATGGTTATGGGTTGAGGATGTGTTAGTATGGTCTCTGGTCATGGGTTGAGGATATGTGATGATGATGGTCATAGTTCATGGGTTGAGCATGTGTTATGATGTTCACTGGTCATGGGTTGAGGATGTTCGATGATGATGATGGTCACTGGTCATGGGTTGAGGATGTGTAATGATGGTTACTGGTCTTGGGCTGATGATGTGTGATGATGATCACAGGTCATGGGTTGTTAATGTGTGATGATGATGATGGTCCTTGGTCATGGGTTGTGGACATTTCAGGAGGGTGATGGTCACTGGTCATTGGCTGAGGATGTGTGATGATGATGATGATGGTCACTGGTCTTGCGTTGGGATATGTGATGATGATGATGATGGTCACTGGTCATAGGTTGTGGATGTGTGATGACGATGGACATTTGTCATGGGTTGTGGATGTGTGATGAAGATGATGTTCACTGTTCATGGGTTGTGGATGTTCGATGATGACAATTGTCAGTTGTCATGGGTTGTGGATGTGTGTTGATGATTGTCACTGGTCATGGGTTGTGGATGAGTAATGATGATGAAGGTCACTGGTCATGGGTTGAGGATGTGTGATGAAGATGATGGTCACTGATCATGGGTTGTTGATGTGTGATGGTGATGATTGTCACTGGTCTTGGTTTGTAGATGTGTGATGATGATGATGGTCATTGGTCATGGGTTGTCGATATATGATGATGATGATGGTCACTGGTCATCCGTTGTGGATATGTAATGATGATGATGATGATGGTCACTGGTCATGGGTTGTGGATATGTGATAATGATGATGGTCACTGGTCATGGGTTCAGTATGTGTAATGATGATAATGGTTACTGGTCATCAGTTGAGGATATGTAATGATGATGATGATGATAGTCACTGGTCATGAGTTGTGGAAATGTGATAATGATTATGGTCACTGGTCATGGGTTGTGGATGTGTGATGATGATGATAGTCTCTGGTCATGGGTTTTTGATGTGTGATGGTGATGATGGTCACTGGTCTTGGGTTGTAGTTGTGTGATGATGATGATGATGGTCTCTGGTCATTGGTTGTGGATGTGTGATGATGATGATGGTCACTGGTCGTGGGTTGTGGATATGTGATGATGATGGTCACTGGTCAAGGATTGTAGATGTATGATGATGATGATGATGTTCTCTGGTCATGGGTTGAAGATATGTGATGTTGATGATGGTCACTGGTCATGGGTTGTGGATGTGTGATGTTGATGATGTTCACTGTTCATGGGTTATGGATGTGTGACGAAGATGATGATGGTATCTGGTCATGTGTTGTGGATGCGTGATGGTGATGATGGTAACTGGTCATGTGTTGAGAATGTGTGATGAAGATATGTGTCATTCTTCATGGGTTGAGGATGTGTGATGATGATGATGGTCAATGGTCATGGGTTGAGGAAATTTGATGATGATGATGGTTAATGGTCATGGGTTGAGGACGTGTGATGATGATGATTGTCAATGGTTATGGGTTGAGGATGTGTTAGTATGGTCACTGGTCATGGGTTGAGGATAAGTGATGATGATGGTCATAGTTCATGGGTTGAGCATGTGTCATGATGTTCACTGGTCATGGGTTGAGGATGTTTGATGATGATGATGGTCACTGGTCATGGGTTGAGGATGTGTAATGATGGTTACTGGTCTTGGGCTGATGATATGTGATGATGATCACAGGTCATGGGTTGTTAATGTGTGATGATGATGGTCCTTGGTCATGGGTTGTGGACATTTCAGGAGGGTGATGGTCACTGGTCATTGGCTGAGGATGTGTGATGATGATGATGATGGTCACTGGTCTTGCGTTGGGATATGTGATGATGATGATGATGGTCACTGCTCATGGGTTGTGGATGTCTGATGACGATGGACATTTGTCGTGGGTTGTGGATGTGTGATGATGATGATGTTCACTGTTCATGGGTTGTGGATGTTCGATGATGACAATTGTCAGTTGTCATGGGTTGTGGATGTGTGTTGATGATGGTCACTGGTCATGGGTTGTGGATGAGTGATGATGATGAAGGTCGCTGGTCATGGGTTGAGGATGTGTGATGAAGATGTTGGTCACTGGTCATGGGTTGTTGATGTGTGATGATGATGATGGTCACTGGTCATGGGTTGTCGATATGTGATGATGATGATGGTCACTGGTCATCCGTTGTGGATATGTAATGATGATGATGATGATGGTCACTGGTCATGGGTTGTGGATATGTGATAATGATGATGGTCACTGGTCATGGGTTCAGTATGTGTAATGATGATAATGGTTACTGGTCATCAGTTGAGGATATGTAATGATGATGATGATGATAGTCACTGGTCATGAGTTGTGGATATGTGATAATGATTATGGTCACTGGTCATGGGTTGTGGATGTGTGATGATTATGATGGTCACTGCTAATGGGCTGCGGATGTGTGATGATGATGATGGTCACTGGTCATGGGTTCAGTATGTGTGATGATGATGATGGTCACTGTTCATAGGTTGTTGATGTGTATTTGGGATTATGGTCACTGTTCTTGGGTTGTATGTGTGATGACGATGATTATGGTCACTGGTCATGGGTTGTGGATGTGTGATGATGATGATGATGGTCACTAGTCATGGGTTGTGGATGTGTGATGATAATGATGATTGTCACTGGTCATAGGTTGTAGATGTGTGATGATGATGATGATGATGATGATGATGATAATGGTCACTGGTCATAGGTTGAGTGTTATGATGATGACGGTCACTGATCATGGGTTGTGGATGTGTGATGGTGATGATGGTCACTGTTCATGGGTTGTGGATGTGTGATGTTGAAGATGATGGTCACTGGTCATGGGTCGTGGATGTGTGATGGTGATGATGGTCATTGGTCATGGGTTGAGAATGTGTGATGATGAAGATGGTCACTGGTCATGGGTTGTGGATGTTTGATGATTATGATGGTCACTGGTCAGGGATTGTGGATGTGTGATGATGATGATGGTCACTGGTCATGGGTTGAGAATGTTTTAAGATGGTGATGGTCACTGGTCACGGGTTGAGCATGTGTGATGATGATGATGGTCACTGGTAGTCCGTTGTGGATATGTAATGATGATGATGATGGTCAATGGTCATGGGTTGAGGATGTGTGATGATTGTCACTGGCCATGGGTTGAGGATGAGTGGTGAGGATGATGGTCACTGGTCATGGGATGCGGATGTGTGATGAAGATGATGGTCACTGGTTATGGGTTGTTGATATGTGATGGTGATGAGGGTCACTGGTCTTGGGTTGTGGATGTATGATGATGATGATGGTCAGTGGTTTTGGATTGTGGATGTGTGGTGATGATGATGGTCACTGGTCATGGGTTGTAGATGTATGATGATGATGATGGTCACTGGTCATCCATTGTGGATATGTAATGATGATGATGATGATGGTCACTGGTCATGGTTTGTATATGTGTGATGATGAAGGTCACTGGTTATGGGTTGTGGATGTTTGATGATATTGAAGGTCGTAGGTCATGGGCGGTGGATGTGTGATGATGATGATGGTCACTGGTAACGGGTTGAGGATGTTTGATGATTGTCAATGGCTATGGGTTGAGGATGTGTGATGATGATGATGGTCGTTGGTCATGGGTTGAGGAATATTTCATGATGATGATGGTCAATGGTCATTGGTTAAGGATATGTGATGATGATAATGGTCAATGGTCATGGATTGAGGATGTATGATGATGGTCGCTTGTCATGGGTTGAGTTTGTGTGATGATGGTCACTGGTCATGGGTTGAGGATATATGATGATGATGGTCATTGTTCATGGGTTGAGGATGTGTTATGATTTTCGCTGGTCATGGGTTGAGGATGTGTGATGATGATGATGGTCACTGGTCATGGGCTGAGGATGTGTGATGTTGGTCACTGGTCTTGGGTATAGGATGTGTGATGATGTTGATGGTCAATGGTCATGGGTTGTGTATGTGTAATGATGATGATGGTCATTGGTCATGGGTTGTGGATGTTTGATGATGGTGATGTTCACTGGTCATGGGTTGAAGATGTGTGATGATGATTATGGTCACTGGTCATGCGTTGTGGATGTGCAATGATGATGATGATGATGGTCAATGGTCATGGGTTATGAATGTGTGATGATGTTGATGGTCACTGGTCATGGGTTGTGGATGTGTGGTGACGATGGTCACTGGTCATAGGTTGTGAATATGTGATGAAGGTGATGGTCACTGGTCACGGGTTGTGGATGTTGGATGATGATGATGGTCACTGTTCATGGGTTGTGCATGTGTGATGATGATGATGGTCACTGGTCATGGGTCTTGGATGTGGGATGATGTTGATTGTCACTGTTCATGGGTTGTGGATGTGTAATGACGATGGTCACTGGTCATAGGTTGTGGATGTGTGATGAAGATGATGGTCACTAGTCAGGGGTTGTGGATATTCGATGATGATGATGGTCACTATCAATGGGTTGTGGAAGTGTGATGATGATGATGGTCACTGGTCATGTGTTGAGGATGTGTGATGATGATGATGGTCACTGGTCGTGGGTCTTGGATGTGTGATGATGATGGTCACTGGTTATGGGTTGTGAAACTTTTATGATGGTGATGGTCACTGGTCATGGGTTGAGGACGTGTGATGATGATGGTCACTGGTCATCCGTTGTGGATATGTAATGATGATGATGATGATTTTCACTGGTCATGGGTTGTGAATGTGTGATGATGATGAAGGTCACTGGTTATGGGTTGTGGATGTGTGATGGTGATTATGGTCACTGGTCATGGGCGGTGGATGTGTGATGATGATGATGGTCACTGATAATGGGTTGAGGATGTTTGATGATTGTCACTGGCCATGGGTTGAGGATGTGTGATGATGATGATGGTCACTGCTCATGGGTTCAGGATGTGTGATGATGTTGATGGTCACTGGTCATCGGTTGTTGATGTATGATTGTGATGATGGTCACTGTTCTTGGGTAGTATATGTGATGATGAATATGGTCACTGGTCATGGGTTGTGGATGTGTGATGATGATGATTGTTACTAGTCATGGGTTGTGGATGTGTGATGATGATGATGGTCGCTGGTCATGGGTTGTAGATGTGTGATGATGATAAAGATGGTCACAGGTCATGGGATGAGATTGTGTTATGATGATGATGGTCACTGGTCAAGGGATGCGGGTGTGTGATGGTGATGATGGCCACTGGTCATAGGTTGTGGATATGTGATGGTGACGATGATGGTCACTGTTCGTGGATCTTGGATGTGTGATGGTGATAATGGTCACTGGTCATGGGTTGAGCATGTGTGATAATGATGTTCATTCGTCATAGGTTGTGGATGTGGGATGATTATGGGCACTGATCATGGGTTGTGGATGTGTGATGATGATGATGGTCACTGTTCATGGTTTGTGGATGTGTGATGATGATAGTTACTGTTGATGGGTTGTGGATGTGTGATGATGATGATGGTCATTGGTCATGGGTTGTGGAAGTGTGATGATGATGATGGTCACTGGACATGTGTTGAGATTGTTTGATGACGGTCACTGGTCATGGGCTGAGGATTTGTAATGATGATGATGGACACTGATCATGGGGTGTGGATGTGTGATGATGATGATGGTAATTGGTCATGGGATGTGGATATTTGATGATGGTTATGGTCATTGGTCATGTGTTGAGGATGTGTGATGACGATAATTATCACTGGTCATGCGTTGTGGATGTGTGATGATGATGATGATGATGGTCACTGTTCATGGGTTGTGGATGTGTGATGATGATGATGATGATGACTGGTCATGGGTTGTGGATGTATGATGACAATGGTCACTGGTTATGGGTTGTGGATATGTGATGATGATGATGGTCACTGGTTATGGGTTGTGGATGTTTGATGATGATGATGGTCACTGGTCGTGGGTTGTGGATGTGTGATGATGATGATGGTCTCTGGTCATGAGTTGAGGATGTATGATGATGATGGTCTCTGGTCATGGGTTGTGGATGTGTGATGGTGATGATGATGATGGTCACTGGTCATGGGTTATGGATGTGTGATGGCGATGGCCACTGGACATGTTTTGTGGATGTGTGATGATGATGGTCACTTGTCATGGGTTGTGGATGTGTCATGATGATGATGGTCACTGGTAATGGGTTGAGGATGTGTGATGATTGTCACCAGCCATGGGTTGAATATGTTTGATGAAGATGATGGTCACTGGTCATGGTTAGTGGATGGTTTGTGATGATGATGATGGTCATAGTTCTTGGGTTGTGGATATTTCATGATGGTGATGGTCAGTTGTCATGGGTTGAGGATATATGATGATGATGATGATGATGGTCACTGATCATGCGTTGTGGATGTGATGATGATGATGATGATGGTCACTTGTCATGGGTTGTGGATGTGTGATGATGATGGTGTCTGGTTATGGGTTGTGGATATATGATGATGATGATGATGGTCACTGGTCATGGGTTGTGGATGTGTGATGATGATGATGGTCACTGGTCATGGGCTGTGGATGTCTGATGATGATGATGGTCACCGGTTATGTTCAGGATATGTGATGATAATGATGGTCACTGGTCATGGGTTGTTGCTGTGTATTTTTGATGATGGTCAGAGGTCTTGGGTTATATGTGTGATGATGATGAATATGGTCACTGGTCATAGGTTGTGGATGTGTGATGATGATGATTATGATGGTCACTAGTCATGGGTTGTGGATTTCTGATGATGATGGTAACTATTCATGGGTTGTAGATGTGTGACGATGATGATGATGATGATAATGATCACTGGACATAGGTTGAGAGTGTTATGATGATGATGGTCACTGATCATGGTTTGTGGATGTGTGATGGCGAAGATGGTCACTGGTAATGAGTTGTGGATGTGTGATGTTGATGATGATAGTGACTATTCATGGGTCGTGGATGTGTGATGGTGATGATGGTCACTGGTCATGGGTTGAGAATGCGTGATGATGAAGATGGTCACTGGTCATGGGCTGTAGATGTATGATGATGGTGATGGTCACTGGTCATGGGTTGTGGATGTGCGATGATGATGATGGTCACTGGTCATGGGTTGTGGAAGTTAGATGATGATGACGGTCAATGGTCATGTGTTGTGGATGATTGATGATGATGATGATGATCACTGGTCATGGGCGGTGGACGTTTGATGATGATGACGGTCACTGCTAATGGGTTGAGGATGTGTGATGATTGTCACTGGCCATGGGTTGAGGATGTGTGATGAAGATGATGGTCACTGGTCATGGGTTTAGGATGTGTGATGGTGATGGATGTCACTGGTCATGGGTTGTTGATATGTGATTGTGATGATGTTCACTGTTATTCTGTTGTATATGTGATGATGATGAATATGGTCACTGGTCATGGGTTGTGGAATAGTCTTTGGTCATGGGTTGTGGATGTGTGATGATAATGATGATGATGATGATGGTCACTGGTCATGGGTTGAGGATGTATGATGATGATGATGGTCACTGGTCATGTGTTGTGGATGTGTGATGGTGATGATGGTCACTGGTCATGGGTTTGGGATATGTGATGATGGTTATGCTCACTGGTCATGGGTTGTTCATATGTGATTGTGATGATGGTCACTGTTATTCTCTTGTATATGTGATGATTATGAATTTGGTCACTGGTCATGGGTTGTGGATGTGTGATGATGATGGTCACTAGTCATGGGTTGTGGATGTTTCATGATGATGATGGTCACTGGTCATGGGTTGTAGATGTGTGATGATCATGATGATGATGATGATGATGGTCACTGGTCATGGGTTGAGAGTGTGTTATGATGATGATGATCACTGCCCATGGGTTGTGGATGTGTGATGGTGATGATGATCACTAATCATGGGTTGTGGATGTCTGATGGTGATGGTCACTGCTCATGGGTCGTGGATGTGTGATGGTAATGATGGTCACTTGTCATGGGTTGAGAATGTGTGATGATGAAGATAGTCTCTGGTCATGGGTTGTGGATGTGTGATGATAATGATGGTCACTGGTCGTGGGTTGTGGATATGTGATGACGATAGTTGCTGTTCATGGGTTGTGGATGTGTGATGATGATGATGGTCATTGGTCATGGTTGTGGAAGTGCGATGATAATGATGGTTACTGGTCATCTGTTGAGGATGTTTGATGACGGTCACTGGTCATAGGCTGAGGATTTGTGATGATGATGATGGACACTGGTCATGGGTTTTGGATGTGTGATGATGATGGTCATTTGTCATGGGTTATGGATATTTGATGATGGTGATGGTCATTGGTCATGGGTTGAGGATGTATGATGACGATAAATATCACTGGTCATGCGTTGTGGATGTGTGATGATGATGATGATGGTTACTGTTCATGGGTTGTAGATGTGTGATGAGGATTGTCACTGGTTTTGGGATGTGGATGTATGATGACAATGGTCACTGGTTATGGGTTGTGGATATGTGATGATGATGGTGGTCACTGGCTATGTGTTGTGGATGTTTGATGATGATGATAATGACTGGTCGTGGGTTGTGGATGTGTGATGATGATGATGGTCTCTGGTCATGAGTTGAGGATGTATGATAAAGATGATGGTCTATGGTCAGGGGTTGTGGATATGTGATGATGATGATGATCATCACTGGTCATGGGTTGTGGATGTGTGATGACGATGGCCACTGGACATGGGTTGTGGATGTGTGATTATGATGGTCACTTGTCATGGGTTGTGGATGTGTCATGATGAC
This sequence comes from Panulirus ornatus, assembly GCF_036320965.1. NCBI lineage: Eukaryota > Metazoa > Arthropoda > Malacostraca > Decapoda > Palinuridae > Panulirus > Panulirus ornatus. The sequence continues at coordinate 32,123,583 of NC_092273.1, forward strand.
TCACTGGTAATGGGTTGAGGATGTGTGATGATTGTCACTAGCCATAGGTTGAATATTTGTGATGATGATGATGGTCACTGGTCATGGGGTGTGGATGTGTGATGATGATGATGGTCATTGTTCTTGGGTTGTGGATATTTCTTGATGGTGATGGTCAGTGGTCATGGGTTGAGGATATGTGATGATGATGATGGTCTCTGGTCATGAGTTGTGGATGTATGATGATAATGGTCACTGGTTATGTGTTGTGGATATGGGATGATGATGATGGTCAGTGGTCATGGGTTTTGGATGTTTGATGATGATGATGGTCACTGGTCGTGGGATGTGGATGTGTGATGATGATGGTCACTGGTCATGAGTTGAGTATGTATGATAAAGATGATGGTCTCTGGTCATGGGTTGTGGATGTGTGATGGTGATGATGGTCACTGGTCATGGGTTGTGGATGTGTGATGACGATAGTTACTGTTCATGGGTAGTGGATGTGTGATGATGATGATGGTCATTGGTCATGGGTTGTGGAAGTGTGATGATGATGGTCACTGGTCATCTGTTGAGGATGTTTGATGACGGTCACTTTTCATGGGTTGAGGATTTGTGATGATGATGATGGACACTGGTCATGGGTTGTGGATGTGTGATGATGATGATGGTCATTTGTCATGGGTTATGGATATTTGATGATGGTGATGGTCATTGGTCATGTGCTGAGGATGTGTGATGACGATAATTATCACTGGTCATGCGTTGTGGATGTGTGATGATGATGATGATGATGGTTACTGTTCATGGGTTGTGGATGTATGATGATAATGGTCACTGGTTATGTGTTATGGATATGGGATGATGATGATGGTCAGTGGTTATGGGTTGTGGATGTTTGATGATGATGATGGTCACTGGTCGTGGGATTTGGATATGTGATGATGATGATGGTCACTGGTCATGAGTTGAGGATGTATGATAAATATGATGGTCTCTGGTCATGGGTTGTGGATGTGTGATGGTGATGATGGTCACTGGTCATAGGTTGTGGATGTGTGATGACGATAGTTACTGTTCATGGGTTGTGGATGTGTGATGATGATGATGGTCATTGGTCATTGGTTGTGGAAGTGCGATGATAATAATGGTCACTGGTCATCTGTTGAGGATGTTTGATGACGGTCACTGGTCATAGGTTGAGGATTTGTGATGATGATGATGGACACTGGTCATGGGTTTTGGATGTGTGATGGTGATGGTCATTTGTCATTGGTTATGGATATTTGATGATGGTGATGGTCATTGGTCATGTGTTGAGGATGTATGATGACGATAATTATCACTGGTCATGCGTTGTGGATGTGTGATGATGATGATAATGATGGTTACTGTTCATGGGTTGTAGATGTGTGATGAGGATTGTCACTGGTTATGGGATGTGGATGTATGTTGACAATGGTCACTGTTCATGGGTTGTGGATGTGTGATGATGATGGTCACTGGTCATGGGTTGAGGATATGTGATGATGATGGTCACTGATCATGGGCTGTGGTTGTGTGATGATGATGATGGTCACTGGTCATGGGCTGTGGATGTGTGATGATGATGATGGTCACTGGACATCCGTTGTGGATATGTAATGATGATGATGATGATGGTCATTGGTCATGGGTTGAGGATGTGTGATGATGATAATGGTCACTGGTCATGGGCTGTGGATGTGTGATGATGATAATGGTCACTTGTCATGGGTTGAGGATGTGTGATGATGATGATGATCACCGGTCATGGGTTGTTGATGTGTGATTGTGATTATGGTCACTGGTCTTGTGTTGCATGTGTGATGATGAATATGGTCACTAGTAATGGGTTGCAGATGTGTGATGATAATGATGGTCACAAGTCATGGGTTGTCGATGTTCGAGGATGATGATGGTCACTGGTCACGGGTTGTAAATGTGTGATGATGAAGATGATGACGTTGATGGTCAGTTGTCATGGGTTGAGAGTGTGTCATGATGATGATGGTCTCTGGTCATGAGTTGTGGATGTGTGATGGTGATGATGGTCACTGGTCATGGGTTGTAGATATGTGATGATGATGGTCACTGGTCATTTGTTGTAGATGTGTGATGAGGATGATGATGATGATTGTTACTGGTCATGGGTTGAGAGTGTGTTATGAAGATGATGGTCACTGGTCATGTGTTGTGGATGTGTGATGGTGATGATGGTCACTATTCATGAGTTGTGGATGTATGATGGTGATGATGATAGTCACTGTTTGTGGCTCTTGGATGTGTGATGGTGATGATGGTCACTGGTCATGGGTTGAGAATGTGTGATGATGAAGATGGTCAATGATCATGTGTTGTGGATGTGTGATAATGATGATGGTCACTGGTCATGGGTTGTGGATATGTGATGACGATGGTTACTGTTCATGGGTTGTGGATGTGTGATGATGATGGTCACTGGTCATGGGTTGAGGATGTGTGATGATGATGATGGTCACTGATCATGGGTTGTGGTTGTGCGATGATAATGATGGTCACTGATTATGGGCTGTGGATGTGTGATGATGATGGTGGTCACTGGTCATCCGTTGTGGATATGTGATGATGATGATGATGGTCACTGGTCATGGGTTGAGGATGTGTGATGATGATGATGGTCACTGGTCATGGGCTGTGGATATGTGATGATGATTATGGTCACTTGTCATGTCTTCAGGATGTGTGATGATGATGATGATCACTGGTCATGTGTTGTTGATGTGTAATTGTGATGATAGTCACTGGTCTTGTGTTGCATGTGTGATGATGATGAATATGGTCAATGGTAATGGGTTGTAGATGTGTGATGATAATGATGATGGTCACAAGTCATGGGTTGTCCATGTGAGGATGATGATAGTTACTGGTCATGGGTTGTAAATGTGTGATGATGATGATGATGATGATAATGATGATGATGGTCAGTGGTCATGGGTTGAGAGTGTCATGATGATGATGGTCACTGGTCATGAGTTGTGGATGTGTGATGATGATGGTCAATGGTCATGGGTTGTGGACTTGTGATGATGATGGTCACTGGTCATGGGTTGTAGATGTGTGATGATGATGATGATGGTCACTGGTCATGGGTTGACAGTGTTATGATGATTATGGTCACTGGTCATGGGTTGTGGATGTGTGATGGTGATGATGGTCACTGGTCATGGGTTGTGGATGTGTGATGATGATGATGGTCACTGATCATGGGTTGTAGATATGTGATGATGATGATGATGATGATGATGATGATGGGCACTGGTCATGGGTTGAGAGTGTCTTATGATGATGATGGTCACTGGTCATGGGCTGTGGATGTGTGATGATGATAATGGTCACTTGTCATGGGTTCAGGATGTGTGATGATGATCACTGGTCATGGGTTGTTGATGTGTAATTGTGATTATGGTCACTGGTCTTGTGTTGTATGTGTGATGATGATGAATATGGTCACTAGTAATGGGTTGCAGATGTGTGATGATAATGATGGTCAAAAGTCATGGGTTGTCGATGTTCGAGGATGATGATGGTCACTGGTCACGGGTTGTAAATGTGTGATGATGAAGATGGTGACGATGATGGTCAGTTGTCATGGGTTGAGAGTGTGTCATGATGATGATGGTCACTGGTCATGAGTTGTGGATGTGTGATGGTGATGATGGTCACTGGTCATGGGTTGTGGATGTGTGATGATGATGATGGTCACTGGTCATGTGTTGTAGATGTGTGATGAGGATGATGATGATGATTGTTACTGGTCATGGGTTGAGAGTGTGTTATGATGATGATGGTCACTGGTCATGGGTTGTGGATGTGTGATGGTGATGATGGTCACTATTCATGAGTTGTGGATGTGTGATGGTGATGATGATAGTCACTGTTTGTGGCTCTTGGATGTGTGATGGTGATGATGGTCACTGGTCATGGGTTGAGAATGTGTGATGATGAAGATGGTCAATGATCATGTGTTGTAGATGTGTGATGATGATGATGGTCACTGGTCATGGGTTGTGGATGTGTGATGACGATGGTTACTGTTCTTGGGTTGTGGATGTGTGATGATGATGGTCATTGGTCATGGGTTGAGGATGTGTGATGATGATGATGGTCACTGATCATGGGTTGTGGTTGTGCGATGATAATGATGGTCACTGGTTATGGGCTGTGGATGTGTGATGATGATGGTGGTCACTGGTCATCCGTTGTGGATATGTAATGATGATGATGATGGTCACTGGTCATGGGTTGAGGATGTGTGATGATGATGATGGGCACTGGTTATGGGCTGTGGATATGTGATGATGATTATGGTCACTTGTCATGTCTTCAGGATGTGTGATGATGATGATGATCACTGGTCAGGTGTTGTTGATGTGTAATTGTGATGATAGTCACTGGTCTTGTGTTGCATGTGTGATGATGATGAATATGGTCAATGGTAATGGGTTGTAGATATGTGATGATAATGATGATGGTCACAAGTCATGGGTTGTCAATGTGAGGATGATGATGGTCACTGGTCATGGGTTGTAAATATGTGATGAAGATGATGATGATGATGATGATGATGATGATGGTCAGTGGTCGTGGGTTGAGAGTGTCATGATGATGATGGTCACTGGTCATGAGTTGTGGATGTGTGATGTTGATGATGGTCAATGGTCATGGGTTTTGGATGTGTGATGATGACGATGGTCACTGGTCATGGGTTGTAGATGTGTGATGATGATGATGATGGTCACTGGTCATGGGTTGATAGTGTGTTATGATGATTATGGTCACTGGTCATGGGTTGTGGATGTGTGATGGTGATGATGGTCACTGGTCATGGGTTGTGGATGTCTGATGATGATGATGGTCACTGATCATGGGTTGTAGATATGTGATGATGATGATGATGATGGTCACTGGTCATGGGTTGAGAGTGTCTAATGATGATGATGGTCACTCGTCATGGGTTATGGATGTGTGATGGTGATGATGGTCACTAGTCATGGGCTGTGGATGTGTGATGATGATGATGGTCACTGGTCATCCGTTGTGGATGTGAGCTGATGAAGATGACCATCCTCAATGGTCATGGGTTGTGGATGTTTAATGATGATGATGGTCACTGGTCATGGGTTGTGGATGTATGATGACGATGGTTACTGGTAATGGGTTGTGGATGTGTGATGATGATGGTAGTTGGTCATTGGTTGTGGATTTGTGATGATGATGGTCACTGGTCATGGGCTGTGGATGTATGATTATGATGATGGGCACTTGTCATGGGTTGAGAATTTGTGATGGTTGTCACTGGCCATGGGTTGAGGATGTGTGATGATGATGATGGTCACTGGTCACGGGCTGTGGTTGTCTGATGATGATGATGGTTACTGGTCATGGGCTGTGGATGTGTGATAATGATGATGATTACTGGTCATGGGTTCACAATGTGTGATGATGATCAGTGGTCATGGGTTGTTGATGTGTAATTGTGAAGTTGGTCTCTGGTCTTGCGTTGTATGTGTGATGATGATGAATATGGTCACTGGTTGTAGATGTGTGAAGATAATGATGATGGTCACAAGTCATGGGTTGTGGATGTGTGATGCTGATGATGGTCACTGGTCAAGGGTTGTAGATGTGTGATGATGATGATGATGATGATGATGATGATGATGATGATGATGGTCAGTGGTCATGGGTTGAGTGTCATGATGATGATAGTCACTGGTCATGAGTTGTGGATGTGTGATGGTGATGATGGTCACTGGTCATGGGTTGTGGATGTGTGATGATGATGATGGTCAATGGTCATGGGTTGTAGATATATTATGATGATGAAGATGATGGTCACTGGTTATGGGTTGGGAGTGTCTTATGATGATGGTCACTGGTCATGGGTTATGGATGTGTGATGGTGATGATGGTCAATAGTCATGGGTTGTGGATGTGTGATGGTGATGATGATGGTCACTGTTCTTGGGTCTTGGATGTGTGATGGTGATGATGGTCATTGGTCATGGGTTGAGAATGTGTGATGATGAGGATGGTCATTGATCATGTTTTCAATGTGTGATGATGATGATGGTCACTGGTCATGGGTTGTGGGTGTGTGATGACGATCGTTACTGTTCATGGGTTGTGGATGTGTGATGATGATGGTCACTGGTCATGGGTTGAGGATATGTGATGATGATGGTCACTGATCATGGGCTGTGGTTGTGTGATGATGATGATGGTCACTGGTCATGGGCTGTGGATGTGTGATGATGATGATGGTCACTGGACATCCGTTGTGGATATGTAATGATGATGATGATGATGGTCATTGGTCATGGGTTGAGGATGTGTGATGATGATAATGGTCACTGGTCATGGGCTGTGGATGTGTGATGATGATAATGGTCACTTGTCATGGGTTGAGGATGTGTGATGATGATGATGATCACCGGTCATGGGTTGTTGATGTGTGATTGTGATTATGGTCACTGGTCTTGTGTTGCATGTGTGATGATGAATATGGTCACTAGTAATGGGTTGCAGATGTGTGATGATAATGATGGTCACAAGTCATGGGTTGTCGATGTTCGAGGATGATGATGGTCACTGGTCACGGGTTGTAAATGTGTGATGATGAAGATGATGACGTTGATGGTCAGTTGTCATGGGTTGAGAGTGTGTCATGATGATGATGGTCTCTGGTCATGAGTTGTGGATGTGTGATGGTGATGATGGTCACTGGTCATGGGTTGTAGATATGTGATGATGATGGTCACTGGTCATTTGTTGTAGATGTGTGATGAGGATGATGATGATGATTGTTACTGGTCATGGGTTGAGAGTGTGTTATGAAGATGATGGTCACTGGTCATGTGTTGTGGATGTGTGATGGTGATGATGGTCACTATTCATGAGTTGTGGATGTATGATGGTGATGATGATAGTCACTGTTTGTGGCTCTTGGATGTGTGATGGTGATGATGGTCACTGGTCATGGGTTGAGAATGTGTGATGATGAAGATGGTCAATGATCATGTGTTGTGGATGTGTGATAATGATGATGGTCACTGGTCATGGGTTGTGGATATGTGATGACGATGGTTACTGTTCATGGGTTGTGGATGTGTGATGATGATGGTCACTGGTCATGGGTTGAGGATGTGTGATGATGATGATGGTCACTGATCATGGGTTGTGGTTGTGCGATGATAATGATGGTCACTGATTATGGGCTGTGGATGTGTGATGATGATGGTGGTCACTGGTCATCCGTTGTGGATATGTGATGATGATGATGATGGTCACTGGTCATGGGTTGAGGATGTGTGATGATGATGATGGTCACTGGTCATGGGCTGTGGATATGTGATGATGATTATGGTCACTTGTCATGTCTTCAGGATGTGTGATGATGATGATGATCACTGGTCATGTGTTGTTGATGTGTAATTGTGATGATAGTCACTGGTCTTGTGTTGCATGTGTGATGATGATGAATATGGTCAATGGTAATGGGTTGTAGATGTGTGATGATAATGATGATGGTCACAAGTCATGGGTTGTCCATGTGAGGATGATGATAGTCACTGGTCATGGGTTGTAAATGTGTGATGATGATGATGATGATGATAATGATGATGATGGTCAGTGGTCATGGGTTGAGAGTGTCATGATGATGATGGTCACTGGTCATGAGTTGTGGATGTGTGATGATGATGGTCAATGGTCATGGGTTGTGGACTTGTGATGATGATGGTCACTGGTCATGGGTTGTAGATGTGTGATGATGATGATGATGGTCACTGGTCATGGGTTGACAGTGTTATGATGATTATGGTCACTGGTCATGGGTTGTGGATGTGTGATGGTGATGATGGTCACTGGTCATGGGTTGTGGATGTGTGATGATGATGATGGTCACTGATCATGGGTTGTAGATATGTGATGATGATGATGATGATGATGATGATGGGCACTGGTCATGGGTTGAGAGTGTCTTATGATGATGATGGTCACTGGTCATGGGCTGTGGATGTGTGATGATGATAATGGTCACTTGTCATGGGTTCAGGATGTGTGATGATGATCACTGGTCATGGGTTGTTGATGTGTAATTGTGATTATGGTCACTGGTCTTGTGTTGTATGTGTGATGATGATGAATATGGTCACTAGTAATGGGTTGCAGATGTGTGATGATAATGATGGTCAAAAGTCATGGGTTGTCGATGTTCGAGGATGATGATGGTCACTGGTCACGGGTTGTAAATGTGTGATGATGAAGATGGTGACGATGATGGTCAGTTGTCATGGGTTGAGAGTGTGTCATGATGATGATGGTCACTGGTCATGAGTTGTGGATGTGTGATGGTGATGATGGTCACTGGTCATGGGTTGTGGATGTGTGATGATGATGATGGTCACTGGTCATGTGTTGTAGATGTGTGATGAGGATGATGATGATGATTGTTACTGGTCATGGGTTGAGAGTGTGTTATGATGATGATGGTCACTGGTCATGGGTTGTGGATGTGTGATGGTGATGATGGTCACTATTCATGAGTTGTGGATGTGTGATGGTGATGATGATAGTCACTGTTTGTGGCTCTTGGATGTGTGATGGTGATGATGGTCACTGGTCATGGGTTGAGAATGTGTGATGATGAAGATGGTCAATGATCATGTGTTGTAGATGTGTGATGATGATGATGGTCACTGGTCATGGGTTGTGGATGTGTGATGACGATGGTTACTGTTCTTGGGTTGTGGATGTGTGATGATGATGGTCATTGGTCATGGGTTGAGGATGTGTGATGATGATGATGGTCACTGATCATGGGTTGTGGTTGTGCGATGATAATGATGGTCACTGGTTATGGGCTGTGGATGTGTGATGATGATGGTGGTCACTGGTCATCCGTTGTGGATATGTAATGATGATGATGATGGTCACTGGTCATGGGTTGAGGATGTGTGATGATGATGATGGGCACTGGTTATGGGCTGTGGATATGTGATGATGATTATGGTCACTTGTCATGTCTTCAGGATGTGTGATGATGATGATGATCACTGGTCAGGTGTTGTTGATGTGTAATTGTGATGATAGTCACTGGTCTTGTGTTGCATGTGTGATGATGATGAATATGGTCAATGGTAATGGGTTGTAGATATGTGATGATAATGATGATGGTCACAAGTCATGGGTTGTCAATGTGAGGATGATGATGGTCACTGGTCATGGGTTGTAAATATGTGATGAAGATGATGATGATGATGATGATGATGATGATGGTCAGTGGTCGTGGGTTGAGAGTGTCATGATGATGATGGTCACTGGTCATGAGTTGTGGATGTGTGATGTTGATGATGGTCAATGGTCATGGGTTTTGGATGTGTGATGATGACGATGGTCACTGGTCATGGGTTGTAGATGTGTGATGATGATGATGATGGTCACTGGTCATGGGTTGATAGTGTGTTATGATGATTATGGTCACTGGTCATGGGTTGTGGATGTGTGATGGTGATGATGGTCACTGGTCATGGGTTGTGGATGTCTGATGATGATGATGGTCACTGATCATGGGTTGTAGATATGTGATGATGATGATGATGATGGTCACTGGTCATGGGTTGAGAGTGTCTAATGATGATGATGGTCACTCGTCATGGGTTATGGATGTGTGATGGTGATGATGGTCACTAGTCATGGGCTGTGGATGTGTGATGATGATGATGGTCACTGGTCATCCGTTGTGGATGTGAGCTGATGAAGATGACCATCCTCAATGGTCATGGGTTGTGGATGTTTAATGATGATGATGGTCACTGGTCATGGGTTGTGGATGTATGATGACGATGGTTACTGGTAATGGGTTGTGGATGTGTGATGATGATGGTAGTTGGTCATTGGTTGTGGATTTGTGATGATGATGGTCACTGGTCATGGGCTGTGGATGTATGATTATGATGATGGGCACTTGTCATGGGTTGAGAATTTGTGATGGTTGTCACTGGCCATGGGTTGAGGATGTGTGATGATGATGATGGTCACTGGTTGAGGGTTATTGATGTGTGATTGCGATGGTGGTCACTGCTCTTCGGTTGTAGATGTGTGATGATGATGGTCACTGGTCATGGTTTGTGGATGTGTGATGATGATTGTCACAAGTCATGGTTTGTGGCTGTGTGATGATGATGATGGTCACTAGACATGGGTTGTAGATGTGTGATGATGATGATGATAATGGTCAACGGTCATGGGTTGAGGATATATGATGATGATGTTCACTAGTCATGGGTTGTGGATGTATGATTGTGATTGTGGTCACTGGTCATGGGTTGTGGATGTGTTATGATGATGATGACGGTCACTGGTCATGGGCCGTGGATGTGTGATGATGATGATGGTCACTGGTCATGGGTTGAAAATGTGTGATGAAGATGATTGTCACTGGTCATGGGTCGAGGATGAGCGATTATGGTCACTTGTCATGGGTTGAGGATATGTGATGACGATGATGGTCAATTTTCATGGGTTGAGGATATGTGATGATGATGATGGTTATTGGTCATCGGTTGAGGATGTGTTATGATGTTCACTGGTCATGGATTGAGGATGTGTGATGAAGATGATGGTCAATGGTCATGGCTTGAGGTTGTGTGATGATGATGATTGTCAGTGGTCATGGGTTGAGGATGTGTGATGATAGTCACTGGTCATGGGTTTAGGATGTTTGTTGATGATGATCACTGGTCATGGGTTGAGAATGTGTGATTATGGTCATTGGTCGTGGGTTGTAGATGTGTGATAATGATGATGGTCACAAGTCATGGGTTGAGTATGTGTGATGATGATGATGGTCAGTGGTCATGGGTTGAGGATGTATGATGATGGCCACTTGTCATGGGCTGAGGATGTCTGATGATTATGAGCACTGGTCATGGTTTGATGATGTGTGATGATGGCCACTGGTCATGGGTTATGGATGTGTGATGAAAATGATGGTTACTGGTCATGGGTTGAGGATGTGTGTTGATGATGATGGTCACTGGTCATTGGTTGATGATGTGTGATGATGATGATGGTCATTGGTCATAGGTTGAGGATGTGTTATAATGATGATGATGGTCACTGGTCATGGGCCGTGGATGTGTGATGATGATGATGGTCGCTGTTCATGGGTTGAAAATGTGTGATGAAGATGATTGTCACTTGTCATGGGTTGAGGATGAGCGATTATGGTCACTGGTCATGGGTTGAGGATATGTGATGACGATGATTATCAATGGTCATGGATTGAGGATGTATGATGATGATGATGGTCAATGGTCATGGGTTGAGGATGTATGATGATGGCCGCTTGTCATGAGTTGAGGATGTATGATGATTATGAGCATTGGTCATGGTTTGATGATGTGTGATGATGGCCACTGGTCATGGGTTACGGATGTCTGACGATGATAATGGTTACTGGTCATGGGTTGAGGATGTGTGTTGATGATGATGGTCACTGGTCATTGGTTGATGATGCGTGATGATGATGATGGTTATTGGTCACGGGTTGAGGATGTGTTATGATGTTCACTGGTCATGGATTGAGGATGTGTGATGATGATGATGGTCACTAGTGATGGGTTGTGGATGTGTGATGGTGATGGTGGTCACTGGTCATGGGTTGTCGATGTATGATGATGATGATGGTCACTTGTCATGGGTCGTAGATCTGTGATTGTGATGATGGTCACTGGTCATGGTTTGCGAATGTGTGATGATGATGAGGTTCACTCGTCATAGTTTAAGGATGAGCGATTATGGTACTGTTCATGGGTTGAGGATGTTTGATGATGATGATGGTCAATGTTCATGGGTTGAGGATGTGTGATCATGGTCACTGGTCATGAGTTGAGGATGTGTGATGATGATGATCACTGGTCATGGGTTGAAGATGTGTGATGATGGCCACTGGTCATGGGTTGTGGATGTGTTATGATTATGATGGTCACTGGTCATGGGTTGAGGATGTGTGATGATGATGGTCACTGGTCAAGGGTTGAGGATGAGCGATTATGGTCACTGTTCATGGGTTGAGGATGTGTGATGATGATGATGGTCAATGGTCATGGGTTGAGGAAATCTGATGATGACGGTCAATGGTCATGGGTTGAGGATGTGTGATAATGGTCACTGGTCATGAGTTGAGGATATGTGATGATGATGATCAATGGTCATGGGTTGAAGATGTGTGATGATGTCCTCTGGTCATGGGTTGTGGATGTGTGATGATGATGATGGTCACTGGTCATGGGTCGAGGATATGTGATGTTGATGGTCATTGGTCATAGGTTGAGGATGTGTTATGATATTCACTGGTCATGGGTTGAGGATGTGTGGTGAAGATGATGGTCAATGGTCATGGCTTGAGGATGTGTGATGATGATGATGGTCAGTGGTCATGGGTTGAGGATGTGTGATGATAGTCACTGGTCATGGGTTGAGGATGTTCGTTGATGATGATTACTGGTCATGGGTTGAGAATGTGTGATGATGGTCATTCGTCTTCTGTTGTGGATGTGTGACAATGATGATGGTCAAAGGTCATGGGTTGAGATTGTGTGATGATGATGATGGTCACTGGTCATGGTTTCAGAAATGTGATGATGATTGTCGTTGGTCATGGGTTGAGGATGTGTTATGATGTTCACCGGTCGTGGGTTGAGGATGTATGATGATGTTGATGGTCATTGGTCATGGGTTGAGGATATGTGGTGATGGTTACTGGTCATGTGTTTAGGATGTGTGATGATGATGGTCATTGGTCATGGGTTGTGGATGTGTGATGATAATGGTCACTGGTTATGGGTTGTGTATGTTTGATGATGGTGATGGTCTCTTGCCATGGGTTGAGGGTGTGTGATGATGATGGTCACTGGTCCTGCGTTGTGGTTGTGTGATGATGATGATGATATCACTAGCCAGGGGTTGTGGATATGTGATGATAATGATGGTCACTGGTCAGGGGTTGTGGATATGTGATGAAGATGGTCACTTGTCATGGGTTGTGGATGTGTGATGATGATGATGGTCACTGGTCAAGGGTTGTGGATATATGATGATGATGATGGTCACTGTTCATGGGTTGTGGGTGCGTGATTATGATGATGGTCACTGATCATGGGTTGAGGATGTATGACGATGGCACGGGCAATGGGTTCAAGATGTCTGATGATGATGGTCACTGTTCATGGGTTGAGGATATGTGATGATGATGGTCTCTGGTCATGGGTTTTGGATGTGTCAAGGTGATGATGGTCACTGGTCTTAGGTTGTAGATATGTGATGATGATGATGATGGTCTCTGGTCATCCGTTGTGGATGTGTAATGATGATGATGATGATGGTCACTGGTCATGGTTTGTGGATTTTCGATGATGATTATGGTCACTGGTCATGGGTTGTGGATGTATGATGACGATTGTTACTGTTCTTGGGTTGTGGATGTGTGATGATGATGATGGTCACTGATCATGGGTCTTGTATGTGTGATGATGATGATGATGGTCACTGGTCAAGGGTTGAGGATGTGATGAGGGTCACTGGTCATGGGTTTAGGATGTGTGATGATGATGGTTATTGGTCATGGGTTGAGGCTGTGTGATGATGTTCACTGGTCCTGGGTTGAGGATGTGTGATGATGATGATGGTCACTGGTCATGGGTTGTGGATGTGTGGTGATGATGATGGTCACTGGTCATGGGTTGTAGATATTTGATGATGGTGATGTTCTCTGGTCATGGGTTGAGGATGTGTGGTGATGATGATGGTCACTGGTTATGCTTTTTGGATTTGTGATGATGATAATGATGGTCACTGTTCATGGGATGTGGAAGTGTGATGATGATGATGGTCACTAGTGATGGGTTGTGGATGTGTGATGAAGATGGTCACTGGTCATGGGTTGTGGATTTGTGATGATGATGATAGTCACTGGTCTTGGAGTTGTGGATGTGTTTTGATGATGGTGGTCATTGGTCATGGGTTGTGGAAGTGTGATTATGATTACTGTCACTGGTCATTGGTTGAGGATGTATGACGATGGTCATTGGCCATGGGTTCAGTAATGTGATGATGATGGTCACTGGCCATGGGTTGAGGATGTGTGATGATGATGATGGTCACTGGTCATGGGTTGTTGATGTGTTTTGCGTTGATGGTCACTGGTTTTGGGTTGTGGATGTGTGATGATGATGATGGTCACTGGTCATGGGTTGTGGATGTGTGATGATGATGGTCACTAGTCATGGGTTTTTAATGTGGGATGATGATGATGGTCACTGGATATTGGTTGTACATGTGTAATGATGATGATGATGATGGTCACTGGTCATGGGTTGAGGATGTTTGATGAGGATAATGGTCACTAGTCATGGGTTGTGGATGTGTGATGGTGATGGTGGTCACTGGTCATGGGTTGTTGATTTGTGATGAAAATGATGATTGTCACTGGTCATGGGTCGTGGATCTGTGATGGTGATGATGGTCTTTGGTCATGGGTTGACAATGTATCATGACGATGATGGTCACTGGTCATGGGTTGAGGATGAGCGATTGTGTTCACTGATCATGGGTTGAGGATGTGTGATGATGATGGTGGTCAATGGTCAAGGGTTGAGGATGTGTGAGGATAATGATGGTCAATGGTCATGGGTTTAGAATGTGTGATGATGGTCACTGGTCATGGGTTGAGGATGTGATGATGATCAGTGGTCATGGGTTGAATATTTGTGATGATAGCCACTGGTCATTGGTTGTGGATGTATGATGATGGTGATGGTCACTGGTCATGGGTTGAGGATGTGTAATGACGATGTTGGTCATTGGTCTTGGGTTGAGGATGCGTTAGGATGTTCACTGGTCATGGGTTGAGGATGTGTGATGATGATGATCGTCACTATTCATGGACTGTGGATTTGTGATGATGATGGTGGTCACTGGTCATGGGTTGTGGATGTGTGATGATGATTATGATGGTCACTGGTCATGAGTCGTGGATGTGTGATTGTGATGATTGTCTCTGGTCATGGGATGAGAATGTGTGATAATGATGATTGTCATTGGTCATGGGTTGAGTATGATCAATTATGGTCATTGTTACTGTGTTGAGGAATTGTGGCGATGGTGATGGTCAATGGTCATGGGTTGAGGATGGGGTTGAGGATGTGTGATGATGATGATGGTCAACGGTCATGGGTTGAGGATGTGTGATGACGATGATCACTGGTCATGGGTTGAAGATGTGTGGTGATGGCCACTGGTCTTTGGTTGTGGATGTGATGATGATGATTCTCACCGTTCATGGGCTGAGGATGTGTGATGATGATGATCACTGGTCATGGGTTGAGGATGTGTAATGATGATGGTCATTAGTCATGGGTTGAAGATGTGTTATGATGTTCACTGGTCATGGGTTGAGGATATGTGATGATGAAGATGGTCACTGGTCATGGGTTGAGGATCTGTGATGATGGTCACTGGTCATGGGTTGAGGAAGTGTGATGATGATGATTATCACTGGTCTTGGGTTGTGGATGTGTGATGATGATGATAGTCACTGGTCATGCTGATATTTAATGATGGTGATGGTCTCTGGCCATGTGTTGAGGATGTGTGATGATGATGATTATCACTGGTAATCCGTTGTGGATGTGTAATGATGATGATGGTGATGGTCACTGGTCATGGGTTGTGGATGTGTGATGATGATGGTTACTATTCATGGGTTGTGGATGTGTGATGATGATGATGGGCACTGGTCATGGGTAGTGGATGTTTGATGATGATAGTCACAGGTCATGGGTTGAAGATGTGTGTTGATTGTCACTGGTCATGGATTGCGGATGTGTGATGATGATGGTCATTGGTCATGGGTTGAGGATGTGTGATGATGTTCACTAGTCATGGGTTGAGGATGTGTGAAGACAATGATGGTCACTGCTCATGGGTTGTGGATATTTGATGATGATGATGATGATGGTCACTGGTCATGGGATGTGGATGTGTGATGACGATGGTCACTGGTCATTGGTTGTGGATGTGTGATGATGATGGTCACTGGTGATGGTTTGTGGATGTTTGATGATGATGGTCACTGGTCATGGGTTATGGATGTGTGATGATGATAATGGTCACTGGTCATTTGTTGTGGATATGTGATGATGATGATGGTCACTAGTCATGGGCTGTGGATGTGTGATTATGATGATGGGCATTGGTCATGGGTTGAGAATGTGTGATGATTATCATTGGCCATGGGTTGAGGATGTGTGATGATGATGATGGTCACTGGTCATGGGTTGAGGATCAATGATGATGATGGTCACTAATCATGGTTTGTGGATGTGTGATGATGATGGTCAATGGTCATGGGTTGAGGATGTGTGATTGCGATGATGGTCACTGGTCTTCGGTTGTAGATGTGTGATGATGATGATGGTCAATGGTCATGGATTGAGAATGAGTGATGATTGTCACTAGCCATGGTTTGTGGACGTGTGATGATGATGGTCACTAATCATTGTTTGTGGATGTGTGATGATGATTATGGTCACTGGACATAGGTTGTATATGTGTGATGATGATGATGATGATGGTCAATGGTCATGGGTTGAGGATGTTTGATGATGATGATGGTCACTAGTCATGGGTTGTGGATGTGTGATGGTGATGGTGGTCATTGGTCATGGGTTGTGGATGTGTGATGATGATGATGATGATGGTCACTGGTCATGGGCCGTGGATTTGTGATAGTGATGATGGTCACTGGTCATGGGTTGAGAATATGTGAAGATGATGGTCAATGGTCATGGGTTGAGGATGAGCTATTATGGTCACTGGTCATGGGTTCAGGATGTGTGATGATGATGATGGTAAATGGTCATGGGTTGAGGATGTATGATGATAGTCACTTGTCATGGGTTGAGGATATGTGATGATCAGTGGTCATGGTTTGAAGATGTTTGATGACGGCCACTGGTCATGGGTTGTGGATATGTGATGATGATGATGGTCACTGATCATCGGTTGAGGATGTTTGATGATTATGATGGTCACTGGTCATGGGTTGAGGGTGTATTTAACATGATGATGGTCATTGGTCATTGGATGAGGATGTGTTTTGATGTTCTCTGGTCATTTGTTGAGGATGTGTGACGATGATGATAGTCACTAGTCATCGGCTGTGGATGTGTGATGGTGATGGTGGTCACTGATAAGGGGTTGTGGATGTAAGATGATGATGATGATGGTCACTGGTCATGGGTCGTAGATCTGTGTTTGTGATGATGGTCACTGGTCATGGGTTGAGAGTGTTTGATGATGATGATGGTCACTGGTCTTGGGTTGAGGATGAGCGATTATGGTCACTGTTCCTGTGTTGAGGATGTGTGATGATGATGATGGTCAATGGTCTTGGGTTGAGGATATGTGATGATGATGGTCAATGTTCATGGGTTGAGAATGTGTGATGATTGTCATTACTCATGGGTTGAGGATGTGTGATGAAGATGATCACTGGTCATGGGTTGAAGATGTGTGAAGATGGCCGCTGGTCATGGGTTGAGGATGTGTGATGATGATGATGGTCACTGGTCATGGGTTGAGGATGAGCGATTATGTTCACTGGTCATGGGTTGAGGTATTTGATGATGATGATGGTCAATGGTCATGGGTTGAGGATGTGTGATGCTGATGATGGTCAATTGTCAAGGGTTGAGGATGTATGATGATGGTCACTAGTCATGGGATGAGGATGTGATGATGATGATCACTGGTCATGGTTTGAAGATTTATGATGATGGCGACTGGTCATGGGTTGTGGATGTGTGATGATGATGATGGTCATTGGTCATGGGTTGAGGATATGTTATGATATTCACCGGTCATGGGTTGAGGATGTGTGATGATGATAATGATCACTAGTCATGGGATGTGGATGTTTGATGGTGATGGTGGTTACTGGTCATGGGTTATGGATGTGTGACGAAGATGATGGTCACTGGTCATGGGTCTTAGATGTGTGATTGCGATGATGGTCTCTGGTCATGGGATGAGAATGTGTGATGATGATGATGGTCACAGGTCATGGGTTAAGGATGAACGATTATGGTCATTGTTCATTGCTTGAGGATTTGTGATGATGATGATGGTCAATGGTCTTGGGTTGAGGATGTATGATGATGATGATTGTCAATGGTCATGGGTTAAGGATGTGTGATAATGGTCACTGGACATGGGTTGAGGATGTCTGATGATGATCACTAGTCATGGGTTGAAGATGTGTGATGATGGCCACTAGTCATGGGCTGTGGATGTGTGATGATGATGATGGTCACTGGTCATGGGTTGAGGATGTGTGATGATGATGATGGTCACTGGTCATGGGTTGAGGGTGTGTGATGATGATGATGGTAATTGGTCATGGGTTAAGGATGTGTTATGATGATCGGCGGTCATGGGTTGAGGATGTGTGATGATGAAGATGGGCACTGGTCATCATCATACATCCTCATCCCATGTGTGATGATGAAGATGGGCACTGGTCATGGGTTAAGTATTAGTCATGGGTTAAGGATCTGGTCATGGGCTGAGGATGTATGATGATGATGATGGTCACTAGTCATAGGTTGTGGATGTGTGAAGGTGATGGTGGTCATTGGTCGTGGGTTGTGGATGTGTGATGATGATGATGGTCACTGGTCATGGGTCGAGGATGTGGGATGATGATGATGGTCACTGGTCATGGGTTGTGGATGTTTGATGATTATGATGGTCACTGGTTATGGGTTGTTGATATTTGATGATGGTGATGGTCTCTGGTCATGGGTTGAGAATGTGTGATGGTGATGATGACAGTCACTGGTTATGCGTTGTGGATGTGTAATGATGATAATGATGATGGTCGCTTGTCATGGGTTGTGGATATGTGATGATGATGATGGTCACTAGTCATGGGTTGTGGATGTATGAGAAAGATGATCGCTGGTCATGGGTTGTGGAAGTGTGATGATGATAATGGTCACTGGTCATGGGTTGAGTATGTATGACGTTGGTCACTGGTCATGGTTTCAAGATGTGTGATGATGATGGTCACTGGTCATGGGTTGAGGATGTGTGATGATGATGATGGTCTCTGGTCGTGGGTTTTGGATGTGTGATGGTGATGATGGTCACTGGTCTTAGGTTGAGGATGAGCGATTATGTTCACTGGTCATGGGTTGAGGTATTTGATGATGATGATGGTCAATGGTCATAGGTTGAGGATGTGTGGTGATGATGATGGTCAATTGTCAAGTGTTGAGGATGTATGATGATGGTCACTGGTCATGGGATGAGGATGTGATGATGATGATCACTGGTCATGGTTTGAAGATTTATGATGATGGCGACTGGTCATGGGTTGTGGATGTGTGATGATGATGATGGTCATTGGTCATGGGTTGAGGATATGTTATGATATTCACTGGTCATGGGTTGAGGATGTGTGATGATGATAATGGTCACTAGTCATGGGATGTGGATGTTTGATGGTGATGGTGATTACTGGTCATGGGTTATGGATGTGTGACGAAGATGATGGTCACTGGTCATGGGTCTTGGATGTGTGATTGCGATGATGGTCTCTGGTCATGGGATGAAAATGTGTGATGATGATGATGGTCACAGGTCATGGGTTGAGGATGAACGATTATGGTCATTGTTCATTGCTTGAGGATTTGTGATGATGATGATGGTCAATGGTCTTGGGTTGAGGAGATATGATGATGATTGTCAATGGTCATGGGTTGAGGATGTGTTATGATGATGATGGTCACTGGACTTGGGTTGAGGATGTGTGATGATGGTCACTGATCATGAGTTGAGGATGTGTGATGATGATGATGGTCACTGGTAATGGGTTGTGTATGTTTGATGATGATGAAGGTCACTGGTCACGGGTTGTTGATATTTGATGATGGTGATGGTCTCTGGTCATGGGTTGAGAATGTGTGATGGTGATGATGACGGTCACTGGTTATGCGTTGTGGATGTGTAATGATGATAATGATGATGGTCGCTGGTCATGGGTTGTGGATATGTGATGATGATGATGGTCACTAGTCATGGGTTGTGGATGTATGAGAAAGATGATCGCTGGTCATGGGTTGTGGAAGTGTGATGATGATGATGGTCACTGGTCATGGGTTGAGTATGTATGACGTTGGTCACTGGTCATGGTTTCAAGATGTGTGATGATGATGGTCACTGGTCATGGGTTGAGGATGTGTGATGATGATGATGGTCTCTGGTCATGGGTTTTGGATGTGTGATGGTGATAATGGTCACTGGTCTTGGGTTGTAGATGTGTGATGATGATGATGGTCACTGGTTATGGGTTGTGGATGTGTGATGATGATGATGGTCACTGGTCATGAAATGTAGATATTCGGTTATGGTAATGGTCACTTGTCATTGGTTGAGGATGTGTGACAATGGTCACTGGTCATGGGTTGAGGATGTGTGATGATGATGGTCTCTGGTCATGGGTTGTGAATGTGTGATTATGGTGATAGTCACTGGTCATGGGTTGAGTATGTATGACGATGTTCAATGGTCATGGATTCAAGATGTGTGATGTTGATGATCACTGGTCATGGGTTGAGGATGTGTGATGATGATGATGGTCTCTCATAGGTTTTGGATGTGTGATGGTGATGATGGTCACTGGTCTTGGGTTGTAGATGTGTGATGATGATGATGGTCACTGGTTATGGGTTGTGGATGTGTGATGATGATGATGGTCACTGGTCAAGGGTTTTTGATGTGTGATGTTGATGATGGTCACTGGTCATGGGTTGTAGATGTGTGATGATAATGATGATGGTCACTGATCATGGGTTGAGGATGTGTGATGATAATTGTCACTGGTCATCCGTTGTGGATGTGTAATGATGATGATGATGATGATGGTCACTGGGGGGCATGGGTTGTGAGTGTGAGATGATGATGATGGTCACTGGTTATGGGTTGTATATGTGTCATGACGATGGTTACTGTCCATGTGTTGTGGATCTGTAATGATGATGATGGTCACTGGTCATGTGTTGAGGATGTGTGATGATGATGATGACTTGTCATCCGTTGTAGATGTGTAATGATGATGATGATGATGATTGTCACTGGTCCTGTGATTTGGATGTTTGATGATGATGGTTACTGTTCATGGGTTGTGGATGTGTGATGATGATGATGGTCACTGGTCATGGGTAGTGGATGTGTGATGATGATGGTCACTGGTCATGGGTTGAGGATATGTGATGATGGTCACTGGTCAAGGATTGCGGATGTGTGATGATGATGGTCATTGGTCATAGGTTAAGGATGTGTGATGTTCACTGGTCATGGGTTGAGGATGTGTTATGATGATGATGGTCACTGGACTTGGGTTGAGGATGTGTGATGATGGTCACTGATCATGAGTTGAGGATGTGTGATGATGATGATGGTCACTGGTAATGGGTTGTGTATGTTTGATGATGATGAAGGTCACTGGTCACGGGTTGTTGATATTTGATGATGGTGATGGTCTCTGGTCATGGGTTGAGAATGTGTGATGGTGATGATGACGGTCACTGGTTATGCGTTGTGGATGTGTAATGATGATAATGATGATGGTCGCTGGTCATGGGTTGTGGATATGTGATGATGATGATGGTCACTAGTCATGGGTTGTGGATGTATGAGAAAGATGATCGCTGGTCATGGGTTGTGGAAGTGTGATGATGATGATGGTCACTGGTCATGGGTTGAGTATGTATGACGTTGGTCACTGGTCATGGTTTCAAGATGTGTGATGATGATGGTCACTGGTCATGGGTTGAGGATGTGTGATGATGATGATGGTCTCTGGTCATGGGTTTTGGATGTGTGATGGTGATGATGGTCACTGGTCTTGGGTTGTAGATGTGTGATGATGATGATGGTCACTGGTTATGGGTTGTGGATGTGTGATGATGATGATGGTCACTGGTCATGAAATGTAGATATTCGGTTGTGGTAATGGTCACTTGTCATTGGTTGAGGATGTGTGACGATGGTCACTGGTCATGGGTTGAGGATGTGTGATGATGATGGTCTCTGGTCATGGGTTGTGAATGTGTGATTATGGTGATAGTCACTGGTCATGGGTTGAGTATGTATGACGATGTTCAATGGTCATGGATTCAAGATGTGTGATGTTGATGATCACTGGTCATGGGTTGAGGATGTGTGATGATGATGATGGTCTCTCATAGGTTTTGGATGTGTGATGGTGATGATGGTCACTGGTCTTGGGTTGTAGATGTGTGATGATGATGATGGTCACTGGTTATGGGTTGTGGATGTGTGATGATGATGATGGTCACTGGTCAAGGGTTTTAGATGTGTGATGTTGATGATGGTCACTGGTCATGGGTTGTAGATGTGTGATGATAATGATGATGGTCACTGATCATGGGTTGAGGATGTGTGATGATAATTGTCACTGGTCATCCGTTGTGGATGTGTAATGATGATGATGATGATGATGGTCACTGGGCATGGGTTGTGAGTGTGAGATGATGATGATGGTCACTGGTTATGGGTTGTATATGTGTCATGACGATGGTTACTGTCCATGTGTTGTGGATCTGTAATGATGATGATGGTCACTGGTCATGTGTTGAGGATGTGTGATGATGATGATGACTTGTCATCCGTTGTAGATGTGTAATGATGATGATGATGATGATTGTCACTGGTCCTGTGATTTGGATGTTTGATGATGATGGTTACTGTTCATAGGTTGTGGATGTGTGATGATGATGATGGTCACTGGTCATGGGTAGTGGATGTGTGATGATGATGGTCACTGGTCATGGGTTGAGGATATGTGATGATGGTCACTGGTCAAGGATTGCGGATGTGTGATGATGATGGTCATTGGTCATAGGTTAAGGATGTGTGATGTTCACTGGTCATGGGTTGAGGATGTGTTATGATGATGATGGTCACTGGACTTGGGTTGAGGATGTGTGATGATGGTCACTGATCATGAGTTGAGGATGTGTGATGATGATGATGGTCACTGGTAATGGGTTGTGTATGTTTGATGATGATGAAGGTCACTGGTCACGGGTTGTTGATATTTGATGATGGTGATGGTCTCTGGTCATGGGTTGAGAATGTGTGATGGTGATGATGACGGTCACTGGTTATGCGTTGTGGATGTGTAATGATGATAATGATGATGGTCGCTGGTCATGGGTTGTGGGTATGTGATGATGATGATGGTCACTAGTCATGGGTTGTGGATGTATGAGAAAGATGATCGCTGGTCATGGGTTGTGGAAGTGTGATGATGATGATGGTCACTGGTCATGGGTTGAGTATGTATGACGTTGGTCACTGGTCATGGTTTCAAGATGTGTGATGATGATGGTCACTGGTCATGGGTTGAGGATGTGTGATGATGATGATGGTCTCTGGTCATGGGTTTTGGATGTGTGATGGTGATGATGGTCACTGGTCTTGGGTTGTAGATGTGTGATGATGATGATGGTCACTGGTTATGGGTTGTGGATGTGTGATGATGATGATGGTCACTGGTCATGAAATGTAGATATTCGGTTATGGTAATGGTCACTTGTCATTGGTTGAGGATGTGTGACGATGGTCACTGGTCATGGGTTGAGGATGTGTGATGATGATGGTCTCTGGTCATGGGTTGTGAATGTGTGATTATGGTGATAGTCACTGGTCATGGGTTGAGTATGTATGACGATGTTCAATGGTCATGGATTCAAGATGTGTGATGTTGATGATCACTGGTCATGGGTTGAGGATGTGTGATGATGATGATGGTCTCTCATAGGTTTTGGATGTGTGATGGTGATGATGGTCACTGGTCTTGGGTTGTAGATGTGTGATGATGATGATGGTCACTGGTTATGGGTTGTGGATGTGTGATGATGATGATGGTCACTGGTCAAGGGTTTTAGATGTGTGATGTTGATGATGGTCACTGGTCATGGGTTGTAGATGTGTGATGATAATGATGATGGTCACTGATCATGGGTTGAGGATGTGTGATGATAATGGTCACTGGTCATCCGTTGTGGATGTGTAATGATGATGATGATGATGATGGTCACTGGGCATGGGTTGTGAGTGTGAGATGATGATGATGGTCACTGGTTATGGGTTGTATATGTGTCATGACGATGGTTACTGTCCATGTGTTGTGGATCTGTAATGATGATGATGGTCACTGGTCATGTGTTGAGGATGTGTGATGATGATGATGACTTGTCATCCGTTGTAGATGTGTAATGATGATGATGATGATGATTGTCACTGGTCCTGTGATTTGGATGTTTGATGATGATGGTTACTGTTCATGGGTTGTGGATGTGTGATGATGATGATGGTCACTGGTCATGGGTAGTGGATGTGTGATGATGATGGTCACTGGTCATGGGTTGAGGATATGTGATGATGGTCACTGGTCAAGGATTGCGGATGTGTGATGATGATGGTCATTGGTCATAGGTTAAGGATGTGTGATGTTCACTGGTCATGGGTTGAGGATGTGTTATGATGATGATGGTCACTGGACTTGGGTTGAGGATGTGTGATGATGGTCACTGATCATGAGTTGAGGATGTGTGATGATGATGATGGTTACTGGTCATAGGTTGTGGATGTGCGGTGATGATGATGGTCACTGGTCATTCGTTGTGGGTAGTTGATGATGGTCATGATCATTGGTCATGGGTTGAGGATGTGTGATGATGATGATTGTCACTGGTCATGCGTTGTGCATGTGTGATGAAGATGATGATAATGATGGTCACTGGTCATGGGTTATGGATGTGTGATGATGATGATCACTGGTCATGGGTTGTGGATATGTGAAGACGATGGTCACTAGTCATTGGCTGTGGATGTGTGATGATGATGGTCACTGGTCAGGGTTTGTGGATGTGTGATGATGATGGTCACTGGGCATGGGTTAAGGATGTGTGATGATGATAATGGTCACTGGTCATGTGTTGAGGATGTGTGATGATGAGGATGGTCACTGTTCTTCGGTTGTATATGTGTGATGATGATGATGGTCACTGGTCATGGGTTGTGGATGTGTGATGATGATGAGGGTCAATGTTCATGGGTTGTGGATGTGTGATGATGATGATGGTCACTAGTTATGGTTTGCGGATGTGTGAAGGTGATGATGGTCGCTGGACATTGGTTGTATATTTTGACGATGATGATGATGGTTAATGGTCATGGGTTGAGGAAATATGATGATGATGATGGTCACTAGTCATAGGTTGTGGATGTGTGATGGTGATGGTGGTCAATGGTCATGGGTTGTGGATTTGTGATGATGATGATTGTCTCTGGTCATGGGTTTTGGATGTGTGATGGTGATGATGGTCACTGGTTTTGGGTTGTAGATGTGTGATGATGATGATGGTGACTGGTTATGGGTTGTGGATGTGTGATGATGATGATGGTCACTGGTCATGGGATGTAGATATGTGGTTATGGTAATGGTCACTGGTCATTGGTTGAGGATGTGTGACGATGGTCACAGGTCTTGGGTTGAGGATGTGTGATGGTGTTGGTGAATGGTCATGGGTTAAGGATATGTGATGATGATGATGGTCTCTGGTCAAGTTTTAGATGTGTGATGTTGATGATGGTCACTGGTCATGGGCTGTAGATGTTTGCTGATAATGATGATGGTCACTGATCATGGGTTGAAGATGTGTGATGATAATGGTCACTGGCCATCCGTTGTGGATGTGTAATGATGATGATGATGGTCACTGGGCATGGGTTGTGGGTGTGAGATGATGATGATGGTCACTGGTCATGGGTTGTATATGTGTCATAACGATGGCTACTTTCCATGGGTTGTTCATCTGTAACGATGATGATGGTCACTGGTCATGTGTTGAGGATGTGTGATGATGATGATGATGACTGGTCATCCGTTGTGAATGTGTAATGATGATGATGATGATGATTGTCACTGGTCATGTGTTTTGGATGTTTGATGATGATGGTTACTGTTCATGGGTTGTGGATGTGTGATGATGATGATGGTCACTGGTCATGGGTAGTGGATGTGTGATGATGATGGTCACTGGTCATGGGTTGAGGATGTGTGATGATGGTCACTGGTCATGGATTGCGGATGTGTGATGATTATGTCATTGGTCATGGGTTAAGGATGTGTGATGTTCACTGGTCATGGGTTGAGGATGTGTTATGATGATGTTGGTCACTGGACTTGGGTTGAGGATGTGTGATGATGGTCACTGATCATGAGTTGAGGATGTGATGATGATGGTCACTGGTCATAGGTTGTGGATGTGTGGTGATGATGATGGTTACTGGTCATGGGTTGTGGGTATTTGGTAATGGTCATGATCATTGTTCATGGGTTGAGGATGTGTGATGATGATGATTGTCACTGGTCATGTGTTGTGAATGTGTGATGATGATGATGGTCACTGGTCATGGGTTGTGGATGTGTGATGATGATGATGATCACTGGTCATGGGTTGTGGATATGTGATGACGATCGTCAGTAGCCATTGGTTGTGGATGTGTGATGATGATGGTCACTGGTCAGGGTTTGTGGATGTGTGATGATGATGGTCAATGGTCATGGGTTAAGGATGTGTGATGATGATAATGGTCACTGGTCATGAGTTGAGGATGTGTGATGATGATGATGGTCACTGGTCATCCGTTGTGGATGTGTAATGATGATGATGATGATCATGGTTACTGGTCATGGGTTGTGGATGTGTGATGATGAGGAGTGTCACTGGTCATGGGCTGTGGATTTGTGATTATGATGGGCGCTGGTCATGGGTTGAGAATCTGTGATGATTGTCACTGGCCATGGGTTGAGGATGTGTGATCATGATGATGGTCACTGGTCATGGGTTAAGGATGTTTGGTGATGATGATGGTCACTGGTCATGGGTTGTTGATTTGTAATTGCTATGATGGTCACTGGTCTTCGGTTGTAGATGTGTGATGATGATGATGGTCACTGGTCATGAGTTGTGGATGTGTAATGATGATGATGGTCAATGGTCATGGGTTGTGGATGTGTGATGATGATGATGGTCACTAGTTATGGTTTGTGGATGTGTGAAGGTGATGATGGTCGCTGGACATGGGTTGTAAATTTTTGATGATGATGATGATGGTAAAGGTCATGGGTTGAGGAAATATGATGACGATGATGGTCACTAGTCATGGGTTGTGGATGTGTGATGGTGATGGTGGTTACTGGTCATGGGTTATGGATTTGTGATGATGATGATTATTGTCACTGGTCATGGGCCGTGGATGTGTGATGGTGATAATTGTCATTGATCATGAGTTGAGAATGTGTGATGAAAATGATTGTCACTGGTCATGGGTTGAGGATGAGGGATTATGGTCACTGGTCATGGGTTGAGGATGTGTGATGATGATGATGGTCCATAGTCATGGCTTGAGGATGTGTGATGATGATGGTCAATGGTCATGGGTTGAGGATGTATGATTATGGTCAATTGTCATGGGTTGAGGATGTTTGATTAAGATCACTCGTCATGGTTTACTGATGTGTGATGATGGCCACTGGTCACGGGTTGTGGAAGTATGATGATGATGATGATTGTCACTCTTCATGTGTTGAGGATGTGTGATGATGATGATGGTGACTGGTCATGGGTTGAGGATGTTTGATTATGATGATGGTCATTGGTCATGGGTTGAGGATGTGTAAAGATGTTCACTGGTCATGGGTTGAGGATTTGTGATGATGATGATGGTCACTAGTCATATGGTGTGTATGTATCATGGTGATGGTTGTCACTGGTCATGGGTTGACGATGTGTGATGATGCTGATGATGGTCACTGATCTGTGTTTGTGATGATGATCACTGGTCATGGGTTGAGAAGTGTGATGATGATGATGGTCACTGGTCATGGGTTGAGGATGAGCCATTATGGTCACTGTCCATGGGTTGAGGATGTGTGATGATGATGGTCAACGGTCATGGGTTGAGGATGTGTGATCATGATGATGGTCAATGGTCATGGGTTGAGGATGTGTGAGGATAATGAAGGTCAATGGTCATGGGTTGAGGATGTGTGATGATGGTTATGGTCACTAGTCATGGGTTATGGATGTGTGATGATGATGGTCACTGGTCATGGGTCGTAGATCTGTGTTTGTGATGATGAGTGATTATGGTCACTGTCCATGGGTTGAGGATGTGTGATCATGATGATGGTCAATGGTCAAGGGTTGAGGATGTGTGAGGATAATGATGGTCAATGGTCATGGGTTGAGGATGTGTGATGATGATCACTGGTCATGGTTTGAAGATTTGTGATGATGGCCACTGGTTATTGGTTGTGGGTGTATCATGATGATGATGGTCACTATTCATGGATTGTGGATGTGTGATGGTGATTGTGGTCACTGGTCATGGGTTGTGGATGTGTGATGATGATGATGATGGTCACTGGTCATGGGTCGTGGATGTGTGATTGTGATGATTGTCTCTGGTCATGGGATGAGAATGTGTGATGATGATGATGGTCATTGGTCATGGGATGAGTATGAGCAATTATGGTAATTGCTCATGGGTTGAGGAATTGTGATGATGATGATGGTCAATGGTCATGGGTTGAGGATTGGGTTGAGGATGTGTGATGGTGATGATGGTCAATGGTAATGGGTTGAGGATGTGTGATGATTGTCAGTGGTCATGGGTTGAGGATGTGTGATGATGATGATCACTGGTCATGGGTTGAAGATGTGTGATGATGGCCACTGGTCTTGCGTTGTGGATGTGTGATGATGATGATTTTCACCGTTCATGGGTTGAGGATGTGTGATGATGATGATCACTGGTCATGGATTGAGGATGTGTAATGATGATGATGGTCATTAGTCATGGGTTGAAGATGTGTTAGGATGTTCACTGGTCATTGGTTGAGGATATGTGATGATGAAGATGGTCACCGTTCATGGGTTAAGGATCTGTGATGATGAAGATGATCAATGGTCATGGGTTGTGGATGTGCGATGATGATGATAGTCACTGGTCATGTTGATATTTGATGATGGTAATAGTCTCTGGTCATGTGTTGAGGATGTGTGATGATGATGATGATCACTGGTAATCCGTTGTGGATGTGTAATGATGATGATGGTGATGGTCACTGGTCATGGGCTCTGGATGTGTGATGATTATGGTTACTGTTCATGGGTTGTGGATGTGTGATGATGATGGTCACTGGGTATGGGTAGTGGATGTTTGATGATGATGATAGTCACTGGTCATGGGTTGAAGATTTGTGATGATTGTCACTGGTCATGAATTGCGTATGTGTGATGATGATGGTCATTGGTCATGTGTTGAGGATGTGTGATTACGTTTACTAGTCATGGATTGAGGATGTGTGATGATGATGATGGTCACTGGTTTGTGGATGTGTGATGATGATGATGGTCACTCGTCATGGGTTGTGGATATTTGATGATGGTGATGATCATTTTTCATGGGTTGAGGATGTGTGATTATGATAATGGTCACTTGTCATGCGTTGTGGATATGTGATGATGATGATGATGATGATGATCACCACTGGTCATGGGTTGTGGATGTGTGATGATGATGATGGTCACTGATCATGGGATGTGGATGTGTGATGACGATGGTCACTGGTCATTAGTTGTAGATGTGTGATGATGATGGTCACCGGTCATGGTTTGTGGATGTGTGATGATGGTCACTGGTCCTGGGTTGTGGATGTGTGATGATGATGATGGTCACTGGTCATCCGTTGTGGATGTGTAATGATGATGATGATCATGGTCACTGGTCATGGGTTGTGGATGTGTGAAGATGATGATGGTCACTGGTCATGGGTTGTGGATGTATGATGACGATGATTACTGGTCATGGGTTGTGAATGTGTAATGATGATGATGGTAACTATTCATGGGTTGTGGAAGTGTGATGATAATGATGGTCACTGGTCATGGGGTGTGGATGTGTGATTATGATGATGGGCACTGGTCATGGTTTGAGAATGTGTGATGATTGTCATTGGGAATGGGTTGATGATGTGTGATGATGATGATGGTCACTGGTCCTGGGTTGAGGATGTATGATGATGATGGTCAATAATCATGGTTTGTGGATGTGTGATGATGATGATGGTCAGTGGTCATGGGTTGAGTATGTGTGATTGCGATGATGGTCAATGGTATTCGGTTGTAGATGTGTGATGATGATGATGGTCAATGGTCATGGGTTGAGAATGTGTGATGATTGTCACTGGCCATGGGTTGTGGATGTGTGGTGATGATGATGGTCACTAATCATGGTTTGTGCATGTGTGATGATGATGATGGTCACTGGACATGGGATGTAGATGTGTGATGATGATGATGATGATGATGGCCAATGGTCATGGGTTGAGGATGTATGATGATGATGATGGTCACTAGTCATGGGTTGTGGATGTTTGATGTTGATGGTGATCACTGGTCATTGGTTGTGGATGTGTGATGATGATGATAATGGTCACTGGGCATGTGCCGTGGATGTGTGATAGTGATGATGGTCACTGGTCATAGATTGAGGATGATCGATTATGGTCACTGGTCATGCGTTGAGGATGTGTGATGATGATGATGGTCAATGGTCGTGGGTTGAGGATGTGTGATAATGATGATGGTCAATGGTCATGGGTTGAGGATTTGTGATGATGATGATGGTCAATGGTCATGGGTTGAGGATGTATGATGATGGTCACTTATCATGGGTTGAGGATGCATGATGATCACTGGTCATAGTTTAAAGATGTTTGATGATGGCCACTGGTCATGGGTTGTGGATATGTGATGATGATGATGGTCACTGGTCATCGGTTGAGGATGTGTGATGATTATGATGGTCACTGGTCATGCGTTTAGGGTGTGTTTAACATGATGATGGTCATTGGTCAAAGGATGAGGATGTGTTTTGATGTTCACTGGTCATCGGTTGAGAGTGTGTGACGATGATGATGGTCACTAGTCATCGGTAGTGAATGTGTGATGATGATGGTTGTCACTGGTCAGGGGATGTGGATGTGTGATGATGATGGTCACTGGTCATCCGTTCTGGATGTGTAATGATGATGATGATCATGTTCACTGGTCATGGGTTGAGAATGTGTGATGATGATGATTGTCACTGGTCATAGGTTGAGGATGAGCGATTATGGTCACTGTTCATGTGTTGAGGATGTGTCATGATGATGATGATCAATGATCATGGGTTGAGGATATGTGTTGATGATGGTCAATGGTCATGGGTCGAGGATGTGTGATTATTTTCATTGGTCATGGGTTGAGGATGTGTGATGAAGATGATCAATGGTCATGGGTTGAAGATGTGTGAAGATGGCCACTGGTCATGGGTTGAGGATGTGTGATGATGATGGTTACTGGTCATAGGTTGAGGATGAGCGATTATGTTCACTGGTCATGGGTTGAGGTATTTGATGACGATGATGGACAATGGTAATGGGTTGAGGATGTGTGATAATGATGATGGTCAATTGTCATGGGTTGAGGATGTATGATGATGATGGTCACTGGGCATGGGTAGTGGATGTTTGATGATGATGATAGTCACTGGTCATGGGTTGAAGATGTGTGATGATTGTCACTGGTCATGGATTGCGGATGTGTGATGATGATGATGGTCATTGGTCATTTGTTGAGGTTGTGTGATGATGTTCACTAGTAATGGGTTGAGGATGTGTGATGATGATGATGGTCACTGGTTTGTGGATGTGATGATGATCATGGTCACTTGTCATGGGTTGTGGATATTTGATGATGGTGATGGTCAATGGTCATGGGTTGAGGATGTGTGATGATGATGATGGTCAATGGTCATGGGTTGAGGATGTATGATGATGGTCACGTGTCATGATTTGAGGATGTGTGATGATGATCACTGGTCATGGTTTGAAGATGTTTGATGATTGCCAATGGTCATAGGTTGTGGATATGTGATGATGATGATGGTCACTGGTCATCGGTTGAGGATGTGTGATGATTATGATGGTCACTGGTCATGCGTTTAGGATGTGTTTAACATGATGATGGTCATTGGTCATGGGATGATGATGTGTTTTGATGTTCACTGGTCATGGGTTGAGGATGTGTGACGATGATGATGGTCACTAGTCATCGGTTTTGGATGTGTGATGGTGATGGTGGTCACTGGTCACTGGATGTGGATGTGTGATGGCGATGGTCATTGGTCATTGGTTGTGGATGTTTGATGATGATGGTCACTGGTCATTGTTTGTGGATGTGTGATGATGATGGTCACTGGTCATGGGTTGTGGATGTGTCATGATGATAATGGTTACTGGTCATGGGTTGTGGATGTGTCATGATGATAATGATGGTCACTGGTCATCCGTTGTGGATGTGTAATGATGATGATGATCATGGTCACTGGTCATCCGTTGTGGATGTGTGATGATGATGATTGTCACTGGTCATGGGTTGTGGATGTATGATGACGATGATTACTGGTCATGGGTTGTGTATGTGTGATGATGATGATGGTAACTGGTCATGGGTTGTGGAAGTGTGATGATAATGGTGATCACTGGTCATGGGGTGTGGATGTGTGATTATGATGATGGGCACTGGTCATGGTTTGAGAATGTGATGATTGTCATTGGCAATGGGTTGAGGATGTGTGATGATGATGATGGTCACTGGTCATGGGTTGAGGATGTGTGGTTATGGTAATGGTCATTGGTCATTGGTTGAGGATGTGTGACGATGGTCACTGGTCATGGGTTCAGGATGTGATGATGATGGTCATTGGTCATGGGTTGATGATGATGGTCTCTGGTCATGGGGTTTGGATGTGTGATGGTGATGATGGTCACTGGTCTTGGGTTGTAGATGTGTGATGATGATGATGGTCACTCGTTATGGGTTCTGGATGTGTGATGATGATGATGGTCAATTGTCATGGGTTGAGGATGTATGATGATGGTCACTGGTAATGGGTTGAGGATGTGATGATGATTATCACTGGTCATGGTTTGAAGAGATCTGATGATGGCCATTGGTCATGGGTTGTGGATGTGTGATGATGATGATGGTCACTGGTTATGGGTTGAGGATATGTGATGATGATGATGGTCACTGGTCATGGGTTGAGCTTGTGTGATGATGATGATGGTCATTGGTCATGGGTTGAGGATGTGTGATGATGATAATGGTTACTAGTCATTGGTTGTTGATGTGTGTTGGTGATGGTGGTTACTAGTCATGGGTTATGGGTGTGTGATGATGATGATGGTCACTAGGAATGGGTCGTGGATGTGTGACTGTGATGATGGTCTCTGGTCATGGGATGAGAATGTGTGATGATGATGATGGTCACTGTTCATGGGTTGAGGATGCACGAATATGGTCATTTTTCATTGGTTGAGGATTTTTGGTGATGATGGTCAATGGTCTTGGGTTGAGGATGTGTGATGATGATGGTCAATGGTCATGGGTTGAGGATGTGTCATAATGGTCACTGGACATGGGTTGAGGATGTCTGATGATGATCACTGGTCATAGGTTGAGGATATGTGATGATGGCCACTAATAATGGGTTGTGGATGTGTGATGATGATGGTCACTGGTCATGGGTTGAGGATGTGTGCTGATGATGGACACTGGTCATGGATTGAGGGTGTGTGATGATGATGATGGTCATTGGTCATGGGTTAAGGATGTGTTATGATGATCACTGGTCATGGGTTGAGGATGTGTGATGATGAAGATGGTCACTGGTCATAGGTTGAGAATCTGTGATGAGGGTCACTTGTCATCGGTCGAGGATGTGTGATGATGATGGTCACTGGTCATGGGTTGTGGATGTTTGATGATGATGATTGTCACTGGTCATGGGCTGTTGATATTTGATGATGGTGATGGTCTCTGGTCATGGGTTGAGGATGTGTGATGATGATGATGGTCACTGGTTATGCGTTGTGGATGTGTGATGATGATAATAATGATGGTCACTGGTCATGAGATGTGGATATGTGATGATGATAATGGTCACTGGTCATGGGTTGTTGATATATGAGGAAGATGATCACTGGTCATGGGTTGTGGATGTGTGATGATGATGATGGTCACTTGTCATGGTTTGTGGATGTGTGGTATCATGATGGTCACTGGTCATAGGTTGTGGATGTGTGATTATGGTGATAGACACTGGTCATGGGTTGAGTATGTATGACGATGGTCACTGGTCATGGGTTCAAGATGTATGATGATGATGGTCACTGGTCATGGGTTGAGGATGTGTGGTTATGGTAATGGTCATTGGTCATTGGTTGAGGATGTGTGACGATGGTCACTGGTCATGGGTTCAGGATGTGATGATGATGGTCATTGGTCATGGGTTGATGATGATGGTCTCTGGTCATGGGGTTTGGATGTGTGATGGTGATGATGGTCACTGGTCTTGGGTTGTAGATGTGTGATGATGATGGTCACTGGTTATGGGTTGTGGATGTGTGATGATGATGATGGTCACTGGTCATGGGTTGTAGATATGTGGTTATGGTAATGGTCACTGGTCATTGGTTGAGGATGTGTGACGTTGGTCACTGGTCATGGGTTCAGGATATGTGATGATGATTGTCACTGGTCATGGGTTGAGGATATATGATGATGATGATGGTCTATGGTCAAGGGTTTTAGATTTGTGATGTTAATGATGGTCATCTGGTCATGGGTTGTAGATGAGGGATGGTAATGATGATGGTCACTGATCATGGGTTAAGGATGTGTGATGATAATGGTCACTGGTCATCCGTTGTGGATGTGTAAAGATGATGATGATGATGGTCACTGGGCATGGGCTGTGGGTGTGAGATGATGATGATGGTCACTGGTCATGGGTTGTATATGTGTCATGACGATGGTTACTGTCCATGGGTTGTGGATCTGTAATGATGATGATGGTCACTGGTCATGTGTTGAGGATGTGTGATGATGATGATGATGACTGGTCATCCGTTGTGAATGTGTAATGATGATGATGATGATGATGGTCACTGGTCATGGGTTGTGGATGTTTGATGATGTTGATTACAGTTCATGGGTTGTGGATGTGTGATGATGATGATGATGGTCACTGGTCATTCGTTGAGGATGTGTGATGCTGGTCACTACTCATGGATTGCGGATGTGTGATGATGATGGTCATTGGTCATGGGTTAAGGATATGTGATGATGTTCACTGGTCATGGGTTGAGGAAGTGTGATGATGGTGGTCACTGGTCTTGGGTTGAGGATATGTGATGATGGTCACCAATCATGAGTTGATGATGTGTGATGATGATGATGATCACTGGTCATAGGTTGTGGATGTATGGTGATGATGATGGTCACTGGTCATGGGTGGTGGGTATTTGATAATGGTCATGAACAGTGGTCATGGGCTGAGGATGTCTGATGATGATGATTGTCACTGGTCATGCGTTGTGCATGTGTGATGATGATGATGATGATGGTCACCGGTCATGGGTTCTGGATGTTTCATGATGATGATGATCACTGGTCATGGGTTTTGGATATGTGATGACGATGGTCACTAGTCAGTGGTTGTCGATGTGTGATGATGATGGTCACTGGTCATGGTTTGTGGATGTGTGATGATGATGGTCACTGGTCATCGGTTAAGGATGTGTGATGATGATAATGATCACTGGTCATGGGTTGAGGATGTGTGATGATGATGTTCGTCACTGGTCGTCCGTTGTGGATGTGTAATGATGATGATGATCATGGTCACTGGTCATGGGTTGTAGATGTGTGATATTGAGGATGGTCACTGGTCATGGGCTGTGGATTTGTGATTATGATGATGGGCACTGGTCATGGGTTGAGATTGTGTGATGATTGTCACTGGCCATAGGTTGAGGATGTGTGATCGTGATGATGGTCACTGATCATGGGTTGAGGATGTGTGATGATTGTCACTGGTCATGGATTGCGGATGTGTGGTGATGATGGTCATTGGTCATGGGTTAAGGATGTGTGATGATGTTCACTAGTCATGGGTTGAGGATGTGTGATGATTATGATGGTCACTGGTTTGTGGATGTGTGATGATGATGATGGTCACTGGTCATGGGTTGTGGATATTTGATGATGGTGATGATCATTTTTCATGGGTTGAGATGTGTGATTATGGTAATGGTCACTTGTCATGTGTTGTGGATATGTGATGATGATGATGAATATCACTACTGGTCGTGGGTTGTGGATGTGTGATGATGATAATGATGGTCACTGGTCATGGGATGTGGAGGTGTGATGACGATGGTTACTGGTCATTGGTTGTGGATGTGTGATGATGATGGTCACTGGTCATGGTTTGTGGATGTTTGATGATGGTCACTGGTCATGGGTTTTCGATGTGTGATGATGATAATGGTCACTGGTCATGGGCCGTGGATGTGTGATAGTGATGATGGTCACTGGTCATGGGTTGAGAATATGTGATGACGATGATGGTCACTGGTCATGGGTTGAGGATGAGCGATTATGGTCACTGGTCATGGGTTGAGGATGTGTGATGATTATGGTCAATGGTCATGGGTTGAGGATGTGTAGAGATGATGATGGTCAATGGTCATGGGTTGAGGATATGTGATGATGATGATGGTCAATGGTCATGGGTTGAGGATGTATGATGATGGTCACTTGTCATGGGTTGAGGATGTGTAATGATGATCACTGGTCATGGTTTGAAGATGTTTGATGATGGCCACTGGTCATGGGTTGTGCATATGTGATGATGATGATGGTCACTGGTCATCGGTTGAGGATGTGTGATGACTATGATGGTCACTGGTCATGGATTGAGGGTTTGTTTAACATGATGATGGTTATTGGTCATAGGATGAGGATGTGTTTTGATTCTCACTGGTCATGGGTTGAGAATGTGTGACGATGATGATGGTCACTAGTCATCGGTTGTGGATGTGTGTTGGTGATGGTGGTCACTGGTCAGGGGTTGTGGATGTGTGATGATGATGATGATGATGGTCACTGGTCATGGGTCGTAGATCTGTGTGTGTGATGATGGTCACTGGTCATGGGTTGATAATGTGTGATTATGATGATGGTCACTGGTCATGGGTTGATAATGTGTGATTATGATGATGGTCACTGGTCATGGGTTGAGGATGAGCGATTATGGTCACTGTTCATGTGTTGAGGATGCGTTATGATGATTATGGTCAATGGTCATGGGTTGAGGATATGTGATGATGATGTTCAATGGTCATGGGTTGAGGATGTGTGATGATTGTCATTGGTCATGGGTTGGGGATGTGTGATGAAGATGATCACTGGTCATGGGCTGAAGATGTGTGAAGATGGCCACTGGCCATGGGTTGTGGATGTGTGATGATGATGATGGTTACTGGTCATGGGTTGAAGATGAGCGATTATGTTCACTGGTCATGGGTTGAGCCATTTGAGGATGATGATGGTCAATGGTCATGGGTTGAGCCATTTGAGGATGATGATGGTCAATGGTCATGGGTTGAGGATGTGTGATGATGATGATGGTCAATTGTCATGGGTTGAGGATGTATGATGATGGTCACTGGTAATGGGTTGAGGATGTGATGATGATGATCACAGGTCATGGTTTGAAGATTTATGATGTTGGCCACTGGTCATGGGTTGTGGATGTGTGATGATGATGATGGTCAGTGGTTATGGGTTGAGGATATGTGATGATGATGATGGTCACTGGTCATGGGTTGAGCTTGTGTGATGATGATGATGGTCATTGGTCATGGGTTGAGGATGTGTTATGATATTCACTGGTCATTTGTTGAGGATGTGTGATGATGATAATGGTCACTAGTCATTGGTTGTGGATGTGTGATGGTGATGGTGGTTACTGGTCATGGGTTATGGATTTGTGATGATGATGATGGTCACTAGTCATGGGTCGTGGATGTGTGACTTTGATGATGGTCTCTGGTCATGGGATGAGAATGTGTGATGATGATGATGGTCACTGGTCATGGGTTGAGGATGAACTATTATGGTCATTTTTCATTGGTTGAGGATTTGTGATGATGATGATGATCAATGGTCTTGGATTGAGGATGTGTGATGATGATGATGGTCAATGGTCATGGGTTGAGGATGTGTGATGATGGTCACTGGACATGAGTTGGGGATGTCTTATGATGATCACTGGTCATGGGTTGAGGATGTGTGATGATGGCCACTACTCATGGGTTGTGGATGTGTGATGATGATGATGGTCACTGGTCATGGGTTGAGGATGTGTGCTGATGATGGTCACTGGTCATGGGTTCAGAGTGGGTGATGATGATGATGGTCATTGGTCATGGGTTAAGGATGTGTTATGATGATCACTGGTCATGGACTGAG
This sequence comes from Panulirus ornatus, assembly GCF_036320965.1. Classification (NCBI taxonomy): domain Eukaryota; kingdom Metazoa; phylum Arthropoda; class Malacostraca; order Decapoda; family Palinuridae; genus Panulirus; species Panulirus ornatus. The sequence goes on from NC_092273.1 coordinate 32,162,222, forward strand.
GATGTGTGATGATGAAGATGGTCAATGGTCATAGGCTGAGGATCTGTGATGAGGGTCACTGGTCATGGGTCGAGGATGTGTGATGATGATGGTCACTGGTCATGGGTTGTGGATGTATGAGGAAGACGATCACTGATCATGGGTTGTGGGTGTGTGATGATGATGATGGTCACTGGTCATGGGTTGTTGATATTTGATGATGGTGATGGTCTCTTGTCATGTGTTTAGGATGTTTTGATGATGATGATGGTCACTGGTCATCTGTTGTGAATATGTGATGAAGATGATGGTCACTGGTCATGGGTTGTTGATGTAGGAGGAAGATGATCACTGGTCATGGGTTTTGGGTGTGTGATGATGATGATGGTCACTGGTCATGGGTTGTGGATGTGTGGTATCATGATGGTCACTGGTTATGGGTTGTGGATGTGTGATTAAGGTGATAGTCACTGGTCATGGGTTGAGTATGTATGACGATGGTCACTGGTCATGGGTTCATGATGTGTGATGATGATGGTCACTGGTCATGGGTTGAGGATGTGTGATGATGATGATGGTCTCTGGTCATGGGGTTTGGATGTGTGTTGGTGATGATGGTTACTGGTCTTGGGTTGTAGATGTGTGATGATGATGATGGTCACTAGTTATGAGTTGTTGATGTGTAATGATGATGATGGTCACTGGTCATGGGTTGTAGATATGTGGTTATGGTAATGGTTATTGGTCATTGGTTGAGAATGTGTGACGATGGTCACTGGTCATGGGTTCAGGGTGTGCGATGATGATGGTCACTGGTCATGGGTTGAGGATATGTGATGATAATGATGGTGTCTGGTCAAGTATTTTAGATGTGTGATGTTGATGATGGTCATCTGGTCATGGGTTTTAGATGTGTGATGGTAATGATGATGATTACTGATCATGGGTTGAGGATGTGTGATGATAATGGTCACTGGTCATCAGTTGTGGATGTGTAATGATGATGATGATGATGGTCACCTGGCATGGGGTTGTGGGTGTGAGATGATAATGATGGTCACTGGTCATGGGTTGTATATGTGTCTTGACGATGGTTACTTTCCATGGGTTGTGGATCTGTAATGATGATGATGGTCACTGGTCATGTGTTGAGGATGTGATGATGATGATGATCACTGGTCATCCGTTGTGGATGTGTAATGATGATGATGATGATGGTCACTGGTCATGGGTTGTGGATGTTTGATGATGATGGTTACTGTTCATGGGTTTTGGATGAATGATGATGATGATGGTCACTGGCCATGGGTCGTGGATGTGTGATGACGATGGTCACTGGTCATGGGATGAGGATGTGTGATGATGGTCACTACTCATGGATTGCGGATGTGATGTTGATGGTCACTGGTCATGGGTTAAGGATGTGTGATGATGTTCACTGGTCATGGGTTGAGGATGTGTGATGATGATGATGGTCACTGGTCTTGGGTTGAGGATATGTGATGATAATCACTGATCATGAGTTGAGGATGTGTGATGATGATGGTCACTCGTCATAGGTTGTGGATGTGTGGTGATGATGATGGTCACTGGTCATGGGTTGTGGGTATTTGATAATGATCATGATCATTGTTCATGGGTTGAGGATGTGTGATGATGATGATTGTCACTGGTCATGCGTTGTGCATGTGTGATGATGATGATGATGATTGTAATTGGTCATGGGTTGTGGATGTTTGACGATGATGATGATCACTGGTCATGGGTTGTGGATATATTATGACGATGGTCATTAGTCAGTGGTTGTAGATGTGTGATGATGGTCACTGGTCATGGTTTGTGGATGTGTGATGATGATGGTCACTGGTTATGGGTTAAGGATGTGTGATGATGATAATGGTCACTGGTCATAGGTTGAGGATGTGTGATGATGATGATGGTCACTGGTCGTCCGTTGTGGATGTCTAATGATGATGATGATCATGGTTACCGGTCATGGGTTGTGGATGTGTGATGATGAGGATGGTCACTTGTCATGGGCTGTGGATTTCTGATTATGATTATGGGCACTGGTCATGGGTTGAGAATGTGTGATTATTGTCACTGGCCATGGGTTGAGGATGTGTGATCATGATGATGGTCACTGGTCATGGGCTGTTGATGTGTGATTGCGATGATGATCACTGGTCTTCGGATGTAGATGTGTGATGATGATGATGGTCACTGGTCATGGGTTGTGGATGCGTGATGATGATGATGGTCACTGGTCCTGGGATTTGGGTGTGTGATGATGACGGTCACTAGTCATTGTTTGTGGATATGTGAAGATGATGATGGTCAATGGACATCGGTTGTAGATTTTTGATGATGATGATGATGATGGTCAATGGGCATCGGTTAAGGAAATATGATGATGATGATGGTCACTAGTCATGGGTTGTTGATGGGTGATGGTGATGGTGGTCACTGGTCATGGGTTGTGGATGTGTGATGGTGATAATGATTGTCACTGGTCATGGGCCGTGGATCTGTGATGGTGATGATTGTCAATGATCATGGGTTGAGAATGTGTGATGAAGATGATTGTCACTGGTCATGGGTTGAGGATGAACGATTATGGACACTGGTCATGGGTTGAGATTGTATGATGATGATGATGGTCAATAGTCATGGGTTGAGGATGTGTGATGATGATGGTCAATGGCCTTGGGTTGATGAAGTATGATTATGGTCAACTGTCACGGGTTGAGGATTTTTGAAGATGATCACTTGTCATGGTTTAAAGATATGTGATGATGGCTAATGGTTACGGGGTGTGGAAGTGTGATGATGATGATTATCACTAGTCATGTGTTGAGGATGTGTGACGATGATGATGGTCATTGGTCATGGGTTAAGGATGTGTTAAGATTTTCACTGGTCATGGTTTGAGGTTGTGTGATGATGATGATGGTCACTAGTCATGTGTTGTGGATGTGTGATGGTGATGGTTGTCACTGGTCATGGGTTGTGGATGTGTGATGATGATGATGATGGTCACTGGTCATGAGTCGTAGATCTGTGTTTGTGATGATGATCACTGGTCATGGGTTGAGAAGTGTGATGATGATGATGGTCACTTGTCATGGGTAGAGGATGGGCGATTATGGTCATTGTCCATGGGTTGAGAATGTGTGATGATGATGGTCAATAGTCATGGGTTAAGGATGTGTGATGATGGTCACAGGTCATGGGTTGAGGATGTGTGATTATGATGATGGTCATTGGTCATCTGTTGAGGATGTGTTATGATGTTCACTGGTCATGGGTTGTGGATGTGTGATGAAGATTATGATCACTAGTCATTTGTTGTGGATGCGTGATGGTGATGGTTGTCACTGGTCATGGGTTGTGGATATGTGATGATGATGATGATGGTCACTGGTCATGGGTCGTAGATCTGTGTTTGTGATGATGATCAGTGGTCATGGGTTGAGAAGTGTGATGATGTTGATGGTCACTGGTCATTGGTTGAGGATGAGCGATTATGGTCACTTTTCATGGGTTGAGGATGTTTGATGATGATGATGGTCAATGGTCATGGGTTGAGGATGTGTGATGATGATGGTCAATGGTCATGGGTTGAGGAAGTGTGATGATGGTCACTGATCATGGGTTGAGGATGTGTGATGATGATGATCCCTGGTTATGGGTTGAAGATATGTGAAGATGGCAACTGGTCAAGGGTTGTGGATGTGTGATGATGAAGATGGTCACTGGTCATGGGTTGAGGATGAGCGATTATGTTTACTGGTCATGGGTTGAGGATGTGTGATGATGATGGTGGTCAAGGGTCATGGGTTGAGGATGTGATGATGATTATGGTCAATTGTCATGGGTTTAGGATGTATAATGATGGTCACTGTTCATGGGTTGAGGATGTGTGATGATGATTACTGGTCGTGGTTTGAAGATTTGTGATGATGGCCGCTGGTCATGGGTTGTGGATGTGAGATGATGATGATGGTCATTGGTCATGGGTTGAGAATGTGGTATGATATTCACTGGTCAGGTGTTGAAGATGTGATGATGATGATGGTCACTTGTCATGGGTTGTGGATGTGTGATGGTGATGGTGGTCACCGGTCATGGGTTGTGGATGTGTGATGATGATGATGATGGTCACTGGTCATGGGTCGTGGATGTGTGATTGTGATGATGGTCTCTGGTCATGGGATGAAAATCTGTGATGATGATGATGGTCACTGGTCATGGGTTGAGGATGAGCGATTGTTGTCATTGTTCATGTGTTGTGGATTTGTGATGATGATGATGGTCAATGGTCATGGGTTGAGGATGTGTGATAACGATGATGGTCAATGGTCATGGGTTGAGGATGTGTGATGATGGTCTCTGGTCATTGGTTGAGGATGTGTGAAGATGATGATCACTGGTCATGGGTTGAAGATGTGTGATGGTGGCCACTGGTCATGGGTTGTGGATGTGTCATGATGATGATGGTCACTTGTCATGGGTTGAGGATTTGTGATGATAATAGTCACTGGTCACGGGTTGAGGATGTGTGATGATGATGATGATGGTCATTGTTCTTGGGTTATGGATGTGTTATGATGTTCACTGGTCATGGGTTAAGGATGTTTGATGATGAAGATGGTCACTGGTCATGGGTTGAGGATCTGTGATGATGGTCACTGGTCATGGGTTGAGGGTGTGTGATGATGATGATGTTCACTAGTCATGGGTTGTGGATATGCGATGATGATGGTCACTGGTCATGGGTAGTGGATGTTTGATGATGATGATAGTCACTGGTCATGGGTTCAAGATGTGTGATGATGGTCACTAGTCATGGATTGCGAATGTGATAATGATGGTCATTGGTCTTGGCTTGAGGATGTGTGATGATGTTCACTAGTCATGGGTTGAGGATGTGTGATGATGATGATGGTCACTGGTTTGTGGATGTGTAACGATGATGATGGTCACTGGTCATGGGTTGTGGATATTTGATGATGGTGATGATCATTTTTCATGGGTTGAGGATGTATGATTATGATAATGGTCACTTGTCATGCGTTGTGGATATATGGTGATGTTGATGATGATCACCACTGGTCATGGGTTGTGGAAGTATGATGATGATGATAATGGTCACTTGTCATGGGATGTGGATGTGTGATGACGATGGTCACTGGTCATTGGTTGTGGATGTGTGATGATGATAGTCACTGGTCGTGGTTTGTGGATGTGTGATGATGATGGTCACTGGTCATTGGTTGTGGATGTGTATGATGATGTTGATCATGGTCACCGGTCATGGGTTGTGGATGTATGATGATGATGATGGTCACTGGTCATCCGTTGTGGATGTGTAATGATGATGATCATGGTCACTGGTCATGGTTTGTGGATGTGTGATGATGATGGTCACTGGTCATGGGTTCTGGATGTATGATGACGATGATTACTGGTCATGGGTTGTGGGTTTGTGATGATGATGATGGTCATTGGTCATGGGTTGTGGAAGTCTGATGATAATGGTCACTGGTCATGGGCTGTGGATGTGTGATTATGATGATGGGCACTGGTCATGGGTTGAGAGTGTGTGATGATTGTCATTGGCCATGGGTTGAGGATGTATGATGATGATGATGGTCACTGGTTATGGGTTGAGGATGTATGATGATGATGATGATGGTCACTAATCATGGTTTGTGGATGTGTGATGATGATGATGGTCAAATGGTCATGGGTTGATGATGTGTGATTGCGATGATGGTCACTGGTCTTCGGTTGTAGATGCGTGATGGTGATGATGGTTAATGTTCATGGGTTGAGAATGTTTGATGATTGTCACTAGCCATGGGTTGTGGATGTGTGATGATGAGGATGGTCACTAATCATGGTTTGTTGATGTGTGATGATGATGATGGTCAATGGACATGGGTTGAAGATGTGTGATGATGATGATGATGATTTTCAATGGTCATGGGTTGAGGATGAATGATGATGATGATGGTCACTAGTCATGGGTTGTGGATTTGTGATGGTGATTGTGGTCACTGGTCATGGGTTGTGGATGTGTGATGATGATGATGATGGTCACTGGTCATGGGCCGCGGATATGTGATAGTGATGATGGTCACTGGTCATGGGTTGAGAATATACAATGAAGATAATGGTCACTGGTCATGGGTTGAGGATGAGCGATTATGGTCACTGGTCTTGGGTTGAGGATGTGTGATGATTATGATGGTCAATGGTCATGGGTTGAGGATGTGTGATGATGATGATGGTCAACGGTCATGGGTTAAGGATGTGTGATGATGATGGTCAATGGTCTTGGGTTGAGGATGTATGATGATGGTCACTTGTCATGGGTTGAAGATGTGTGATGATGATCACTGGTCATGGTTTGAAGATGTTTGATGATGGCCACTGGTCATGGGTGTTGGATATGTGATGATGATGATGGTCACTGGTCATCGGTTGAGGATGTGATGATTATGATGGTCACTGGTTATGGGTTGAGGGTGTGTTCAACATGATGATGGTCATTGGTCATGGGATCAGGATGTGTTTTGATGTTCACTGGTCATGGGTTGAGGATGTGTGACGATCATGACGGTCACTAGTCATGGGTTGTGGATGTGTGATGATGATGGTGGTCACTGGTCATGGGTTGTGGATGTGTGATGATGATGATGGTCACTGGTCATGGACCGTGGATACGTGATAGTGATGATGGTCACTGGTCATGGGTTTAGAATATGTGATGAAGATGATGGTCACTGGTCATGGGTTGAGGATGAGCGATTATGGCCACTGGTCATGGGTTGAGGATGTGTGATGATGATGATGGTCAATGGTCATGGGTTGAGGATGTGTGATGATGATGATGGTCAATGGTCATGGGTTAAGGATGTATGATGATGGTCACTTCTCATGGGTTGAGGATGTGTAATGATGATCACTGATCATGGTTTGAAGATGTTTGATGATGACCACTGGTCATGGGTTGTGGATATGTGATGATGATGATGGTCATTGTTCATCGGTTGAGGATGTGATGAGTATGATGGTCACTGGTCATGCGTTGAGGGTGTGTTTAACATGATGATGGTCATTGGTCATGGGATGAGGATGTGTTTTGATGTTCACTGGTCATGGGTTGAGGATGTGTGTCGATGATGATGGTCACTAGTCATCGGTTGTGTATGTGTGATGGTGATGATGGTCACTGATCAGGGGATGTGGATGTGTGATGATGATGATGATGGTCACTGGTCATGGGTCGTAGACCTGTGTTTTTGATGATGGTCACTGGTCATGGGTTGAGAATGTGTGATGATGATGATGGTAACTGGTCATGGGTTGAGGATGAGCGATTATGGTCACTGTTCATATGTTGAGGATGTGTGATGATGATGAGGGTCAATGGTCATGGGTTGAGGATATATGATGATGATGGTCAATGGTCATGGGTTGAGGATGTGTGATGATTGAAATTGGTTATGGGTTGAGGATTTGTGATGAAGATGATCACTGGTCAAGTGTTGAGGATGTGTGAAGATGGGCACTGGTCATGGGTTGAGGATGTGTGATGATGATGATGGTCACTGGTCATGGGTTGAGGATGAGCTATTATGTTCACTGGTCATGGGTTGAGGTATTTGTTGGTGATGATGGTCAATGGTCATGGGTTGAGGATGTGTAATGATGATGATGGTCAATTTTCATGGGTTTGAGGATGTATGATAATGGTCACTGGTCATGGGTTGAGGATGTGATGATGATGATCACTAGTCGTGGTTTGAAGATTTATGATAAAGGCCACTGGTCATGGGTTGTGGATGTTTGATGATGATGATGGTCACTGGTCATGGGTTGATGATATATGATGATTATGATGGTCACTGGTCATGGGTTGAGCATATGTGATGATGATGATGGTCATTGGTCATTGGTTGAAGATATTTTATGATATTCACTGGTCATGGGTTGAGGATGTGTGATGGTGATAATGGTCACTAGTCATGGGTTGTGGATGTGTGATGGTGATGGTGGTTACTGGTCATGGGTTACGGATGTGTGATGATGATGATGGTCACTGGTCATGGTTCGTGGATGTGTGATTGGCATGATGGTCTCTGGTCATGGGATGAGAATGTGTGATGATGATGATGGTCACTGGTCATGGGTTGAGGATGAGCGATTATGTTCACTGGTCATGGGTTGAGGTATTTTTGATGATGTTCAATGGTTATGGGTTGAGGATGTGTGATGATGATGATGGTCAATTGACATGGGTTGAGGATGTGATGATGATGATGATCACTGGTCATGGTTTGAAGATTTATGATGATGGCCACTGGTCATGGGTTGTGGATGTGTGATGATGATGATTGTCAATAGTCATGGGTTGAGGATATGTGATGATGGTGATGGTCACTGGTCATTGGTTGATGATGTGTTATGATGATGATCACTGGTCATCCGTTGTGGATGTGTAATGATGATGATGATCTTGGGCACTGGTCATGGGTTGGGGATGTGTGATGATGAGGATGGTCACTGGTCAGGGGCTGTGGATTTGTGATTATGATGATGGGCACTGGTCATGGGTTGAGAATGTGTGATGATTGTCACTTGTCATGGGTTGAGGATATGTGATGATTATCACTGGTCATAGATTGAAGATGTTTGATGATGGCCACTGGTCATGGGTTGTGGACATGTGATGATGATGGTCACTGGTCATCGGTTGAGGATGTGATGATTATGATGGTCACTGGTCATGGGTTGAGGGTATGTTTAACATGATGATGGTCATTGGTCATGGGATGAGGATGTGTTTTGATGTTCACTGGTCATGGGTTGAGAATGTGTGACGATGATGACGGTCTCTAGTCATGGGTTGTGGATGTGTGATATTGATGGTGGTCACTGGTCATGGGTTGTGGATGTGTGATGATGATGATGATGATGATGATGCTCATTGGTCATGGGCCGTGGATGTGTGATAGTGATGATGGTCACTGGTCATGGGTTGAGAATATATGATGAAGATGATGGTCACTGGTCATGGGTTGAGGATGAGCGATTATGGCCACTGGTCATGGGTTGAGGATGTGTGATTATGATGATGGTCAATGGTCATGGGTTGAGGATGTGTGATGATGATGATGGTCAATGGTCATGTTTTGAGGATGTATGATGATTGTCACTTGTCATGGGTTGAGGATGCGTGATGATGATCAATGGTCATGGTTTGAAGATGTTTGATGATGACCACTGGTCATGGGTTGTGGATATGTGATGATGATGATGGTCACTGGTCATCGGTTGAGGATGTGATGATTATGATGGTCACTGTTCATGGGTTGAGGGTGTATTTACATGATGATGGTCATTGGTCATGGGATGAGGATGTGTTTTGATGTTCACTGGTCATGGGTTGAGGATGTGTGACGATGATGATGGTCACTAGTCATCGGTTGTGTATCTGTGATGGTGATGGTGGTCACTGGTCAGGGGTTGTGGATGTGTGATGATGATGATGATGCTCACTGGTCATGGGTCGTAGATCTGTGCTTGTGATGATGGTCACTGGTCATGGGTTGAGAATGTGTGATGATGATAATGGCAACTAGTCATGGGTTGAGGATGAGCGATTATGGTCACTGTTCATGTGTTGAGGATGTGTGATGATGATGATGGTCAATGGTCATGGGTTGAGGATATGTGATGATGATGGTCAATGTTCATGGGTTGAGGATGTGTGATGATTCTCATTGGTCATGGGTTGAGGATTTGTGATGAAGATGATCACTGGTCATTGGTTGAAGATGTGTGAAGATGGCCACTGGTCATGTGTTGAGCATGTGTGATGATGATGATGGTCACTGGTCAAGGGTTGAGGATGAGCGATTATGTTCACTGGTCATGGGTTGAGGTATTTGTTGATGATGATGGTCAATGGTCATGGGTTGAGGATGTGTAATGATGATGATGGTCAACTTTCATGGGTTGAGGATGTATGATGATGGTCATTGGTCATGGGCTGAGGATGTGATGATGATGATCACTGGTCATGGTTTGAAGATTTATGATAATGGCCACTGGTCATGGGTTGTGGATATGTGATGATGATGATGGTCACTGGTCATGAGTTGAGGATATATGATGATTATGATGGTCACTGGTCATGGGTTGAGCGTGTGATGATGATGATGGTCATTGGTCATGGGTTGAAGATATGTTATGATATTCACTGGTCATGGGTTGAGGATGTGTGATGGTGATAATGGTCACTAGTCATGGGTTGTGGATGTGTGACGGTGATGGTGGTTACTGGTCATGGGTTATGGATGTGTGATGATGATGATGGTCACTGGTCATGGGCCGTGGACGTGTGATAGTTATGATGGTCACTGGTCATGGGTTGAGAATATGTGAAGATGATGGTCACTGGTCATGGGTTAAGGATGTGTGATGATGATGATGGTCAATGGTCATGGGTTGAGGATGTGTGATGATGATGATGGTCAATGGTCATGGGTTGAGGGTATATGATGATGGTCACTTGTCATGGGTTGAGGATGCGTGATGATGATCACTGGTCATGGTTTGAAGATGTTCGATGATGACCACTGGTCATGGGTTGTGGATATGTGATGATGATGATGGTCACTGGTCATCGGTTGATGATGTGATGATTATGATGGTCACTGGTGATGGGTGGAGGGTGTGTTTACATGATGATGGTCATTGGTCATGGGATGAGGATGTGTTTTGATGTTCACTGGTCATGGGTTGAGGATGTGTGACGATGATAATGGTCACTAGTCATCGGTTGTGTATGTGTGATGGTGATGGTCAGGGGTTGTGGATGTGTGATGATGATGATGATGGTCACTGGTCATGGGTCGTAGATCTGTGTTTGTGATGATGGTCACTGGTCATGGGTTGAGAATGTGTGATGATGATGATGGTAACTGGTCATGGGTTGAGGATGAGCGATTATGGTCACTGTTCATGTGTTGAAGATGTGTGATGATGATGATGGCCAATGGTCATGGGTTGAGGATATGTGATGATGATGGTCAATGGTCATGGGTTGAGGATGTGTGATGATTGTCATTCGTCATGGGTTGAGGATTTGTGATGAAGATGATCACTGGTCATGGGTTGAAGATGTGTGAAGATGGCCACTGGTTATGGGTTGAGGATGTGTGATGATGACGATGGTCACTGGTCATGGGTTCAGGATAAGCGATTATGTTCACTGGTCATGGGTTGAGGTATTTGTTGATGATGATGGTCAATGGTCATGGGTTGAGGATGTGTAATGATGATAATGGTCAATTGTCAAGGGTTGAGGATGTATGATGATGGTCACTGGTCATGGGTTGAGGATGTGATGATGATGATCACTGGTCATGGTTTGAAGATTTATGATAAAGGCCACTGGTCATGGGTTGTGGATGTGTGATGATGGTCACTGTTCATGGGTTGAGGATATATGATGATTATGATGGTCACTGGTCATGGGTTGAGCATGTGTGATGATGATGATGGTCATTGGTCATGGGTTGAAGATATTTTATGATATTCACTGGTCATGGGTTGAAGATGTGTGATGGTGATAATGGTCACTAGTCATGGGTTGTGGATGTGTGATGGTGAGGGTGGTTACTAGTCTTGGGTTATGGATGTGTGATGATGATGATGGTCATTGGTCATGGTTCGTGGATGTGTGATTGTCATGATGGTCTCTGGTCATGGGATGAGAATGTGTGATGATGATGATGGTCACTGGTCATGGGTTGAGGATGAGCGATTATGTTCACTGGTCATGGGTTGAGGTGTTTGTTGATGATGATAGTCAATGGTCATGGGTTGAGGATGAATGTGTGATGATGATGGTCAATTGTCATGGGGTGAGGATGTGATGATGATGATCACTGGTCATGGTTTGAAGATTTATGATGATGGCCACTGGTCATGGTTTGTGGATGTGTGATGATGATGATGGTCACTGGTCATGGGTTGAGGGTATGTGATGATGGTGATGGTCACTGGCCATGGGTTGAGGATGTGTGATGATGATGATGGTCATTGGTCAGGGGTTGAAGATAAGTTATGATATTCACTGGTCATGCGTTGAGGATGTGTGATGATGATAATGGTCACTAGTCATGGGTTGTGGATATGTGATGGTGATGGTGGTTTCTGGTCAGGGGTTATGGATGTGTGATGATGGTGATGGTCACTGTTCATGGTTCGTGGATGTGTGATTGTGATGATGGTCTCTGGTCATGGGATGAGAATGTGTGATGATGATGATGGTCACTAGTCATGGGTTGAGGATGAACGATTATGGTCATTGTTCATTGGTTGAGGATATGTGATGATGATGATGGTCAATGGTCTTGGGTTGAGGATGTGTGATGATGATGATGGTCAATGGTCATGGGTTGAGGATGTGTGATGATGATGGTGGTCTATAGTCATGGGTTTTGGATGTGTGATGGTGATGATGGTCACTGGTCTTGGGTTGTAGATGTGTGATGATGATGATGGTCACTGGTTATGGGTTGTGGATGTGTGATGATGATGATGGTCACTGGTCATGGGTTGTATATATGTGGTTATGGTAATGGTCACTAGTCATGGGTTGAGGATGTGTGACGATGGTCGCTGGTCATGGGTTGAGGATATGTGATGATGATGATGGTCTCTGGTCAAGGGTTTTAGATGTATGATGTTGATGATGGTCACTGGTCATGGGTTGTGGGTGTGAGATGATGACTGTCACTGGTCATAGGTTGTATATGTGTCATGACGATGGTTACTCTCCATGGGTTGTGGATCTGTAATGATGATGGTCACTGGTCATGTGTTGAGGATGTGTGATGATGATGATGATCACTGGTCGTCCGTTGTGGATGTGTAATGATGATGATGATGATGATTGTCACTGGTCATTGGTTGTGGATGTTTGATGATGATGGTTACTGTTCATGGGTTGTGGATGTGTGATGATGATGATGGTCACTGGTCATGAGTAGTGGATGAGTGATGATGATAGTCACTGGTCTTGGGTTGAGGATGTGTGATGATGTTCACTGGTCATGGCTTGAGGATGTGTGATGATGATGATGGTCACTGGTCTTGGGTTGATAATGTGTGATGATGGTCACTGATCATGAGTTGAGGATGTGTGATGATGATGATGGTCACTGGTCATAGGTTGTGGATGTGTGGTGATGATGATGGTCATTGGTCATGGGTTGTGGGTATTTGATGATGGTCATGATCATTGGTAATGGTTTGAGGATGTGTGATGATGATGATTGTCACTTTTCATGCGTTGTGCATGTGTAATGATGAAGATGATGATGATGGTCACTGGTCATGGTTTGTGGAAGTGTGAAGATGATGATGGTCACTGGACATTTGTTGTAGATTTTTGATGATGATGATGATGATGATGATGGTCAATGGTCATGGGTTGAGGAAATACGATGATGATGGTCACTAGTCATGGGTTGTGGATGTGTGATGGTGATGGTGGTCACTGCTCATGGGTTGTGGATGTCTGATGATGATGATAATGGTCACTGATCATGGCCCGTGGATGTGTGATGGTGATGATTGTCAATGATCATGGGTTGAGAATGTGTGATGAAGATGATTGTCACTGGTCATGGGTTGAGGATGAGCGATTATGGTCACTTGACATTGGTTGAGGATGTGTGATGATGATGGTGGTCAATAGTCATGGGTGAGGATGTGTGATGATGATGGTCAATGGTCATGGGTTGAGGATGTATGATTATGGTCAATTGTCATGGGTTGAGGATGTGTGATGATGATCACTGGTCATGGTTTAAAGATGTGTGATGATGGCCACTGGTCACGGGTTGTGGAAGTGTGATGATGATGATGGTCACTGGTCATGTGTTGAGGATGTGTGATGATGATGATGGTCATTAGTCATGGGTTGAGGATGTGTGATGATGATTGTCAATGGTCATGGGTTGAGGATGTATGCTTATGGTCAATTGTCATGGGTTGAGGATGTGTGATTACGATGATGGTCATTGGTCATAGGTTGAGGATGTGTTATGATGTTCACTGGTCATGGGTTGAGGATGTGTGATGATGATTTTGGTCTCTAGTCATGTGTTGTGGATGTGTGATGGTGATGGTTGTCACTGGAAATGGGATGTGAATGTGTGATGATGATGATGATGGTCACTGCACATGGGTCGTAAATCTGTGTTTGTAATGATCACTGGTCTTGGGTTGAGAAGTGTGATGATGATGATGGTCACTGATCATGAGTTGAGAATGAGCGATTATGGTCAGTGTTCATGGGTTGAGGACGTGTGATGATGATGATGGTCAATGGTCATGGGTTGAGGATGTGATGATGATGGTCAATGGTCATGGGTTGAGGATTTGTGATGATGGTCACTGATCATGGGTTGAGGATGTGTGTTGATGATGATCACTGGTTATGGTTTGAAGATATGTGACGATGGCAAATGGTTATAGGTTGTGGATGTGTGATGATGATGGTGGTCAAGGGTCATGGGATGAGGATATGTGATAATGGTGATGGTCAATTGTCATGGGTTGAGGATGTATAATGATGGTCACTGGTCCTGGGTTGAGGTTGTGTGATGTTGATGATCACTGGTCATGGCTTGAAGATTTGTGATGATGGCCACTGATCATGGGTTGTGGATGTTTGATGATGATGATGGTCACTGTTCATGGGTTGAGGATATGTGATGATGATGGTGGTCAATGGTCATGGGTTGAGGATGTGTGATGATGATCACTGGTCATGGTTTGAAGATCTGTGATGAAGGCCGCTGGTCATGGGTTTGAATGTGTGATGATGATGGTCATTGGTCATGGGTTGAGGATGTGTTATGATGTTCACTGGTCAGGGGTTGAGGATGTGATGATGATGATGGTCACTTGTCATGGGTTGTGGTTGTATGATGGTGATGGTCGTCACTGGTCATGGGATTTGGATGTGTGATTGTGATGATGATGGTCACTGGTCATGGGATGAGAATCTGTGATGATGATGATGGTCACTGGTCATGGGTTGAGGATGAGCGATTATGGTCATTGTCCATGGGTTGAGGATTTGTGATGATGATGATAGTCAATGGTCATGGGTTGAGGATCTATGATGATGGTCACTGGTCATGGGTTGAGGATGTGTGAAGATGATGATCACTGGTCATGGGTTGAAGATGTGTGATGATGGCCACTGGTCATGGGTTGTGGAGTGTCATCATAATGAGGGTCACCGGTCATGGGTTGAGGATGTGTGATGATGATGATGGTCACTGGTCATGGGTTGAGGATGTGTGATGATGATGATGGTCATTGGTCATTGGTTATGGATGTGTTATGATGTTCACTGGTCACGGGTTGATGATGTTTGATGATGATGGTCACTGGTCATGGGTTGAGGATCTATGATGATGGTCACTGGTCATGGGTTGAGGATATATGATGATGGTCACTGGTCATGGGTTGAGGATGTGTGATGAAGATGATTGTCACTGGTCATGGGTTGCGGATGTATGATGATGATGATGGTCACTGGTCATGGGTTGTTGATATTTAATGATTGTGTTGGTTTCTGGTCATGGGTTGAGGATGTGTGATGATGATGATGATGGTCACTGGTTATGCGTTGTGGATGTGTGATGATGATAATGATGATGGTCACTGGTCATGGGTTGTGGATGTGTGATGATGATGATGGTCACTCGTCATGGGTTGTTGATGTGTGGTGATGATGATTGTCACTGGTCTTGGGTTTTGGATGGGTGATTATGGTGATGGTCACTAGTCATGGGTTGAGGTTGTATGACGTTGGTCAATGGTCATGGGTTCAGGATGTGTCATGATGATGGTCACTGGTCATGGGTTGAGGGTGTGTGATGATGATGATGGTCTCGGGTCACGGGTTTTGGATGCGTGATGGTGATGATGGTCACTGGTCTTGGGTTGAAGATTTGTGATGATGATGATGGTCACTGGTTATGGGTTGTGGATGTTTCATGATGAAGATGGTCACTGGTCATGGGTGTGGATGTGTGGTTATGGTGATGGTCACTGGTCATGGGTTGAGGATGTATGATGATGGTCACTGGTCATGGGTTCAGGGTGTGTGATGATGATGGTCACTGGTCATAGGTTGAGGATGTGTGATGATGATGAAGGTCCCTGGTCCTGGGTTTTAGATGTGTGATGGTGATGATGGTCACTGGTCATTGGTTGTAGATGTGTGATGATAATGATTATGGTCAATGATGATGGGTTGAGGATGTGCGATGATGATGATGGTCACTGGTCATCAGTTGTGGATGTGTAATGATGATGATGATGATGGTCACTAGTCATGGGTTGTGGATGTGTGATGATGATGATGGTCACTGGTCATTGGTTGTGGATGTTTGATGACGATGGTTACTGTTCATGGGTTGTGGATCTGTAATGATGATGATGATCACTGGTCATGTGTTGAGGATGTGTGATAATGATGATGATCACTGGTCATCCGTTGTGGATGTGTAATGATAATGATGATGATGATGGTCACTGGTCATGGGTTGTGGATGTGTGATGATGATGGTTACTGTTCATGGGTTGTGGATCTGTGATGATGATGATGGTCAATGGTCATGGGTAGTGGATGTGTGAAGATGATAATGGTCACTGGTTGTGGGTTGAGGATATGTGATGATGGTCACTGGTCAGGGATTGCGGATTTGTGATGATGATGGTCATTGGTCATGGGTTAAGGATGTGTGATGATGTACACTGGTCATGGGTTGAGGATGTGTGATGATGATGATGATGGTCACTGGTCAAGGTTTGAGGATATGTGATGATGGTCACTGATCATGGTTTGAGGATGTGATGATGATGGTCACTGGTCATGGGTTGTGGATGTATGATGATGATCGTCACTGGTCATGGGTTGTGGGTATTTTATGATGGTCATGATAATTGGTCATGGGATGAGGATGTGGAATGATGATGGTCACTGGTCATGCGTTGTAGATGTCTGATGATGATGATGATGATTGTAACTGGTCATGGGTTTTGGATGTGTGATGATGATGATGGTCACTGTTCATCCATTGTGGATATGTAATGATGATGACGATCATGGTCACTGGTCATTGGTTGTGGATGTGTGATGATGATGATTGTCACTGGTAATGGGTTGTGGATGTATGATGACGATGGTCACTAGTCATGGGTTGTGGGTATGTGATGATAATGATGGTCCCTGGTCATGGGTTGTGGATGTGTGATGATGATGATAGTCACTGGTCATGGGCTGTGGATTTGTGATTATGATGATCGGCACTGGTCATGGGTTGAGAATGTGTGATGATTGTCACTGGCCATTGGTTGAGGGTGTGGTGATGATTATGGTAATTGGTCATGGGTTGACGATGTATGATGATGATGATCACTGGTCATGGGTTGTTCATGTGTGATTGCGATGATTGTCACTGGTCATGGGTTGTAGATGTGTGATGATGATGATGGTCACTGGTCATGGGTTGTGGATGTGTGATGATGATGGTCACTAGTCATGGGTTGTGAATGTGTGATGATGATGGTCACTGGACACGGGTTGTAGATTTGTGACGATGATGATGATGATGGTCACTGGTCATGGGTTGAGGATGTGTGATGATGATAATGGTCACTATTCATGGGTTGTGGATGTGTTATGGTGATGGTGGTCACTGGTCATGGGTCGTTGGTGTGTGATGATGATGGTCACTGGTCATGGGTTTCGAATGTGTGATGATAATGATAGTCACTTGTCATGGGTTGAGGATGAGCGATTATGGTCACTAGTCATGGGTTGAGGATGTGTGATGATGACGATGGTCAACGGTCATGGGTTGAGGATGTGTGATGATCATGATTGTCAATGGTCATGGGTTGAGGATGTATGATGATTGTCACTGGTTATGGGCTAAGGATGTGTGATGATGATGATCACTGGTCATGGTTTGAAAATTTGTGATGATGGCCGCTGGTCATGGGTTTTGCATGTGTGATTATGATGAAGGTCACTGGTCATGGGTTGAGGATATGTAATGATGATAGTCACTGGTAATGGGCTGAGTATGTGTGATTATGATGATGGTCATTGGTCATGGGTTGCGGATGTGTTATGATGTTCATTGGTCATGGGTTGAGGATGTGTAATTCTGATGACGGTCACTAGTCATGGGTTGTGGATGTGGGATAGTGATGGTGGTCAATGGTCACGGGTTGTGGATGTGTGATGATGATGATGATGGTCGCTGGTCATGGGTCGTGGATGTGTGATTGTGATGATGGTCACTGGTCATGGGTTGAGAATGTGTGATGATGATGATGGTCACTGCTCATAGGTAGAGGATGAGCGATTATGGTGAATGTTCATGGGTTGAGGATGCGTGATGATGATGATGGTCAATGGTCATAGGTTGGGGATGTGTGATGATGATAATGGTCAATTGTCATAGGTTGAGGAGGTGTGATGATGGTCACTGGTCAGGGGTTGAGGATGTGTGATGATGATCACTGGTCATGGGTTGAAGATGTGTAATGATGGCCACTGGTCATGGGTTGTTAATGTGTGATGATGATGATGGTCACTGGTCATGGGTTGAGGATGTGTGATGATGATGATGGTCATTGGTCATGGGTTGAGGATGTGTGATGATGTTGATGGTCATTGGTCATGGGTTGAGGATGTGTTATGATGGTCACTAGTCATGGGTTGAGGATGGGTGATGATGATCACTGGTCAAGGCTTGAGGATGTATGATGATGATGTTTTCAGGTCATGGGTTCTGGATCTGCGATGAGGATGATGGTCTCTGATCATGGGTTTTGGAAGTTTGATAATGATGCTGTTCTCTGGTCATGGGTTGAGGATATGTGATGATGATGACTGTCATTGGTCATGCGTTTTGGATATGTGATGATGATCGTGATGATGGTCACTGGTCATAGGTTGAGGGTGTGTGACGATGATGATGGTCAATGGTCATGGGTTGTGGATGTGTGATAATTATGATGGTCACTGGTCATACGTTGTGGATATGTGATGATGATGAGGATGATGATAATGATGGTCACTGGTCATGGGTTGTGAATGTGTGATGATGATGATGGTCGCTGCTCATGGGTTGTGGATATGTGATGATTATGATGGTCACTGGTCATGGGCTGAGAATGTTTGATGCTGATGATGGTCACTGGTCATGGGTTGTGGATGTGTGATGATAATGGTCGCTGGTCATGGGTTGTGGATGAGTGGTGTTGATGATTGGTCTCTGGTCATGGGTTGAGGATGTATGACGATATTCACTGGCCATGGCTTCAGGATGTGTGATGATGATGGTCACTGCTCATGGAAGTTTGATGATGATGATCATATCTGGTCATGGGTTTTGGATGTGTGATGGTGATGAGAGTCACTGGTCTTGGGTTGTAGATGTGTGATGATGATGATAACTGGTTATGGGTTGTGGATGTGTGATGGTGATGATGGTCACTATGCATGGGTTGTAGATGTGTGATGATAATAATGATGGTTACTGGTCATCGGTTGAGGATGTGTGATGATGATGACGGTCACTAGTCATCCGTTGTAGATGTGTAATGATTATGATGATGATGGTCACTGGTCATGGGTTGTGGATGAGTGATGATGACGATGGTTACAGGTCATGGGCTGTGGATGTGTGATTATGATAATGGTCACTGGTCATGGGTTGTGGATGTGTGATGATGATGATGGTCACTGTTCATGGGCTGTGGATGTGTGATGAAGATGATGGTCAATAGTCAGTGTTTCTGGATGTGTGATGATGATGATGGTCACTGGATATGGGTTGTAGATGTCTGATGATGATAATGATGATAGTCAGTGGTCATGGGTTGAGGATGAATGATGATGAGGATGGTCACTAGTCATGGGTTGTGGATGTGTGATGTGATGGTGGTCACTGGTCATGGGTTGTGGATGTGTGATGATGATGATGATGGTCACTGGTCATGGGACGTGGATTTCTGATGGTGAAGATCGTCGCTGGTCATGGGTTGGGAATGTGTGATGAAGATGATGGTCACTGGTCATGGGTTGAGAATGAGCGACTATGTTCACTGTTCATGGGTTGAGGATGTGTGATGATGATGGTCAATGGTCATGGGTTGAGGATATGTGATGATGATGATTGTCAATGGTCATGGGTTAAGGATGTATGATGATGGTCACTTGTCATGGGTTGAGGATGTGTGATGATGATGATCACTGGTCATGGTTTAAAGATGTGTGATAATGGCCACTGGTCATGGGTTTTGGATGTGTTAGAACGATGGTCACTGGTCATGGGTTGTGGATTTGTGATGATGATGGTCACTGGTAATGGTTTGTGTATGTGTGATGATTATGGTCACAGGTCATGGGTTGTGGATGTGTGATGATAATGGTCACTGGTCATGGGTTGTGGATGTGTGATGATGATGATGGTCACTGGTCATACCTTGTGGATATGTAATGATGATGACGATCATGGTCACTGGTCATCCCTTGTGGATATGTAATGATGATGACGATCATAGTCACTGGTCATTGGTTGTGGATGTGTGATGATGGTGGTCACTGGTCATGGGTTGTAGATGTGTGATGATGATGATGGTCACTGGTCATACGTTGTGGATGTGATGATGATGATGATAATGATGGTCACTGGTCATGGGTTGTGAATGTGTGATGATGATGATGGTCGCTCTTCATGGGTTGTGGATGTGTGATGATTATGATGGTCACTGGTCATGGGTTGTGGTTGTGTGATGATGATGATGGTCACTCATCATGCCTTGTGGATATGTAATGATGACGATCATGGTCACTGGTCATCCCTTGTGGATATGTAATGATGATGACGATCATGGTCACTGGTCATTGGTTGTGGATGTGTGATGATGATGGTCACTGGTCATGGGTTGTGGTGGTGTGATGTTGATGATGGTCACTGGTCATACGTTGTGGATGTGATGATGATGATGATGATAATGATGGTCACTGGTCATGGGTTGTGAATGTGTGATGATGATGATGGTCGGTGTTCATGGGTTGTGGATGTGTGATGATTAAGATGGTCACTGGTCATGAGTTGAGGATGTGTGATGCTGATGATGGTCACTGGTCATGGGTTGTGGATGTGTGATGATGATAATGGTCGCTGGTCATGGGTTGTGGATGATTGGTGATGATGACTGGTCTCTGGTCATGGGTTGAGGATATATGACGATGGTCACTGGCCATGGCTTCAGTATGTGTGATGATGATTGTCACTGGCCAGGGGTTGAGGACGTGTCATGATGATGATGATCTCTGGTCATGGGTTTTGGATGTGTAATGGTGATGATGGTCACTGGTCTTGGGTTGTAGAAGTGTGATGATGATGATGATGGTCACTGGTTATGGGTTGTGGATGTGCGATGATGATGATGGTCAATGGTCATCCGTTGTGGATGTGTAATGATTATGATGATGGTGGTCACTGGTCATTGGTTGTGGATGAGTGATGATGATGATGGTCACTAGTCATGGGTTGAGGGTGTGTGATGATGATGATCACTGGTCATGCTTTGAAGATTTGTGATGATGGCCACAGGTCATGGGTTTTGGATGTGTGATTATGCTGATGGTCACTGGTCAAGGGTTGAGGATATGTGATGACGATGATTGTCATTCGTAATGGGTTGAGGATGTGTGATGATGATTATGGTCATTGGTCATGGGTTGAGGATGTGTTATGATGTTCACTAGTCATGGGTTGAGGATGTGTTATGATGTTCACTAGTCATGGGTTGTGGATGTGGGATGGTGATGGTGGTCACTGGTCATGGGTTGTGGATGTGTGATGATGATGGTGATGGTCACTGGTCATGGGTCGTGGATGTGTGATTGTGATGATGGTCACTGGTCATGGGTTGAGAATGTGTGATGATGATCGTCACTGGTTATAGGTAGAGGAGGAGCGATTATGGTTGAGGATGTGTGATGATGATGATGGTCAATGGTCATGGGTTGGGGATGTGTGATGAGGATAATGGTCAATTGTCATCGGTTAAGGTTGTGTGATGATGGTCACTGGTCATGGGTTGAGGAAGTGTGATGATGATCACTGGTCATTGGTTGAAGGTGTGTGATGATGGCCACTGGTCATGGGCTGTGAATGTGTGATGATGATGATAATCATTGGTCATGGGTTGAGGATGTGTAATGATGATGATGGTCACTGGTCATGGGTTGAGGATGTTATGATGTTCACTAGTCATGCGTTGAGGATGGGTGTTGATGGTCGCTGGTCAAGGCTTGAGGATGTATGATGATGATGATGTTTACAGGTCATGGGTTGTGGATATGTGATGAGGATGATGGTCTCTGGTCATGGGTTTTAGATGTTTGATGATGATTATGTTCTCTGGTCATGGGTTGAGGATGTGTGATGATCATGATGGTCATTGGTCATGCGTTATGGATGTGTGATGAAGATGCTAATGGTCACTCGTCATAGGTTGTGGATATGTGATGATGATGATGGTCACTGGTCTTGGGTTGTGGATGTGTGATGATGATGATGGTCACTGGTCATACGTAGTGGATGTGTGATGATGATGATGACAATGATGGTCAATGGTCATGGGTTGTGAATATGTGATGACGATGATGGTCGCTGGTCATGGGTTGTGGATGTGTGATGAGGATAATGGTCAATTGTCATCGGTTTAGGATGTGTGATGCTGATGATGGTCACAGGTCATGGGTTGTGGATGTGTGATGATGATGATGGTCACTGGTCATGGGTTGAGGATCTATGACGATGGTCTGGCCATGGGTTCAGGATTTGTAATGATGATGGTCACTGGTCATGGGTTGAGGACGTGTCATGATGATGATGATCTCTAGTCATGGGTTTTAGATGTGTAATGGTGATGATGGTTATTGGTCTTCGGTTGTAGTTGTGTGTTGATGCTTATGGTCACTGGTTATGCGTTGTGGATGTGTGATGATGATGATGGTCACTAGTCATGGGTTCTAGATGTGTGATGATAATGATGATGGTCATTGGTCATGGGTTGAGGATGTGTGATGATGATGACGGTCACTGGTCATCAGTTGTGGATGTTTAATGATTATGATGATGATGGTCACTGGCCATGGTTTGTGGATGTGTGATGATGATGAAAGTCACTGGTCATGGTTTGTCGGTGTGTAATGACTATGGTCACTGGTCATGGGTTGTGGATATGTGATAATGGTGATGGTCACTGGTCATATGTTGAAAACGTCTGATGAGGATGATAATGAGTGGTAATCTGTTGTGGATGTGTACTGATGATGAAGATGATAGTCACTGGTCATGGGTTGTGGATGTGTGATGATGATGGTTACTGTTCATGGGTTGTGGATATGTGATGATGATGATGGTCACTGGTCATGGGTAGTGGATGTGTGATGATGATGATAGTCACTGGTCATGGGTTGAAGATGTGTGATGATGGTCACTGGTCATGGATTGCGGATGTGTGATGATGATGGTCATTCGCCATGGGTATAGGATGTGTGATGATGCTCACTAGTCATGGGTTGAGGATATGTGATGATGATGATGGTCACTGGTCATGGGTTGAGAATTTGTGATGATGATGATAGTCACTGGTCATGAGTTTTGGATGTGTGATGATGATGGTCACTGGTCATAGGCTGTAGATATTTGATGATGGTGATGATAATTTTTTGTGTTGAGGGGGTGTGATTATGGTAATGGTCACTGGTCATGCGTTGTGGATGTGTGATGATGATGATGATGATGATGATGATGGTCACTGGTCAGGGGTTGTGGATGTGTGATGATGATGATGGTCACAGGTCATGGGACGTGGATATGTGATGACGTTGGTCACTGGTCATGGGTTGTGGGCGTGTGATGATGATGTTCACTGGTCATGGATTGTGCATGTGTGATGATGATGGTCACTGGTCATGGCTTGTTTATGTGTGATGATGATAAAGGTCACTGGTCATGGGTTGTGGATGTGTGATGATGATGATGGTCACTGGTCATCCGTTGTGAATGTGAAATGATGATGATCATGGTCAGTGGTCATGGGTTATGGATGTGTGATGATGATGATGGTCACTGGTCATGGGTTGTGGATATATGATGACAATGGTTACTGGTCATGGGTTGTTGATATGTGATGATGATGATTGTCACTGGTCATGGGTTGTGGTTGTGTGATTATGATAATGGTCACTGGTCATGGGTTGTGGATGTGTGATGATGATGATGGTCACTGGTCATGGGTTCTGGATGTGTGATTATGATGATGGGCACTGGTCATGGGTTGTGGATGTGTGATGACGATGGTCACTGGTCATGGTTTGTGGATGAGTGATGATGATGGTCACTGTTCATGCTTTGTGCATGTGATGATACTGGTCACTGGTCATGGGTTGTGGATGTCTGATGATGACGGTGGTAACTGGTCATGGGTTCTGGATGTTTGATAATGGTGATGGTCACTGGTCATGGGTTGAAGATGTCTGACGATGATAATTGTCACTGGTCATCCGTTGTTCATGTGTAATGATGATGATGATCATGGTCACTGGTCATGGGTTGTGGATGTGTGATGATGATGGTCACTGTTCATGGGTTGTGGATTTATGATGAGGATGGTTACTGGTCATGGGTTGTTGATGTATTATGATGATGATGGTCACTGGTCATGGGTTGTGGATGTGTGATGATGATGATGGTAACTGGTGGGCTGTGGATGTGTGATGATTGTAATGGTCACTAGTAATATGTTGAGGATGTTTGATGATTGTCAGTGGCCATGGGTTGAGGATGTGTGATATTGATGATGGTCACAGGTCATGGGTTGAGGATGTGTGATGATGATGATGGTCATTGGTCATTGGTTGAGGATGTGTTATAATGTTCTCTGGTCATGGGTTTAGGATGTGTGATGATGGTGATCGTCACTGGTAATAGGTTGAGGATGTGTGATGATGGTCACTCCTCATTTGTTCAGGATGTATGATGATGATGGTCACTGGTCATGGGCTGTGGATATTTCATGATGGTGATGTTCTCTGGTCATGGTTTGAGGATGTGTGATGATGATGCTGGTCACTGGTCATGCGTTTTGGATGTGATGATGATGATGATGATGGTCACTTGTCATGGATTTTGGATGTGTGATGATGATGATGGTCATTGGTCTTGGGTTGTGGATGTGTGATGATGGTCACTGGTCATGGGTTGAGGACGTGTGACGATGATCATGGTTACTGGTCATGGGTTTTGGATGCGTGATTATGATTATGGTCACTGGTCATGGGTTGAGGACGTGTGATGATGATCATGGTCACTGGTCATGGGTTTTGGATGCGTGATTATGATTATGGTCACTGGTCATGGGTTGAGGATATATGCCGATAGTCATTGTCCATGGGTTCATATGTGATGAAGATGGTCACTTGTCATGGGTTGAGGATGTGTGAGGATGATAATGGTCTCTGGTCATTTGTTGTGGACGAGTGATGGTGATGATGGTCACTGGTCATGGGTTGTAGATGTGTGATGATAATGATGATGATCACTGGTGATGGGCTGGGGATGTGTGATGATGATGATGGTCACTGGTCATCCGTTGTTAATGTGTAATGATGATGATGATAATGGTCACTGGTCATGGGTTGTGGATGTGTGATGATGATGGTGGTCACTGGTCATGGGTTGTGGTTGTGTGATGACGACTCTTACTGTTCATGGGTTGTGGATTTGTGATGATGCTGATGGTCACTGGTCATGGGGTTGTGGATGTGTGATGATGATGATCACTGGTCATCGGCTGTGGATGTGTGATGATGATGATGGTCACTGGTCATGGGTTGTGGCTTTGTGATGATGATGATGGTCACTGGTCATGGGTCGTGGAAGTTTGATGGTGATCATGGTCACTTTCATGGGTTGAGAATATGTGATGATGATGATGGTCAATGGTCATGGGTTGAGGATGTGATGATGATATTATTCAATGGTCATGGGTCAAGGATGTGTGATGATGATGATGGTCACTGGTCAGGGGTTGTGGATGTGTGATGATGATGATGGTCACAGGTCATGGGATGTGGATATGTGATGACGTTGGTCACTGGTCATGGGTTGTTGGCGTGTGATGATGATGTTCACTGGTCATTGATTGTGCATGTGTGATGATGATGGTCACTGGTCATAGCTTGTTTATGTGTGATGATGATAAGGTCACTGGTCATGGGTTGTGGTTGTGTGATGATGATGATGGTCACTGGTCATCCGTTGTGGATGTGTAATGATGATGATCATGGTCAGTGGTCATGGGTTGTGGATGTGTGATATTGATGATGGTCACAGGTCATGGGTTGAGGATTTGTGATGATGATGATGGTCATTGGTCATTGGTTAAGGATATGTTATAATGTTCTCTGATCATGAGTTGAGGATGTGTGATGATGGTGATGGTCACTGGTAATAGGTTGAGGATGTGTGATGATGGTCACTCCACATTTGTTGAGGATGTTTGATGATGAAGGTCATTGGTCATGGGTTGTGGATATGTGATGGTAATGATGGTCACTATTCATGGGCTGTGGATATTTCATGATAGTGATGTTCTCTGGTCATGGTTTGAGGATGTGATAATGATGCTGGTCACTGGTCATGCGTTTTGGATGTGATGATGATGATGATGATGATGGTCACTTGTCATGGGTTTTGGATGTGTGATGACGATGATGGTCATTGGTCTTGGGTTGTGGATGTGTGATAATGAAGGTCAGTGGTCATGGGTTGAGGACGTGTGATGATGATCATGGTCACTGGTCATGGGTTTTGGATGCATGATTATGATTATGGTCACTGGCATGGGTTGAGGATATATGCCGATAGTCACTGTCCATGGTTTCATGATATGTGATGATGATGGTCACTTGTCATGGGTTGAGGATGTGTGAGGATGATGATGGTCTCTGGTCATTTGTTATGGATCAGTGATGGTGATGATTGTCACTGGTCATGGGTTGTAGATGTGTGATGATAATGATGATAGTCACTGGTGATGGGCTGAGGATATGTGATGATGATGATGGTCACTGGTCATCCGTTGTTAATGTGTAATGATGATGATGATAATGGTCACTGGTCATGGGTTGTAGATGTGTGATGATGATGGTGGTCACTGGTCATGGGTTGTGGATATATGATGACAATGGTTACTGGTCATGGGTTGTTGATATGTGATGATGATGATGGTCACTGGTCATGGGTTGTGGTTGTGTGATTATGATAATGGTCACTGGTCATGGGTTGTGGATGTGTGATGATGATGGGCACTGGTCATGGGTTGTGGATATGTGATGACGATGGTCACTGGTCATTGTTTGTGGATGAGTGATGATGATTGTCACTGTTCATGCTTTGTGGATGTGATGATACTGGTCATTGGTCATGGGTTGTGGATGTATGATGATGACGGTGGTAACTGGTCATGGGTTCTGGATGTTTGATGATGGTGATGGTCACTTGTCATGGGTTGAAGATGTCTGACGATGATGATTGTCACTGGTCACCAGTTGTTCATGTGTAATGATGATGATGATCATGGTCACTGGTCATGGGTTGTGGATGTGTGATGATGATGGTCACTGTTCATGGGTTGTGGATGTATGATGACCATGGTTACTGGTCATGGGTTATTGATGTATTATGATGATGGTCACTGGTCATGGGTTGTGGATGTGTGATGATGATGATGGTAACTGGTGGGCTGTGGATGTGTGATGATTGTAATGGTCACTAGTAATGTGTTGAGGATGTTTGATGATTGTCAGTGGCCATGGGTTGAGGATGTGTGATATTGATGATGGTCACAGGTCATGGGTTGAGGATGTGTGATGATGATGATGGTCATTTATCATTGGTTAAGGATGTGTTATAATGTTCTCTGGTCTTGGGTTTAGGATGTGTGATGATGGTGATGGTCACTGGTAATAGGTTGAGGATGTGTGATGATGGTCACTCCTCATTTGTTGAGGATGTATAATGATGATGGTCACTGGTCATGGGTTGTGGATATGTGATGGTGATGATAATAACTATTCATGGGCTGTGGATATTTCATGATGGTGATGTTCTCTGGTCATGGTTTGAGGATGTGTGATGATGATGCTGGTCACTGGTCATGCGTTTTGGATGTGATGATGATGATGATGATGGTCACTTGTCATGGATTTTGGATGTGTGATGATGATGATGGTCATTGGTCTTGGGTTGTGGATGTGTGATGATGAAGGTCACTGGTCATGGGTTGAGGACGTGTGATGATGATCATGGTCACTGGTCATGGGTTTTGGATGCGTGATTATGATTATGGTCACTGGTCATGGGTTGAGGATATATGCCGATAGTCATTGTCCATGGGTTCATGATATGTGATGAAGATGGTCACTTGTCATGGGTTGAGGATGTGTAAGGATGATGATGGTCTCTGGTCATTTGTTGTGGACGAGTGATGGTGATGATGGTCACTGGTCATAGGTTGTAGATGTGTGATGATAATGATAATGGTCACTGGTGATGGGCTGAGGATGTGTGATGATGATGATGGTCACTGGTCATCCGTTGTTAATGTGTAATGATGATGATGATAATGGTCACTGGTCATGGGTTGTGGATGTGTGATGATGATGGTGGTCACTGGTCATGGGTTGTGGATGTGTGATGACGACTGTTACTGTTCATGGGTTGTGGATTTGTGATGATGCTGATGGTCACTGGTCATGGGGTTGTGGATGTGTGATGATGATGATCACTGGTCTTCGGCTGTGGATGTGTGATGATGATGATGGTCACTGGTCATGGGTTGTGGCTTTTTGATGATGATGATGGTCACTGGTCATGGGTCGTGGAAGTTTGATGGTGATTATTGTCACTTTCATGGGTTGAGAATATGTGATGATGATGATGGTCAATGGTCATGGGTTGAGGATGTGATGATGATATTATTCAATGGTCATGGGTCAAGGATGTGTGATGATGATGATTGTCACTGGTCAGGGGTTGTGGATGTGTGATGATGATGATGGTCACAGGCATGGGATGTGGATATGTGATGACATTTGTCACTGGTCATTGGTTGTGGGCGTGTGATGATGATGTTCACTGGTCATGGATTGTGCATGTGTGATGATGATGTTCAGTGGTTATGGCTTGTTTATGTGTGATGATGATAAAGGTCAATGGTCATGGGTTGTGGATGTATGATGATGATGATGGTCACTGGTCATCCGTTGTGGATGTGTAATGATGATGATCATGGTCAGTGGTCATGGGTTGTGGATGTGTGAAGATGATGATGGTCACTGGTCATGGGTTGTGGATATATGATGACAATGGTTACTGGTCATGGGTTGTTGATATGTGATGATGATGATGGTCACTGGTCATGGGTTGTGGTTGTGTGATTATGATAATGGTCAGTGGTCATGGGCATTGGATGTGTGATGATGATGATGGTCACTGGTCATGGGCTCTGGATGTGTGATTATGATGATGGGCACTGGTCATGGGTTGTGTATGTGTGATGACGATGGTCACTGGTCATGGTTTGTGGATGAGTGATGATGATGGTCACTGTTCATGCTTTGTGGATGTGATGATACTGGTCATTGGTCATGGGTTGTGGATGTCTGATGATGATGGTGGTAGCTGGTCTTGGGTTCTGGATGTTTGATGATGGTGATGGTCACTGGTCATGGGTTGAAGATGTCTGACGATGATGATTGTCACTGGTCATCCGTTGTTCATGTGTAATGATGATGATGATCATGGTCACTGGTCATGGGTTGTGGATTTGTGATGATGATGGTCACTGTTCATGGGTTGTGGATGTATGATGACGATGGTTACTGGTCATGGGTTATTGATGCATTATGATGATGATGGTCACTGGTCTTGGGTTGTGGATGTGTGATGATGATGATGGTAACTGGTGGGCTGTGGATATGTGATGAATGTAATGGTCACTAGTAATGTGTTGAGGATGTTTGATGATTGTCAGTGGCCATGGGTTGAGGATGTGTGATATTGATGATGGTCACAGGTCATGGGTTGAGGATGTGTGATGATGATGATGGTCATTGGTCATTGGTTGAGGATGTGTTATAATGTTCTCTGGTCATGGGTTTAGGATGTGTGATAATGGTGATGGTCACTCTTAATAGGTTGAGGATGTGTGAAGATGGTCACTCCTCATTTGTTGAGGATGTATGATGATGATGGTCACTGGTCAAGGGTTGTGGATATGTGATGGTGATGATAATCACTATTCATGGGCTGTGGATATTTCATGATGTTGATGTTCTCTGGTCATGGTTTGAGGATGTGTGATGATGATGCTGGTCACTGGTCATGCGTTTTGGATGTGATGATGATGATGATGATGGTCACTTGTCATGGATTTTGGATGTGTGATGATGATGATGGTCATTGGTCTTGGGTTGTGGATGTGTGATGATGGTCACTGGGCATGGGTTGAGGACGTGTGATGATGATCATGGTCACTGGTCATGGGTTTTGGATGCGTGCTTATGATTATGGTCACTGGTCATGGGTTGAGGATATATGCCGATTGTCACTGTCCATGGTTTCATGATATGTGATGATGATGGTCACTTGTCATGGGTTGAGGATGTGTGAGGATGATGATGGTCTCTGGTCATTTGTTGTGGACGAGTGATGGTGATGATGGTCACTGGTCATAGGTTGTAGATGTGTGATGATAATGACGATGGTCACTGGTGATGGGCTGAGGATGTGTGATGATGATGATGGTCACTGGTCATCCGTTGTTAATGTGTAATGTTGATGATGATAATGGTCACTGATCATGGGTTGTGGATGTGTGATGATGATGGTGGTCACTGGTCATGGGTTGTGGTTGTGTGATGACGACTGTTACTGTTCATGGGTTGTGGATTTGTGATGATGCTGATGGTCACTGGTCATGGGGTTGTGGATGTGTGATGATGATGATCACTGGTCATCTGTGGATGTGTGATGATGATGATGGTCACTGGTCACGGGTTGTGGCTTTGTGATGATGATGATGGTCACTGGTCATGGGTTATGGATGTGTGATGATGATGCTGGTCACTGGTCATGGGTTCTGGATCTGTGATTATGGTGATGGGCACTGGTCATGGGTTGTGGATGTTTGATGACGATGGTCACTGGTCATGGCTTGTTTATGTGTGATGATGATGGTCACTGGTCATGGCTTGTTTATGTGTGATGATGATAAAGGTCACTGGTCATGGGTTGTGGATGTGTGATGATTTTGATGGTCACTGGTCATGGGTTGTGGATGTGTAATGATGATGATCATGGTCAGTGGTCATAGGTTGTTGATGTGTGATGTTGATGATGGTCACTGGTCATGGGTTGTGGATATATGATGACAATGGTTACTGGTCATGGGTTGTTGATATGTGATGATGATGATGGTCACTGATCATGGGTTGTGGATGTGTGATTATGATTATGGTCACTGGTCATGGGTTGTGGCTTTGTGATGATGATGGACACTGGTCATGGGTCGTGGAAGTTTGATGGTGATTATGGTCACTTTCATGGGTTGAGAATATGTGATGATGATGATGGTCAATGGTCATGGGTTGAGGTTGTGATGATGATATTATTCAATGGTCATGGGTCAAGGATGTGTGATGATGATGATAGTCACTGGTCATGGGTTGTGGATATGTGACGATGATGATGGTCACTGGTCATGGGTCTTGGATTTGTGATGATAATGATGGTCTCTTGTCATGGGTTGAGGATGTGTGATGATGGTCACTGGTCATGTGTTGAGGATGTGTGATGATGATGGTCATTTGTCATGGGTTGTGGATGTGTTATGATGTTCACTGGTCATGGGTTGAGGATGTTTGATGTATTTGATGGTCACTAGCCATGGGTTGATGATGTGTGATAATGGTCACTGGTCACGGGTTGAGGATGTGTAATGATGATGATGGTCACTGGTTATAGGTTGTTGATGTGTGATGATGATGATGGTCACTGGTCATGGGTTTTGGATATTTGATGATGGTAATGGTCATT
This sequence comes from Panulirus ornatus, assembly GCF_036320965.1. Taxonomy (NCBI): domain Eukaryota; kingdom Metazoa; phylum Arthropoda; class Malacostraca; order Decapoda; family Palinuridae; genus Panulirus; species Panulirus ornatus. The sequence continues at coordinate 32,194,510 of NC_092273.1, forward strand.
GGTCATGGGTTGAGGATGTGTGATGATCATGATGGTCACTGGTCACGCGTTGTGGATGTGTGATGATGATGATGGTCACTGGTCATTAGCTTTGGATGTGTGATGATGATGATGGTAACTGGTAATGGGTTGAAGAAGTGTGATGATTGTCACTGGCCATGGGTTGAGGATGTGTGATGATTATGATGGTGGCTGATCATGGGTTAAGGATGTTTGATAATTATGATGGTCACTGGTCATGGGTTGTTGATGTGTGATTGTGATGATGGTCATTGGTCTTGGGTTGTAGATGTGTGATGATAATGGTATGGTCACCGATCATGGGTTGAGGATGTGTGATGATGATTATGGTCATTGGCTTCCGTTGTGGATGTGTAATGATGATGATGATAGCCACTGGTCATAGGTTGTACATATGTGATGATGATGGTCACTGGTCATGGGTTGTGGATGTGCATTGACGATGGTTACTGTTCATAGGTTGTGGATGTGAGATGATGATGATTGTCACTGGTCATGGGTTGAGGATGTGATGATGATCATGGTCATTGGTCATCCATTGTGGATGTGTAATGATGATGATGATGATGGTCACTGGTCATGGGTTGTGGATTTGTGATGATGTTCACGTGTCATGGTTTGAAGATGTGTGATGATGATGATGGTCATTGGTCATGTGTTGAGGATATGTGATGATGGTCACTGGTCATGGGTTGAGGATGTGTGATGATGATGATGGTCACTGGTCATGAGTTGTGGATGTGTGATGATGATGATGGTCACTGGCCTTGGGTTGTGGATTTTTGATGATGGTGATGATCATTAGTCCAGGGTTGAGGATTGATGACGATGGTCACTGGTTGTGGATCCGTGATGATGATGATGGTCACTGGTCATGGGTTTTAGATGTGTGATGACGATGGCCACTGGTCATGGGTTCTGGATGGGTGATGATGATGGTCACTCTTCATGGTTTGTGGATGTTTGATGATGATGGTCACTGTTCATGGGTTGTGGATGTGTGATTATGATAATGGTCACCGGTCATGGTTTAAGGATGTGTGATGATGATGCTGGTCACTGTTCATGGGTTGGGGATTTGTGAAGATGAAGGTTACTGTTCATGGGTTGAGGACATGTGATGATGATGATGGTCACTGGTCATTGAGTTGTGGAAGTTTGATGATGATGATGGTCACTGGTCATGGGTTTTGGATGTGTGATTATAATTATGGTCGCTGGTCATGGGTTGAGGATGTATGCCGATAGTCACTGTCCTTGGGTTCATGATATGTGATGATGGTCACTTGTCATTGGTTGAAGATGCGTGAGGATGATGATGGTCTCTGGTCATTTGTTGTGGATGTGTGATGATGATGATGGTCACTTGGATTGTATATATGTGATGATTATGAGGATGGTCACCGGTTATGGGTTGTGGATGTGTGATGATGATGATGGTCACTGGTCATATTTTGTAGATGTGAGATGATAATTATGAAGGTCACTGGTCATGGGCTGAGTATGTGTGATGATGATGATGGTCACTGGTCATCAATTGTTAATGTGTAATGATGATGATGATAATGGTCACTGGCCGTGGGTTGTGGATGTGTGATGATCGTGGTTACTGGTCATGGGTTGTGGATGTGTGATGACGACTGTTACTGTTCATAGGTTATGGATTTGTGATGATGCTTATGGTCACTGGTCATGGGTTGTGGATCTGTGATGATGATGATGATCACTGGTCATCGGCTGAGGACGTGTGATGATGATAATGGTCACTGGTCATGGCTTGAGGATGTGTGATGATGATGATGGTCACTGTTCATGAATTGTGGATGTGTGATGATGATAATGGTCACTGGCAATGGGTTGTGGATATTTGATGATAGTGATGATCATTAGTCCTGTGTTGAGGATGTGATGATAATGGTCACTGGTCATGCGTTGTGGATGTGTGATGATGATGATAGTCACTGGTCATGGGTTGTGGATGTGTGATGACGATGGTCAATTTTCATGGATTGTGGATGGGTGATGATGATGGTCACTATTCATGGTTTGTGGATGTGTGATGATGATGGTCACTGTTCATGGGTTGTGGATTTTTGATGATAATGGTCTATGGTCATGGGTTGTGGATGTGTGATGATGATGGTGGTCACTGGTCATGGGTTTTGGATGTTTGATGATGGAGATGGTCACTGGTCATGGGTTGAAGATGTGTGACGATGATGATTGTCAGCGGTCATGGGTTGTGGATGGGTAATGATGATAATTATCATGGTCACTGGTCATGGGTTGTGGATGTGTGATGATGATGATGATCATGGTCATCAGTCATGGGTTGTGGATATATGATGACGAGGTTACTAGTCATGGGTTGTTGATGTGTGATGATGATGATGGTCACTGGTCAGACGTTGTGAATGTGATGATGATGATGATGATGGTCACTGGTCATGGTTTGTGGATAAGTGATGATGATGATGGTCACTGGTCATGGGTTGTGGATGTGTGATGATGAAGGTCAATGGTCATGGGCTGAGGACGTGTGATGATGATGATGGTCACTGGTCATGGGTTGTGGAAGTTTCATGATGATGATGGTTACTGGTCATGGGTTTTGGATGTGTGATTATGATTTTGGTCACTGCTCATTGGTTGAGGATGTATGCCGATCGTCACTGTCCATGGGTTCATTATATTTGATGATGATGGTCACTTGTCATGGGTCGAGGATGTGTGAGAATGATGATGGTCTCTGGTCATTTGTCGTGGATGTGTGATGATGATGATGGTCTCTTGTCTTGGATTGTAGATATGTGACGATTATGATGATTGTCACAGGTTATGGGTTGTGGATGTGTGATGATGATGATGGTTACGGGTCATGGGTTGTAGATGTGTGATGATAATTATGATGGTCACTGGTGATGGGCTGAGGATGTGTGATGATGATGATGGTCATTGGTCATCCGTTGTTAATGTGTAATGGTCATGGGTTGTGGATGTGTGATGATGATGGTGGTCACTGGTGATGGGTAGTGGATGTGTGATGATGACTGTTAATGTTCATGGGTTGTGGATTTGTGATGATGCTGATGGTCACTGGTCATCGGCTGTGGATGTGTGATGATCATAATGGTCACTGGTTATGGGTTGAGGATGTGTGATGATGATAATGGTCACTGGTCATGAGTTGTGGATGTGTGATGATGATGATGGTTACTGCTCATGGGTTGTGGATGTATGATGACGATGGTTACTGCTCATGGGTTGTTGATGTGTGATTATGTTGATGGTTACTGGTCATGGGTTGTGGATGTGTGATGATGATGATGGTCACTGGTTATGGGCTGTGGATGTTTGATGATTGTAATGGTCACTGATAATGGGTTGAGGATGCTTGATGATTGTCACTGGCCATGGGTTGAGGATGTTTGATGATGATGATGGTCACAGGTCATGGGTTGAGGATGTGTGATGATGATGATAGTCATTTGTTATTGGTTGAGGATGTATTATAATGTTCACTGGTCATGGGTTGAGGATGTGCGAAGATGGTGATGGTCACTGGTCATAGGTTGAGGATGTGTGATGATGGTCACTGTTCATTTGTTGAGGATGTATGATGATGATGATGGTCACTGGTCATGGGTTGTGGATATGTGATGGTGATGATGGTCACTATTCATGGGTTGTGGATATTTCATGATGGTGATGTTCTCTGGTCATGGTTTGAGGATGTGTGATGATGATGCTGGTCTCTGGTCATGCGTTGGGGATGTGATGATGATGATGATGATGATGGTCACTGGTCATGGGTTGTGGATGTGTGATGATGATGATGGTCATTGGTCATGGTTTGTGGATTGTGATGATGATGGTTACTGGTCATGGGTTGCGGAAGTGTGATGATGATGATGGTCACTGGTCATGGGTTGTGGATGTGTGATGATGATGATGGTCACTGGTCATGGTTTGTGGATGTGCGATGATGATGCTGGTCACTGGTCATGCGTTGTGGATGTGATGATGATGATGATGATGATTTTCACTGGTCATGGGTTTTGGATGTGTGATGATGATGATGGTCACTGTTTATGGTTTGTGGATGTGTGATGATGATGAAAGTCACTGGTCATGGGTTGAGGATGTGTGATGATGATGATGGTCACTGGTCATGGGTTTTGGAAGTGTGATGATGATGATGGTCACTGGTCATAGGTTCTGGACGTGTGATTATGATTATGGTCACTGGTCATGGGTTGACGATGTATGCCGATAGTCACTGTCCATGGGTTCATGATATGTGATGATGATTGTCACTTGTCATGGGTTGAGGATGTGTGAGGATGATGATGGTCTCTGGTCATTTGTTGTGGATGTGTGATGGTGATGATGGTCACTGGTCTTGGGTTGTAGATATGTGATAATGATGATGGTCACTGGTTATGAGTTGTGGATTTGTGATGATACTGATGGTCACTGTCATGGGTTGTGGATATGTGATGATGATGATAACTGGTCATCAGCTGTGGATGTGTGATTATGTTTATCACTGGTCATGGGTCGTGGATGTTTGATGGTGATGATGGTCACTGTCATGGGTTGAGAATATGTGATGATGATGATGGTGAATGGTCATGGGTTGAGGATGTGATGATGATGTTGTTCAATGGTCATGGGTCAAAGATGTGTGATGATGATAATGGTCACGCGTCATGGGTTGTGGATATGTGATGATGATGATGGTCACTGGTCATGGGCCTTGGAATTGTCATGATGATGATGGTTACTGGATATGGGTTGATGATGTGTGGTGATGGTCACTGGTCATGTGTTGATTATGTGTGATGATGATGGTCATTGGTCATGGGTTGTGGATGTCTTATGATGTTCAATGGTCATGGGCTGAGGATGTTTGATGATGTTGATGGTCACTGACCATGGGTTGAGGAAGTGTGATAAAGGTCACTGGTCATGTGTTGAGGACGTGTAATGATGATGATGGTCACTGGTCATAGGTTGTTGATGTGTGATGATGATGATGATGGTCACTGGTCATGGGTTGAGGATATTTGATGATGGTAATGGTCATTGGTCATGGGTTGAGGATGTGTGATGATCATGATGGTCACTGGTCACGCGTAATGTATGTGTGATGATAATGGATGTGTGATGATGATGTTCATTGGTCATGAGTTGTGGATGTGTGATGACGATGGGCACTGGTCATGGATTGTGAATGTGTGATGATGATGATGGCCACTGGTCATGGGTTGTTGATGTGTGATGATGAAGGTAACTGGTCATGGGTTGAGGACGTGTGATGATGATCATGGTCACTGGTCATGGGTTTTGGATGCGTGATTATGATTATGGTCACTGTTCATGGGTTGAGGATGTATGCCGATAGTCAATGTGGATGGGTTCATGATATGTGATGATGATGGTCACTTGTCATGGGTTGAGGATGTGTGAGGATGATGATCGTCTCTGGTCATTTGTTGTGGATGAGTGATGGTGATGATGGTCACTGGTCATGGGTTGTAGATGTGTGATGATAATGATGATGGTCACTGGTGATGGGCTGAGGATGTGATGATGATGATGGTCACTGGTCATCCGTTGTTAATGTGTAATGATGATGATGATAATGGTCACTGGTCATGGGTTGTGGAGGTGTGATGATGTTGGTTGTCACTGGTCATGGGTTGTGGATGTGTGATGACGACTGTTACTGTTCATGGGTTTTGGATTTGTGATGATGCTGATGGTCACTGGTCATGGGTTGTGGATGTGTGATGATGATGATCACTGGTCATCGGCTGTGGATGTGTGATGATGATAATGGTCACTGGTCATGGGTTGTGGATGTGTGATGATGATGATGGTCACTGGTCATGGGTTGTGGCTTTGTGATGATGATGATGGTCACTGGTCATGAGTCATGGAAGTTTGATGGTGATTATGGTCACTTTCATGGGTTGAGAATATGTGATGATGATGATGGTCAATGGTCATGGGTTGAGGATGTGATGATGATATTATTCAATGGTCATGGGTCAAGGATGTGTGATGATGATGATGGTCAATGGTCATGGGTTGTGGATATGTGACGATGATGATGGTCACTGGTCATGGGTCTTGAATTTTTGATGATAATGATGGTCACTGGTCATGGGTTGAGGATATGTGATGATGGTCACTGGTCATGTGTTGAGGATGTGTGATGATGATGGTCATTGGTCATGGGTTGTGGATGTGTTATGATGTTCACTGGTCATGGGTTGAGGATGTTTGATGTATTTGATGGTCACTGGCAATGGGTTGAGGATGTGTCATAATGGTCACTGGTCATGGGTTGAGGATGTGTAATGATGATGATGGTCACTGGTCATAGGTTGTTGATGTGTGATGATGATGATGGTCACTGGTCATGGGCTGTGGATATTTGATGATGGTAATGGTCATTGGTCATGGGTTGAGGATGTGTGATGATCATGATGGTCACTGGTCACGCGTTGTGGATGTGTGATGATGATGATTGTCACTGGTCATTAGCTGTGGATGTGTGATGATGATGATGATGGTAAATGGTAATGGGTTGAAGAAGTGTGATGATTGTCACTAGCCATAGGTTGAGGATGTGTGATGATGATGATGGTGGCTGGTCATGGGTTAAGGATGTGTGATAATTATGATGGTCACTGGTCATGGGTTGTTGATGTGTGATTGTGATGATGGTCATTGGTCTTGGGTTGTAGATGTGTGATGATAATGGTATGGTCACCGATCATGGGTTGAGGATGTGTGATGATGATTATGATCATTGGCTTCCGTTGTGGATGTGTAATGATGATGATGATAGTCACTGGTCGTAGGTTGTACATATGTGATGATGATGGTCAATGGTCATGGGTTGTGGATGTGCGTTGATGATGGTTACTGTTCAGAGGTTGTGGATGTGAGATGATGATGATTGTCACTGGTCATGGGTTGAGGATGTGTGATGATGATTATGGTCATTGGTCATCCATTGTGGATGTGTAATGATGATGGTGATGGTCACTGGTCATGGGTTGTGGATTTGTGATGATGTTCACGTGTCATGGTTTGAAGATGTGTGATGATGATGATGGTCATTGGTTATGTGTTGAGGATATGTGATGATGGTCACTGGTCATGGGTTGAGGATGTGTGATGAAGATGATGGTCACTGGTCATGAGTTGTGGATGTTTGATGATGATGATGGTCACTGGCCATGGGTTGTGGATATTTGATGATGGTGATGATCATTAGTCCAGGGTTGAGGATGTGATGACGATGGTCACTGGTTGTGGATGCGTGATGATGATGATGGTCACTGGTCATGGGTTGTGGATGTGTGATGACGATGGCCACTGATCATGGGTTCTGGATGGGTGATGATGATGGTCACTGTTCATGGTTTGTGGATGTGTGATGATGATGGTCACTGGTCATGGGTTGTGGATGTGTTATGATGATAATGGTCACCGGTCATGGTTTGAGGATGTGTCATGATTATGCTGGTCACTGGTCATGGGTTGTGGATGTGTGAAGATGAAAGTCACTGGTCATGGGTTGAGGCCATGTGATGATGATGATGGTCACTGGTCATTGGGTTGTGGAAGTTTGATGATGATGATGGTCACTGGTTATGGGTTTTGGATGTGTGATTATAATTATGGTCACTGGTCATGGGTTGAGGATGTATGCCGATAGTCACTGTCCATGGGTTCATGGTATGTGATGATGATGGTCACTTGTAAGGGATTGAAGATGCGTGAGGATGATGATGGTCTCTGGTCATTTGTTGTGGATGTGTGATGATGATGATGGTCACTTGGATGGTAGATATGTGATGATTATGGAGATTGTCACCGGTTATGGGTTGTGGATGTGTGATGATGATGATGTTCACTGGTCATTGGTTGTAGATGTGAGATGATAATTATGAAGGTCACTGGCGATGGCCTGAGGATGTGTGATTATGATGGTCACTGGTCATCCATTGTTAATGTGTAATGATGATAATGATAATGGTCATTGGTCATGGGTTGTGGATGTGTGATGATGATCGTGGTTACTGGTCATGGGTTGTGGATGTGTGATGACGACTGTTACTGTTCATAGGTTGTGGATTTGTGATGATGCTGATGGTCACTGGTCATGGGTTGTGGATCTGTGATGATGATGATGGTCACTGGCCATGGGTTGTGGATATTTGATGATAGTGATGATCATTAGTCCTGGGTTGAGGATTTGATGATGATGGTCATTGGTCATGCGTTGTGGATGTGTGATGATGATGATGGTCACTGGTCATGGGTTGTGGATGTGTGATGACGATTGTCAATTTTCATGGGTTGTGGATGGGTGATGATGATGGTCACTGTTCATGGTTTGTGGATGTGTGATGATGATGGTCACTGTTCATGGGTTGTGGATGTTTGATGATGATAATGGCCACTGGTCATTGGTTTTGGATGTTTGATGAGGGTGATGGTCACTGGCCATGGGTTGAAGATGTGTGACGATGATGATTGTCACTGGTCATGGGTTGTGGATGTGATATGATGATGGTCACTGGTCATGGTTGTGGATGTGATGATGATGATGGTCACTGGTCATGGTTTGTGGATGATGTGATGTATGTGATTGATGGTATCATGGTCATGGTTGTGGATGTTTCATGATGTATGTCTCATGGCATGGTTTGATGATGTTGATGATGACTGGTCCACTGGTCATGGGTTGAGGATGGTGTGATGATGTTGATGATGGTCATGGTCATGGTTGTGGATGTGTGATGATGATGATGGTCACTGGTTTGTGTGTGAAGCTGTAGTTGATGTTATAGTCAGAGTTGGGGGGGTGTGGGTCGTGTGGTGTGAGGCAGTGGTGTGAGTTAGGTATGGAGTTGGTTGGCTCGGCGATTGTTGAGAGAGTAGGATGAGATGAGCGCTGTGATTGAGTAGTCACTGGTATGGGATGCACGTAGTGATTGGTGATGTCTGATGGGTTGTGTGTATGATAATGTATGCAGATGTAGATGTAGCAGGCTGGTTAGGAGGAATGTCCTGTCATGTATTATGAGAGTCATGGCTTGTTGTTGATGTATTTGTCAGTGGATGATGATATGGTCATGTCTGGTGAGTGTAGATGGCTGTCAGGGGTGATAGTTGATGATGATTAGTGTGATTGTGGTGCACTGCATGGTTATGTATATCTGTCTGGGTGATATGATGTTCTGTCAGTGATTATGATGGTCTGCATGTGTATATTTAGTCACGCTGTTGATTGTGTGATGTCTGTGAGATTGAGCCTTGTTCAATGTGATATGTACTGATTGGAGTGATGAGGTTTGGATTGATATGTGAGTAAGTCCTTATGTTGAGATGTATGTTCTGCATGTGGATGTGATTGAGTCACTGTATGGGTAGATATGATGCACGTCAGGTTTATTGATGTGATGAGGTCAGGTCGTTGTGATATATGTGATAGTCGTTCTGTGAAGCTTGAGAATAATATCATGGATGTGGAGATGATATATTATCACTTCATAGTTTTGTATTTATGATCGTCATGTGTGATGTTTATGACGATGATGATGTCGCTGGTCATGTTGAGGTGTTATGAGAGTCATGTCATGTTGTGATGTTGAGTGATGTGCATGGTCAGGGTGGTTTATGATGAGATCAGTCTGGCTGATTGTGATGTGTGATGGTCACTGGTCAGTTGAGATATGTATGACAGGTCACTGGTCATATTTGCATGGGTAATGATTATGGCACTGCTCAGGTTGTGGATGTTAAAGATGATGGTCACTGCATGGTTGCATGTTGATATGTTATGGTACTAGTCATGATTGAGGATGGTGATGAGATGGTCAATGGTCATCTTTGATATTAAGATGATGATGATCATGGTCGGTTGGGTTGTATGTGTATGATTGATGTCACTGGTCATGGGCTGTGATGTGTATGATGATGATGGAATGTTAATGGTTGAAAAAGTGTGATGATTGTACAGTCATGGTTGAGATTGTGAGATGATGATATCATGGCATTGGTTGACGATGTATTATAATGTTCACTGTCATGTTGAGTGTGTGAAGATGGTGATGGTCATGGTATAGTTAGAGTGTGAGCGGTCACTGTTCATTGTTGAGATGTAGATAGATGATGGTCATGGTCAGAGTTGTGGATATGTGATTGATGATGTCTATCTGGTTGTGATATTTCATGATGTGATGTCTCTGTCATGGTTTGAGAATGTTGATGATGATGCTGTCACTGTCATGCTTGTGGATGTGGATGATTGTTGATGGTCAATGTCATGGTGTGGATGTGTGATGATGATGATGGTTCTGGTTTGAGGATATTGATGATGGAATGGTCATTGGTCATGGGTTGAGGATGTTGATGATATATGGTCACTGGTCATGGTGTGGATTGTGTGATGGATGTTGATGGTGTGATGATGATGTTCATTGTCATGAGTTTGGGATGTGTGATGACGATGGGCACTGGTCATGGATTGTGCATGTGCGATGATGATGATGGTCACTGGTCATGGGTTGTTGATGTGTGATGATGATGATTGTCGCTGGTCATGGGTCTTGGATGTGTGATGATGATGATGGTCACTGGTCATAGTCTGTGAATGTTTTATGATGGTGATGTTCACTGGTCATGGGTTGAGGATGTGTGATGATGATGGTCGCTGGTCATCCGTTGTGGATGTGTAATCATGAAGATGATGATGGTCACTGGTAGTGGGTTCAGATGTGTGATGATCATGGTCACTGGACAGTGTTGGGGATATGTGATGATGAGGGTGGTCATTGGCCATGAACTATGGATATGTGATGATTATAATGGTCACTGGTAATGGGTTGAGGATGTGTGATGATTTTCACTGGCCATGGGTTGAGGATGTGTGATGTTGATGGTCACTGGTCATGGGTTATGGATGTGATGATGATGGTCACTGGTCATGGGTTGTTGATATATGATTGTGATGATGGTCACTGGTCCTGGGTTGTTGATATATGATTGTGATTATGGTCACTGTTCTTGGGTTGGAGATGCTTGATGATGATGAATATTGTCACTGGTGATGGGTTGTGGATGTATGATGATGATTAAGTTCACTAGTCATAGGTTTTGGATATGTGATGATGATTGTCACTGGTCATGGGTTGTAGATGTGTGATGATGACGATGATGATGATGGTCGCTGGTCATGGTTTGAGGGTGTGTTATGATGATGGTCACTGGTCATGGGTTGTGGATGTGTGATGGTGATGATGGTCACTGGTCATGGGTTGTTGATGTGTTATGATGATGAGGATGATCACTGGTCATGGGTCGTGGATGTGTGATGGTGATGATGGTCACTGGTCATGGGTTGAGAATATGTGATGATCATGGTCACTGGTCATGGATTGTGCATGGGTGATAATGATTATGGTCACTGCTCATGGGTTGTGGATGTGTAATGATGATGATGGTCACTGGTCATGGGTTTTGCATGTTTGATAATGGTTATGGTAACTAGTCATGAGTTGAGGATGTGTGATGATGATGGTCAATGGTCATCCGTTGTGGATATGTAATGATGATGATGATCATGGTCGGTCTTGGGTTGTTTATGTGTAATGATGATGATTGTCACTGGTCATGGGCTGTGGATGTGTGATGATGATGATGGTAACTGTTAATGGGTTGAAAAAGTGTGATGATTGTAACAGGTCATGGGTTGAGGATGTGTGATGATGATGATAGTCATTGGTCATTGGTTGACGATGTATTATAATGTTCACTGGTCATCGGTTGAGGATGTGTGAAGATGGTGATGGTCACTGGTTATAGGTTGAGGATGTGTGATGACGGTCACTGTTCATTTGTTGAGGATGTACGATGATGATGATGGTCACTGGTCATGAGTTGTGGATATGTGATGGTGATGATGGTCACTATTCATGGGTTGTGGATATTTCATGATGGTGATGTTCTCTGGTCATGGTTTGAGAATGTGTGATGATGATGCTGGTCACTGGTCATGCGTTGTGGATGTGATGATGATGTTGTTGATGGTCAATGGTCATGGGTTGTGGATGTGTGATGATGATGATGGTTACTGGTCATGGTTTGTTGATGTGTGATGATGATGATGGTTACTGGTCATGGGTTGTGGATGTGTGATGATGGTCACTGGTCATGGGTTGAGGACGTGTGATGATGATGATGGTCACTGGTCATGGGTTGTGTAAGTGTGATGATGATGATGGTCACTGGTCATAGGTTTTGGATTTGTGATTATGATTATGGTCACTGGTCATGGGTTGACGATGTGTGCCGATAGTCACTCTCCATGGGTTCATGATATGTGATGATGACGGTCACTTGTCATGGGTTGAGGATGTGTGAGGATGATGATGGTCTCTGGTCATTTGTTGTGGATATGTGATGGTGATGATGGTCATTCCTCTTGGGTTGTAGATATGTGATGATGATGATGGTCACTGGTTATGGGTTGTGGATTTGTGATGATACTGATGGTCACTGTCATGGGTTGTGGATGTGTGATGATGATGATGATAACTGGTCATCGGCTGTGGATGTGTGATGATGATGATGGTCACTGGTCATGGGTCGTGGATGTTTGATGGTGATGATGGTCACTGTCATGTGTTGAGAATATGTGATGATAATGATGGTCAATGGTCATGTGTTGAGGATGTGATGATATTAAATGGTCATGTGTCGAGGATGTGTGATGATGATATTGGTCACGGGTCATGGGTTGTGGATATGTGATGATGATGGTCACTGGTCATGGGGGTTGGATATGTGTTGATGATTTTAACTGGATATGGGTTGAGGATGTGTGCTGATTGTCACTGGTCATGTGTTGATTATGTGTGATGATGATGGTCGTTGGTCATGGGTTGTGGATGTGTTATGATGTTTACTGGTCATGGGTTGAGGATATATGATGATGTTGATGATCAATGGCCATGGGTTGTGTAAGTGTGATGATGATGATGGTCACTGGTCATAGGTTTTGGATTTGTGATTATGATTATGGTCACTGGTCATGGGTTGACGATGTGTGCCGATAGTCACTCTCCATGAGTTCATGATATGTGATGATGACGGTCACTTGTCATGGGTTGAGGATGTGTGAGGATGATGATGGTCTCTGGTCATTTGTTGTGGATATGTGATGTTGATGATGGTCATTCTTCTTGGGTTGTAGATATGTGATGATGATGATGGTCATTGGTCATGGGTTGAGGATGTGTGATGTTGATGGTCACTGGTCATGGGTTATGGATGTGATGATGATGGTCACTGGTCATGGGTTGTTGATATATGATTGTGATGATGGTCACTGGTCATGGGTTGTTGATGTATGATTGTGATTATGGTCACTGTTCTTGGGTTGGAGATGCTTGATGATGATGAATATTGTCACTGGTGATGGGTTGTGGATGTATGATGATGATTATGTTCACTAGTCATAGGTTTTGGATATGTGATGATGATTGTCACTAGTCATGGGTTGTAGATGTGTGATGATGACGATGATGATGGTCGCTGGTCATGGTTTGAGGGTGTGTTATGATGATGGTCACTGGTCATGGGTTGTGGATGTGTGATGGTGATGATGGTCACTGGTCATGGGTTGTTGATGTGATATGATGATGAGGATGATCACTGGTCATGGGTCGTGGATGTGTGATGGTGATGATGGTCACTGGTCATGGGTTGAGAATATGTTATGATCATGGTCACTGGTCATATATTGTGCATGGGTGATAATGATTATGGTCACTGCTCATGGGTTGTGGATGTGTAATGATGATGATGGTCACTGGTCATGGGTTTTGCATGTTTGATAATGGTTATGGTAACTAGTCATGAGTTGAGGATGTGTGATGATGATGGTCAATGGTCATCCGTTGTGGATATGTAATGATGATGATGATCATGGTCGGTCTTGGGTTGTGTATGTGTAATGATGATGATTGTCACTGGTCATGGGCTGTGGATGTGTGATGATGATGATGGTAACTGTTAATGGGTTGAAAAAGTGTGATGATTGTCACAGGTCATGGGTTGAGGATGTGTGATGATGATGATAGTCATTGGTCATTGGTTGACGATGTATTATAATGTTCACTGGTCATCGGTTGAGGATGTGTGAAGATGGTGATGGTCACTGGTTATAGGTTGAGGATGTGTGATGACGGTCACTGTTCATTTGTTGAGGATGTATGATGATGATGATGGTCACTGGTCATGAGTTGTGGATATGTGATGGTGATGATGGTCACTATTCATGGGTTGTGGATATTTCATGATGGTGATGTTCTCTGGTCATGGTTTGAGAATGTGTGATGATGATGCTGGTCACTGGTCATGCGTTGTGGATGTGATGATGATGATGTTGTTGATGGTCAATGGTCATGGGTTGTGGATGTGTGATGATGATGATGGTTACTGGTCATGGTTTGTTGATGTGTGATGATGATGATGGTTACTGGTCATGGGTTGTGGATGTGTGATGATGGTCACTGGTCATGGGTTGAGGACGTGTGATGATGATGATGGTCACTGGTCATGGGTTGTGTAAGTGTGATGATGATGATGGTCACTGGTCATAGGTTTTGGATTTGTGATTATGATTATGGTCACTGGTCATGGGTTGACGATGTGTGCCGATAGTCACTCTCCATGGGTTCATGATATGTGATGATGACGGTCACTTGTCATGGGTTGAGGATGTGTGAGGATGATGATGGTCTCTGGTCATTTGTTGTGGATATGTGATGGTGATGATGGTCATTCTTCTTGGGTTGTAGATATGTGATGATGATGATGGTCACTGGTTATGGGTTGTGGATTTGTGATGATACTGATGGTCACTGTCATGGGTTGTGGATGTGTGATGATGATGATGATAACTGGTCATCGGCTGTGGATGTGTGATGATGATGATGGTCACTGGTCATGGGTCGTGGATGTTTGATGGTGATGATGGTCACTGTCATGTGTTGAGAATATGTGATGATAATGATGGTCAATGGTCATGTGTTGAGGATGTGATGATGATATTAAATGGTCATGTGTCGAGGATGTGTGATGATGATATTGGTCACGGGTCATGGGTTGTGGATATGTGATGATGATGGTCACTGGTCATGGGGGTTGGATATGTGTTGATGATGATTTTAACTGGATATGGGTTGAGGATGTGTGCTGATTGTCACTGGTCATGTGTTGATTATGTGTGATGATGATGGTCGTTGGTCATGGGTTGTGGATGTGTTATGATGTTTACTGGTCATGGGTTGAGGATATATGATGATGTTGATGATCAATGGCCATGGGTTGTGTAAGTGTGATGATGATGATGGTCACTGGTCATAGGTTTTGGTTTTGTGATTATGATTATGGTCACTGGTCATGGGTTGACGATATGTGCCGATAGTCACTCTCCATGGGTTCATATGTGATGATGACGGTCACTTGTCATGGGTTGAGGATGTGTGAGGATGATGATGGTCTCTGGTCATTTGTTGTGGATATGTGATGTTGATGATGGTCATTCTTCTTGGGTTGTAGAAATGTGATGATGATGATGGTCATTGGTCATGGGTTGAGGATGTGTAATGATGCTGATGGTCACTGGTCATAGGTTGCTGATGTGTGATGATGATGATGGTCAGTGGTCATGGGTTGAGGATATTTAATGATGGTAATGGTCATTGGTCATGGGTTGAGGATGTGTGATGATCATGATGGTCACTGGTCACGCGTTGTGGATGTGTGATGATGATTAATGTGTGATGATGATGTTCATTGGACATGAGTTGTGGATGTGTGATGACGATGGGCACTGGTCATGGATTGTGAATGTGTGATGATGATGATGGTCACTGGGCATGGGTTTTGGATATGTGATGATGATGATGGTCGCTGGTCATGGGTCTTGGATGTGTGATGATGATGATGGTCACTGATAATAGGTTGTGAATGTTTTATGATGGTGATGGTCACTGGTCATGGGATCAGGATGTGTGATGATGATGATGGTCACTGGTCATCCGTTGTGGATGTGTAATCATAATGATGATGATGGTCGCTGGTAGTGGGTTGTAGATGTGTGATGATCATGGTCACTGGACAGGGTTGGGGATGTGTGATGATGAGGTTGGTCACTGGTCATGGGCTATGTATGTGTGATGATTATAATGGTCACTGTTAATGGGTTGAGGATGTGTGATGATTGTCACTGGCCATGGGTTGAGGATGTGTGATTATGTTGATGGTCACTGGTCATGGGTTAAGGATGTGATGATGATGGTCACTGGTCATGGGTGGTTGATATGTGATTGTGATGACGGTCACTGTTCTTGGGTAAAAGATGCTTGATGATGAATATTGTCACTGGTCATGGGTTGTGGATGTATGATGATGATTATGTTCACCAGTCATGGGTTTTGGATGTGTGATGATGATTGTCACTGGTCATGGGCTGTAGATGTGTGATGATGACAATTGTCACTGGTCATGGGTTGTGGATGTGTTATGATGATGAGGATGGTCGCTGGTCATGGGTCGTGGATGTGTGATGGTGATGATGGTCACTGGTCATGGGTTAATATGTGATGATCATGGTCACTGGTCATGGATTGTGGATATGTGATGATGATGATGGTCACTGGTCATAAGTTGTGGATGTGTAATGATTATGATGGTCACTGGTCATGGGTTTTGGATGTTTGATAATGGTTATGGTAACTAGTCATGGGTTGAGGATGTGTGATGATGATGGTCAATGGTCATCCGTTGCGGATATGTAATGATGATGATGATCATGGTCATCGGTCTTGGGTTGTGTATGTGTGATGATGATGATTGTCACTGGTCATGGGCTGTGGATGTGTGATGATGATGATGGTAACTGGTAATGGGTTGAAAAAGTGTGATGATTGTCACTGGCCATGGGTTGAGGATATGTGATGATGATGATGGTCGTTGGTCATGGGTTAAGGATATGTTATGATGATGATGGTCACTGGTCATGGGTTGAGGATGTGTGATGATGATGATTGTCACTGGTCATGGGTTTTATATGTGTGGTTATGATTATGGTCACTGGTCATGGGTTGAGGATGTAAGACAATAGTCACTGTCCATGGGTTCATATGTGATGATGATGGTCACTTGTCATGGGTTGAGGATGTGTGAGGATGATGATGGTCTCTGGTCATTTATTGTGGATGTGTGATGGTGATGATGGTCACTGGTCTTGGGTTGCTGATATGTGATGATGATGATGATTGTCACTGGTTATGGTTTGTGGATGACTGATGATGGTTATGGTCACTGGTCATGTAGTGTAGATGTGTGATGATAATGATGATGGTCACTGGTGATGGGCTGAGGATGTGTGATGATGATGATGGTCACTGGTCATCCGTTGTTAATGTGTAATGATGATGATGATGATGGTCACTGGTCATGGGTTGTGGATGTGTGATGATGATGGTGGTCACTGGTCATGGGTTGTGGATGTGATGACGACTGTTACAGTTTATGGGTTGTGGATTTGTGATAATGTTGATGGTCACTGGTCATGGTTGTGGATGTGTGATGATGATGATGATCACTGGTCATCGGCTGTGGATGTGTGATGATGATAATGGTCACTGGTCATGGGTTGTGGATATGCGATGATGATGATGGTCAGTTATCATGGGTTTTGACTTAGTGATGATGATGGTCACTGGTCATGGGCAGTGGATGATTGATGGTGATGTTGGTCACTGTCATGGGTTGCGAATATGTGATGATGATGATGGTCAATGGTCATGGGTTGAGGAAGTGAACATGATGTTGTTCAATGGTCATGAGTCGAGGATGTGTGATGATGATGATGGTTACTGGTCATGCGTTGTGGATATGTGATGATGATGGTCACTGGTCATTGGTCTTGGATTTTTGATGATGATGATGGTCACCGATCATGGGTTGAGTATGTGTGATGATGGTCACTGGTCATGTGTTGAGGATGTGTGATGATGATTGTCATTGGGCATGGGTTGTCGATGTCTTATGATGTTCACTGCTCATGGGTTGAGGATGTATGATGATGTTGATGGTCACTGGCCATGGGTTGAGGATGTGTGATAATGGTCACTGGTCATGGGTTGAGGATATGTAATGATGATGATGGTCACTGGTCATATGTTGTTGATATGTGATGATGATGATGGTCACTGGTCATGGGTTGTGGATATTTGATGATGGTAATGGTCATTGGTCATGAGTTGAGGATGTGTGATGATCATGATGGTCACTGGTCACGCTTTGTGGATGTGTGATGATGATGGATGTGTGATGACGATTATGTTCATTAGTCATGAGTTGTGGATGTGTGATGACGATGGGCACTGGTCATGTATTGTGAATGTGTGATGATGATGATGGTGACTGGTCATGGGTTGTGGATGTTTGATGACGATGATGGTCAATCTTCATGGGTCTTGGATGTGTGATGATGATATTGGTCACTGGTCATGGGCTATGAATGTTTTATAAAGGTGATGGTCACTGGTCATTGGTTGAGGATGTGTGATGATGATAATGGTCACTGGTCATCCGTTGTGGATGTGTAATCATGATGATGATGGTCACTGGTAGTGGGTTGTAGATGTGTGATGATGATCACGGTCACTGGACAGGGATATGGATATGCGATGATGATGGTGGTCTCTGGTCATGGGCTATGGATGTGTGATGATTATAATGGTCATTGGTAAGGGGTTGAGGATGTGTGATGATTGTCACTGGCCATGGGTTGAGGATGTGTGATTATGATGGTCACTGTTCATGGGTTATGGATTTGATGATGATGGTCACTGGTCATGAGTTGTTGATATATGATTGTGATGACGGTCACTGGTCATGGGTTGTTGATATATGATTGTGATGATGGTCACTGTTCTTGGGTTGGAGATGCTTGATGATGATGAATATTGTCACTGGTGATGGGTTGTGGATGTATGATGATGATTATGTTCACTAGTCATGGGTTTTGGATGTGTGATGATGATTGTCACTGGTCATGGGTTGTAGATGTGTGATGATGACGATGATGATGATGGTCGCTGGTCATGGGTTGAGGATGTGTTATGATGATGGTCACTGGTCATGGGTTGTTGATGTGTAATGGTGATGATGGTCACTGGTCATGGGTTGTGGATGTGTTATGATGATGAGGATGGTCACTGGTCATGGGTCGTGGATGTGTGATTGTGATGATGGTCACTGATCATGGGTTGAGAATATGTGATGATCATTGTCACTGGTCATGGATTGGGCATGGGTGATAATGATTATGGTCACTGGTCATGGGTTGTGGATGTGTAATGATGATTATGGTCACTGGTCATGGGTTTTGCATGTTTGATAATGGTTATGGTAACTAGTCATGGGTTGAGGATGTGTGATGATGATGGTCAATGGTCATCCGTTGTGGATATGTAATGATGATGATGATCATGGTCGGTCTAGCGTTGTGTATGTTTGATGATGATGATTGTCACTGGTCATGGGCTGTGGATGTGTGATGATGATGATGGTAACTGGTAATGGGTTGAAAAAGTGTGATGATTGTAACAGGTCATGGGTTGAGGATGTTTGATGATGATGATGATAGTCATTGGTCATTGGTTGAGAATGTATTATAATGTTCACTGGTCATGGGTTGAGGATGTGTGAAGATGGTGATGGTCAATGGTTATGTGTTGAGGATGTGTGATGACGGTCACTGTTCATTTGTTGAGGATGTATGATGATGATGATGGTCACTGTGGATATGTGATGGTGATGATGGTCACTATTCATGGGTTGTGGATATTTCATGATGGTGATGTTCTCTGGTCATGGTTTGAGAATGTGTGATGATGATGGTGGTCACTGGTCATGCGTTGTGGATGTGATGATGATGATGATGATGATGGTCACTGGTCATGGGTTGTGGATGTGTGATGATGATGATGGTCACTGGTCATGGTTTTTGGATGTGTGATGATGATGATAGTTACTGGTCATGGGTTGTGGATGTGTGATGATGAAGGTCACTGGTCATGGGTTGAGGACGTGTGATGATGATGATGGTCACTGGTCATGGGTTGTGGAAGCGTGATGATGATGATGGTCACTGGTCATAGGTTTTGGATGTGTGATTATGGTTATGGTCACTGGGCATGGGTTGATGATGTGTGCCGATAGTCACTCTCCATGGGTTCATGATATGTGATGATGATGGTCACTTGTCATGGGTTGAGGATGTGTGAGGATGATGATGGTCTCTGGTCATTTGTTGTGGATATGTGATGGTGATGATGGTTACTGTTCTTGGGTTGTAGATATGTGATGATGGTCACTGGTTACGGGTTGTGGATTTGTGATGATACTGATGGTCACTGTCATGGGTTGTGGATGTGTGATGATGATGATGATAACTGGTCATCGGCTGTGGATGTGTGATGACGATGATGGTCACTGGTCATGGGTCGTGGATGTTTGATGGTGATGATGGTCACTGTCATGGGTTGAGAATATGTGATGATAACGATGGTCAATGGTCATGGTTTGAGGATGTGATGATGATGTTATTCAATGGTCATGGGTCGAGGATGTGTGATGATGATAATGGTCACGTGTCATGGGTTGTGGATATGTGATGATGATGGTCACTGGTCATGGGGGTTGGATATGGGTTAATGATGATTGTAACTGGATATGGGTTGAGGATGTGTGGTGATGGTCACTGGTCATATGTTGATTATGTGTGATGATGATGGTCATTGGTCATGGGTTGTGGAAGTGTTATGATGTTCACTGGTCATGGGTTGAGGATATATGATGATGTTGATGGTCACTGTCCATGGGTTGAGGATGTGTGATAATGGTCACTGGTCATGGGTTGAGGATGTGTAATGATGATGATGGTCACTGGTCATAGGTTGTTGATGTGTGATGATGATGATGGTCACTGGTCATGGGTTGAGGATATTTAATGATAGTAATGGTCATTGGTCATGGGTTGAGGATGTGTGATGATCATGATGGTCATTGTTCACGCTTTGTGGATGTGTGATGATGATGGATGTGTGATGATGATGATGTTCATTGGTCATGAGTTGTGGATGTGTGATGACGATGGGCACTGGTAATGGATCGTGAATGTGTGATGATGATGATGGTCACTGGTCATGGGTTGTGGATGTGTGATGATGATGATGGTAGCTTGTCATGGGTCTTGGATGTGTGATGATGATGATGGTCACCGGTCACAGGTTGTGAATGTTTTATGATGGTGATGGTCACTGGTCATGGGTTGAGGATGTGTGATGATGATGATGGTCACTGGTCATCCGTTGTGGATGTGTAATCATAATGATGATGATGGTCACTGGTAGTGGGTTGTAGATGTGTGATGATCATGGTCACTGGACAGGGTTGGGGATGCGTGATGATGAGGGTTGTCACTGGTCATGGGCTATGTATGTATGATGATTATAATGGTCACTGTTAATGGGTTGAGGATGTGTGATGATTTTCACTGGCCATGGGTTCAGGATGTGTGATTATGTTGATGGTCACTTGTCATGGGTTAAGGATATGATGATGATGGTCACTGGTCATGGGTTGTTGATATGTGATTGTGATGATGGTCACTGTTCTTGGGTAAAAAATGCTTGATGATTATGAATATTGTCACTGGTCATGGGTTTTGGATGTATGATGATGATTATGTTCACCAGTTATGGGTTTTGGATGTGTGATGGTGATTGTCACTGGTCATGGGCTGTAGATATGTGATGATGACGATGGTCACTGGTCATGGGTTGTGGATATGTTATGATGATGAGGATGGTCGCTGGTCATGGGTCGTGGATGTGTGATGGTGATGATGGTCACTGGTCATGGGTTGAGAATATGTGATGATCATGGTCACTGGTCATGGATTGTGGATATGTGATGATGATGATGGTCAGTGTTCATGGGTTGTGGATGTTTAATGATTATGATGGTCACTGGTCATGGGTTTTGGATGTTTGATAATGGTTATGGTAACTAGTCATGGGTTGAGGATGTGTGATGAAAATGGTCAATGGTCATCCGTTGCGGATGTGTAATGATGATGATGATCATGGTCATCGGTCTTGGGTTGTGTATGTGTGATGATGATGATTGTCACTGGTCATGGGCTGTGGATGTATGATGATGATGATGGTAACTGGTAATGGGTTGAAAAAGTGTGATGATTGTCACTGGCCATGGGATGAGGATATGTGATGATGATGATGGTCGTTGGTCATGGGTTAGGGATATGTTATGATGATGATGGTCACTGGTCATGGGTTGAGGATATGTG
Source organism: Panulirus ornatus (assembly GCF_036320965.1). NCBI lineage: Eukaryota > Metazoa > Arthropoda > Malacostraca > Decapoda > Palinuridae > Panulirus > Panulirus ornatus. The sequence goes on from NC_092273.1 coordinate 32,217,014, forward strand.
ATGATGATGATGGTCACTGGTCATGGGTTTTATATGTGTGATTATGATTATGGTCACTGGTCATGGGTTGTGGATGTAAGACAGTAGTCACTGTCCATGGGTTCATGATATGTCACCTGTCATGGGTTGAGGATGTGTGAGGATGATGATGGTCTCTGGTCATTTATTGTCGATGTGTGATGGTGATGATGGTCACTGGTCTTGGGTTGCTGATATGTGATGATGATGATGATTGTCACTGGTTATGGTTTGTGGATGACTGATGATGGTTATGGTCACTGGTCATGTACTGTAGATGTGTGATGATAATGATGATGGTCACTGGTGATGGGCTGAGGATGTGTGATGATGATGATGGTCACTAGTCATCCGTTGTTAATGTGCAATGATGATGATAATGATGGTCACTGGTCATGGGTTGTGGATGTGTGATGATGATAGTGGTCACTGATCATGGATTGTGGATGTGTGATGGCGACTTTTACTGTTTATGGGTTGTGGATTTGTGATGATGTTGATGGTCACTGGTCATGGGTTGTGGATGTGTGATGATGATGATGATCACTGGTCATCGGCTGTGGATGTGTGATGATGATAATGGTCACTGGTCATGGGTTGTGGATGTGCGATGATGATGATGGTCAGTTGTCATGGGTTTTGGCTTTGTGATGATGATGGTCACTTGTCATGGGCAGTGGATGTTTGATTGTGATGTTGGTCACTGTCATGGGTTAAGAATATGTGATGGTGATGATGGTCAATGGTCATGGGTTGAGGAAATGATGATGAACATCAATGGTCATGAGTCGAGGATGTGTGATGATGATGATGGTTACTGGTCATGGGTCTTGGATTTTTGATGATGATGATGGTCATCGGTCATGGGTTGAGTATGTGTGATGATGGTCACTGGTCATGTGTTGAGGATGTGTGATGATGATGGTCATTTGTCATGGGTTGTGGATGTCTTATGATGTTCACTGGTCATGGGTTGAGGATGTATAATGTTGTTGATGGTCACTGGCCATGGGTTGAGGATGTGTGATAATGGTCACTCGTCATGTGGTGAGGATGTGTAATGATGATGATGGTCACCGGTCATATGTTGTTGATGTGTGATGATGATGATGGTCACTGGTCATGGGTTGTGGATATTTGATGATGGTAATGGTCAATGGTCATGAGTTGAGGATGTGTGATGATCATGATGGTCACTGGTCACGCTTTGTGGATGTGTGATGATTTTGTTCATTAGTCATGAGTTGTGGATGTGTGATGACGATGGGCACTGGTCACGTATTGTGAATGTGTGATGATGATGATGGTGACTGGTCATGGGTTGTGGATGTTTGATGACGATGATGGTCACTCTTCATGGGTTTTGGATGTGTGATGATGATATTGGTCACTTGTCATGGGCTATGAATGTTTTATGAAGGTGATGGTCACTGCTCATGGGTTGAGGATGTGTGATGATGATGATGGTCACTGATCATCCGTTGTGGATATGTAATCATGATGATGCATGTGGTCACTGGTAGTGGGATGTAAAAATGTTGGATGTTGATGATGATGGTCCTAGTACAGGGTTGGGATGTGTGATGATGATGGTGGTCTCTGGTCAGGGTCTGGATGTGTGATGATTATGAATGGTCACTGGTAATGTTGTTGAGGATGTGTGATTATGATGATGATCACTATTCATGGGTTAAGGTATGTGATGATGTGATGGTCACTGGTCATGGGTAAGTTGATGATGTGATTGTGATGATGTTCACTAGTCATGGGTTAAGGATGTGTGATGATGATGATGGTCACTGGTCATGGGTTGAGGACGTTTGATGATGATGATGGTCACTGTCATGGATTTTGGATGTGTGATTATGATTATGGTCACTGGTCATGGGTTGAGGATGTATGACTGTCCATGGGTTCATGATAAGTGATGATGATGGTCACTTCTCATGGGTGGAGGATGTGTAAGGATGATGATGGTCTCTGGTCATTAGTTGTGGATTGTGTGATGATGATGGTCACTGGTCTTGGGTTATAGATATATGATGATGATGATGATGGTCACCGGTAGTGTGTTGTGGATGTGTGATGATGATGATGGTCACTGGTGTTGGGTTGTAGACGTGTGATGATAATGATGATGGTCACTGTTGATGGGCTGAGGATGTGTGATGATGATGATGGTCACTGGTCATCATTTGTTAATGTGTAATGATGATGATGATTATGGTCACTGGTCAAGGGCTGTGGATGTGGGATGGTGATGGTGGTCACTGGTTATGGGTTTTGGATATGTGAGGAAGACTGTTACTGTTCATGGGTTGTGGATTTGTGGTAATGCTGATGGTCACTGGTCCTGGGTTGTGGATATGTGATGATGATGATGATCACTGGTCATAGGCTGTGGATATGTGATGATGATAATGGTCACTGTCATGGGTTGTGTATGTGTGATGATGATGATGTTCACTGGTCATGGGTTGTGGCTTTGTGATGATGATGATGGTCACTGGTCATGGGTCGTGGATGTTTGATGGTGATAATGCTTACTGTCATAGGTTGAGAATATGTGATGATGATGAAGGTCAATGGTCATCTGTTGAAGATGTGATGATGATGTTGTTCAATAGTCATTGGTCGAGGATGTGTGATGATGATGATGGTCACTGGTCATGGGTTGTGGATATGTGATGATGATGGTCACTGGTCATGGGTCTTGGATTTGTGATGATGATGATGGTCACTGGTCATGGGTTGAGGATGTGTGGCGATGGTCACTGGTCATGTGTTGAGGATGTGTGATGATGATGGTCAATGGTCATGGGTTGTGGATGTGTTATGATGTTCGCTGGTCATGGGTTGACGATGTATGATGATGTTGATGGTCACTGGCCATGGGTTAAGGATGTGTGATAATGGTCACTGGTCATGGGTTGAGGATGTGTAATGATGATAATGGTCACTGGTCATAGGTTGTTGATGTGTGATGATGATGATGGTCACTGGTCATGGGTTGTGGATATTTGATGATGGTAATTGTCATTGGTCATGGTTTGAGGATTTGTGATGATCATGATGGTCACTGGTCACGCGTTCTGGATGTGTGATGATGGATGTGTGATGATGATGATGTTCATTGGTCATGAATTGTGGATGTGTGATGCGATGGGCACTGGTCATGGGTTGTGAATGTGTGATGATGGTGATGGTGACTGGTCATGGGTTGTGGACGTGTGATGATGATGATGGTCACTGGTCATGGGTCTTGGATGTGTGATGATGATGATGGTCACTGGTCATGGGTTGTAAATGTTTTATAATGGTGATGGTCACTGATCATGTGTTGAGGATGTGTGATGATGATGATGGTCACTGGTCATCCATTGTGGATGTGTAATCATGATGATGATGATGGTCACTGGTAGTGGGATGTAGATGTGTGATGATGATCATGGTCCCTGGACAGGGTTGTGGATGTGTGATGATGATGGTGGTCTCTGGTCAGGGCTCTGGATGTGTGATGATTATAATGGTCACTGGTAATTTGTTGAGGATGTGTGATTATGATGATGATCACTATTCATGGGTTAAGGTTATGTGATGATGGTGATGGTCACTGGTCATGGGTAGTTGATGTGTGATTGTGATGATGTTCACTAGTCATGGGTTTTGGATGTGTGATGATGATGATGGTCACTGGTCATGGGTTGAGGACGTTTGATGATGATGATAGTCACTGGTCATGGGTTTTGGATGTGTGATTATGATTATGGTCACTGGTCATGGGTTGAGGATGTATGACTGTCCATGGGTTCATGATAAGTGATGATGATGGCCACTTCCCATGGGTGGAGGATGTGTAAGGATGATGATGGTCTCTGGTCATTTGTTGTGGATGTGTGATGATGATGGTCACTGGTCTTGGGTTATAGATATGTGATGATGATGATGATGGTCACTGGTAGTGTGTTGTGGATGTGTGATGATGATGATGATCACTGGTGTTAGGTTGTAGACGTGTGATGATAATGATGATGGTCACTGTTGATGGGCTGAGGATGTGTGATGATGATGATGGTCACTGGTCATCATTTGTTAATGTGTAATGATGATGATGATTATGGTCACTGGTCAAGGGCTGTGGATGTGGGATGGTGATGGTGGTCACTGGTCATGGGTTGTGGATATGTGAGGAAGACTGTTACTGTTCATGGGTTGTGGATTTGTGGTGATGCTGATGGTCACTGGTCCTGGGTTGTGGATATGTGATGATGATGGTGATCACTGGTCATCGGCTGTGGATGTGTGATGATGATAATGGTCACTGTCATGGGTTGTGTATGTGTGATGATGATGATGTTCTCTGGTCATGGGTTGTGGCTTTGTGATGATGATGATGGTCACTGGTCATGGGTCGTGGATGTTTGATGGTGATAATGCTTACTGTCATAGGTTGAGAATATGTGATGATGATGAAGGTCAATAGTCATCTGTTGAAGATGTGATGATGATGTTGTTCAATAGTCATTGGTCGAGGATGTGTGATGATGATGGTCACTGGTCATGGGTTGTGGATATATGATGATGATGGTCACTGGTCATGGGTCTTGGATTTGTGATGATGATGATGGTCACTGGTCATGGGTTGAGGATGTGTGGCGATGGTCACTGGTCATGTGTTGAGGATGTGTGATGATGATGGTCAATGGTCATGGGTTGTGGATGTGTTATGATATTCACTGGTCATGGGTTGATGATGTATGATGATGTTGATGGTCACTGGCCATGGGTTAAGGATGTGTGATAATGGTCACTGGTCATGGGTTGAGGATGTGTAATGATGATAATGGTCACTGGTCATAGGTTGTTGATGTGTGATGATGATGATGGTCACTGGTCATGGGTTGTGGATATTTGATGATGGTAATTGTCATTGGTCATGGTTTGAGGATTTGTGATGATCATGATGGTCACTGGTCACGCGTTCTGGATGTGTAATGATGGATGTATGATGATGATGATGTTCATTGGTCATGAATTGTGGATGTGTGATGACGATGGGCACTGGTCATGGGTTTTGAATGTGTGATGATGATGATGGTGACTGGTCATGGGTTGTGGATGTGTGATGATGATGGTCACTGGTCATGGGTCTTGGATGTGTGATGATGATGATGGTCACTGGTCATGGGTTGTAAATGTTTTATAATGGTGATGGTCACTGATCATGTGTTGAGGATGTGTGATGATGATGATGGTCACTGGTCATCCATTGTGGATGTGTAATCATGATGATGATGATGGTCACTGGTAGTGGGATGTAGATGTGTGATGATGATCATGGTCACTGGACAGGGTTGTGGATGTGTGATGATGATGGTGGTCTCTAGTCATGGGCTATGGATGTGTGATGATTATAATGGTCACTGGTAATGGGTTGAGGATGTGTGATTATTGTCACTGGCCATGGGTTAAGGATGTGTGATTATGATGATGATCACTATTCATGGGTTAAGGTTATGTGATGATGGTGATGGTCACTGGTCATGGGTAGTTGATGTGTGATTGTGATGATGTTCACTAGTCATGGGTTTTGGATGTGTGATGAAGATGATGGTCACTGGTTATGGGTTGTAGATGTGTGATGATGACGATGATGATGATTGTCGCTGGTCTTGGGTTGAGGGTGTATTATGATGATGATTTTCACTGGTCATGGGTTGTGTATGTGTAATGGTGATGATGGTCACTTGTCATGGGTTGTGGATGTGTTATGATGATGAGGATGGTTACTGGTCATTGGTCGTGGATGTGTGATCGTGATGATAATCACTGGTCATGGGTTGTTGATGTGTAATGGTGATGATAGTCACTGGTCATGGATTGTGGATGTGTGATGATGATGATGGTCACTGGTCATGGGTCGTGGATGTGTAATGATGATGATGGTCACTGTTCATGGGTTGTGGATGTTTGATAATGGTTATGGTCACTAGTCATGGGTTGAGGATGTGTGATGATGATGATGGTCACTGGTCATCCGTTGTGGATGTGTAATGATGATGATGATGATGATGATGGTCATCGGTCATGGGCTGTGGATGTGTGATGATGATGATAGTCACTGGTCATGGGCTGTGGATGTGTGATGATGATGATGGTAACTGGTAATGTGTTGAAGAAGTGTGAGGACCGTCACTGGCCATGGATAGTGGATGAGTGATGATGATGATGGTCGCTGGTCATGGGTTAAGGATGTGTGATGATGATGATGGTCACTGGTCATGGGTTGTTGATATGTGATTGTGATGATGGTCACTGGTCTTGGGTTGTAGATGTGTGATGATAATGATGATGGTCACTGATCATGGGTTGAGGATGTGTGATGATGATGATGGTCATTGGTCATCCGTTGTGGATGTGTAATGATGTTGATGATGACAGGCACTGGTCATGGGTTGTACATGTGTGATGATGATGATGGTCACTGGTCATGGGCTGTGGATGTGCATTGACGATGGTTACTGTTCATAGGTTTTGGATATGAGATGATGATGACTGTCACTGGTCATGGGTTGAGGATGTGTGATGATGATTATGGTCATAGGTCATCCGTTGTGGATGTGTAATGATGATGATGATGATGGTCACTGGTCATGGGTTGTGGATTTGTGATGATGATGGTTACTGGTCATGGGTTGTGGATGTGATGATGATGATTGTCACTGGTCATGGGTAGTGGATGGGTTGTTGATCTGTGATGGTGATGATGGTCACTGGTCATGGGTTGTGGATGTGTGATGATGATGATGGTCACTGGTCATGGGTAGAGGATGTGTGATGATGGTCACCGGTTATGGGTTGAGGATGTGATATGATGATGGTCATTGGTCATCGGTTGAGGATGTGTGATCATGTTCACTTGTCATGGGTTGAGGATGTGTGATGATGATGATGATGGTCACCGGTCACGAGTTGTGGATATGTGATGAAGATGATGGTCACTGGCCATAGGTTGTGGATATTTGATGATGGTGATGATCATTAGTCCTGTGTTGAGGATGTGATTATGATGGTCACTGGTCATGCGTTGTGGATGTGTTATGATGATGATGGTCACTGGGCATGGGTTGTGGATATGTGATGACGATGGTCACTGGTCAGGGGATGTGGATGGGTGATGATGATGGTCACTGTTCATGGTTTGTGGATGTGTGATGATGATGGTAACTGTTCATGGGTTATGGATGTGTGATGATAATGGTCACTGGTCATTGGTTGTGGATGTGTGATGATGATGGTTGTCACTGGTCATGGGTTGTGGATGTTTGATGATGGTGATGGTCAGTGGTCATGGGATGAAAAGGTGTGACGATGATGATTGTCACTGGTCATCCGTTGTGGATGTATAATGATGATGATGATCATGGTCACTGGTCATGGGATGTGGATATGTGATGATGATGATGGTCACTGCTCATGGGTTGTGGATGTATGATGACGATGGTTACTGGTCATAGGTGGTTGATGTGTGATGATGATGATGGTCACTGGTCATGGGTTGTGGATGTGTGATGATGATGATGGTCACTGGTCATGGGCTGTGGATATGTGATGATTGTAATGGTCTCTGGTAATGGGTTGAGGATGTGTGATGATTGTCATTTGCCATGGGTTAAGGATGTGTGATGATGGTGGTCACAGGTCATGGGTTGAGGATATGTGATGATGATGATGGTCATTGGTGATTAGTTGAGGATGTGTTATAATGTTCAATTGTGGGTTGAAGATGTGTGATGATTGTGATTATCACTGGTCATAGGTTGAGGATGTGTGATGATGGTCACTTTTCATTTATTGAGGATGTGTCAGGATGATGATGGTCACTGGTCATGGGTTGTAGATGTGTTATGGTGATGATGGTCACTATTCATGGGTTGTGGATATTTGATGATAGTGATGTTCTATGGTCATGGTTTGAGGATGTGTGATGATGATGATGATCACTGGTCATCGGCTGTGGATGTGTGATGATGATAACGTTCACTGCTCATGTGTTGTGGATGTGAGTTGATGATGATGGTCACTTGTCATGGGTTGTGGCTTTGTGATGATGATGGTCACTGGTCATGGGTAGTGGATGTTTGATGGTGATAATGGTCACTGTCATGGGTTGAGAATATGTGATGATGGTGATGGTCAATGGTCATGGGTTGAGGATGTGATGATGATGTTGTTCAATTGTCATGGGTCGAGGATGTGTCATGATGATGATGGTTACTGGTTATGGGTTGTGGATATGATATGATTATGGTCACTGGTCATGGGTCTTGGATTTGTGATGATGATGATGGTCACTGGTCTTGGGTTGAGTATGTGTGATGATGGTCACTGGTCATGTGTTAAGGATGTGTGATGACGATGGTCATTGGTCATGGGTTGTGGATGTCTTATGATGTTCACTGGTCATGGGTTGAGGATGTATGATGATGTTGATGGTCACTGGCCATGGGTTGAGGATGTGTGATAATGGTCACTGGTCATGGGTTGAGGATGTGTAACGATGATGATGGTCACTGGTCATAGGTTGTTGATGTGTGATGATGATGATGGTCACTGGTCATGGGTTGTGGATATTTGATGATGGTAATGGTCATTGGTCGTTGTTTGAGGATTTGTGATGATCATGATGGTCATTGGTCACGCGTTGTGGATGTGTGATGATGATGGATGTGTGATGATTATGTTCATTGGTCATGAGTTGTGGATGTGTGATGACGATGGGCACTGGTCATGGGTTTTGAATGTGTGATGATGATGATGATGATGGTGACTGGTCATGGGATGTGGATGTGTGATGACGATGATGGTCACTCGTCATGGGTCTTGGATGTGTGATGATGATGATGGTCACTGGTCATTGGTTGTGAATGTCTTATGATGTTGATGGTCACTGGTCATGGGTTCAGGATGTGTGATAATGATGATGGTCACTGGTCATCCGTTGTGGATTTGTAATCATGATGATGATGATGGTCACTGGTACTGGGTTGTAGATGTGTGATGATGATCATGGTCACTGGATAGGGTTGTGGATGTGTGATGATGATGGTGATCTCTGGTCATGGGCTATGGATGTGTGATGATTATAATGGTCACTGGTAATGGGTTGAGGATGTGTGATGATTGTCACTGGCCATGGGTTAAGGATGTGTGATTATGATGATGGTCACTCGTCATGGGTTAAGGATGTGTGATAATGATGATTTTCACTGGTCATGGGTTGTTGATGTGTGATTGTTATGTTGGTCACTGTTCCTTGGTTGTAGATGTGTGATGATGGTGAATATGGTCACTGGTCATGGGTTGTGGATGTGTGATGATGATGTTCACTAGTCATGGGTTTTGGATGTGTGATGAAGATGATGGTCACTGGTCATGAGTTGTAGATGTGTGATGATGACGATGATGATGATGGTCGCTGGTTATGGGTTGAGGGTGTGTTAGGATTATGATGGTCGCTGATCATGGGTTAAGGATGTGTGATGATGATGATGGTTACTGGTCATGGATTGTTGATGTGTGATTGTGATGATGGTCACTGGTCTTGGGTTGTAGATGTGTGATGATAATGATGATGGTCACTGATCATGGGTTGAGGATGTGTGATAATGATGATGGTCACTGGTCATCCGTTGTGGATTTGTAATCATGATGATGATGATGGTCACTGGTACTGGGTTGTAGATGTGTGATGATGATCATGGTCACTGGATAGGGTTGTTGATGTGTGATGATGATGGTGATCTCTGGTCATGGGCTATGGATGTGTGATGATTATAATGGTCACTGGTAATGGGTTGAGGATGTGTGATGATTGTCACTGGCCATGGGTTAAGGATGTGTGATTATGATGATGGTCACTCGTCATGGGTTAAGGATGTGTGATAATGATGATTTTCACTGGTCATGGGTTGTTGACCTGTGATTGTTATGTTGGTCACTGTTCCTTGGTTGTAGATGTTGGTCACTGTTCCTTGGTTGTAGATGTGTGATGATGATGAATATGGTCACTGGTCATGGGTTGTGGATGTGTGATGATGATGTTCACTAGTCATGGGTTTTGGATGTGTGATGAAGATGATGGTCACTGGTCATGAGTTGTAGATGTGTGATGATGACGATGATGATGATGGTCGCTGGTCATGGGTTGAGGGTGTGTTAGGATGATGATGGTCGCTAATCATGGGTTAAGGATGTGTGATGATGATGATGATGGTTACTAGTCATGGGTTGTTGATGTGTGATTGTGATGATGGTCACTGGTCTTGGGTTGTAGATGTGTGATGGTAATGATGATGGTCACTGATCAAGTGTTGAGGATGTGTGATGATGATGATGGTCACTGGACATCCGTTGTGGATGTGTAATGATGTTGATGATGATAGGCACTGGTCATGGGTTGTACATGTGTGATGATGATGATGGTCACTGGTCATGGGTTGTGGATGTGCATTGACGATGGTTACTGTTCATAGGTTGTGGATTTGTGATGATGAAGAATATGGTCACTGGTCATGGGTTGTGGATGTGTGATGATGATGATGATGTTCACTAGTCATGGGTTTTGGATGTGTGATGAAGATGATGGTTACTGGTCATGAGTTGTAGATGTGTGATGATGGCGGTGATGATGATGGTCTCTGGTCATGGGTTGAGGGTGTGTTAGGATGATGATGGTCGCTGATCATGGGTTAAGGATGTGTGATGATGATGATGGTCACTGGTCATGGGTTGTTGATGTGTGATTGTGATAATGGTCACTGGTCTTGGGTGTTAGATGTGTGATGATAATGGTGATGGATACTGATCCTGGGTTGAGGATGTGTGATGATGGTGATGGTCATTGGTCATCCGTTGTGGATTTGTAATGATGTTGATGAAAGTCACTGGTCATGAGTTGTACATGTGTGATGATGATGATGGTCACTGGTCATGATTTGTGGATGTCCTTTGACGATGGTTACTGTTCATAGGTTGTGGATGTGAGATGATGATGATTGTCACTGGTCAAGGGTTGACGGTGTGTGATGATGATTATGGTCACTTGTAATCCGTTGTGGATGTGTAATGATGATGATGATGATGGTCACTGGTCATGGGTTGTGGATTTTTGATGATGATGGTTACTGGTCATGGGTTGTGCATGTGATGATGATGATGGTCACTGGTCATATGTAGTGGATGTGTGATGATGATGATGGTCACTGGTCATGGGTTGAGGATGTGTGATGATGGTAACTGGTCATCGGTTGAGGATGTGATAAGATGATGGTCATTGGTCATGGGTTGAGGATGTGTGATGATGATGATGGTCACTGGTCATGGGTTGTGGATATGTGATGGTGATGATGGTCACTATTCATGGGTTGGGGATATTTCATGATGGTTATGTTCTCTGATCATGGTTTGAGGATTTGTGATAATGATGATAGTCACTGGTTATGCGTTGTGGATGTGATGATGATGATGATGATTATCACTGGCCATGGGTTGTGGATGTGTGATGATGATGATGGTCACTGGCCATGGGTTAAGGATGTGTGATGATGATGATGGTCACTGGTCATGGGTTGAGGACGTTTGATGATGATGATGGTCACTGGTCATGGGTTTTGTATGTGTGATTAAGATTATGGTCACTGGTCATGGGTTGAGGATGTGTGACTGTCCATGGGTTCATGATATGTGATGATGATGGTCACTTCTCATTGGTTGAGGATGTGTGAGGATGATGATGGTCTTTGGTCATTTGTTGTGGATGTGTGATGGTGATGATGGTCACTGGTCTTGGGTTATAGATATGTGATGATGATGATGATGGTCACTGGTAATGGGTTGTGGATGGGTGATGATGATGATGGTCACCGGTGTTGGGTTGTAGATATGTGATGATAATGATGATGGTCACTGGGATTGGGCTGAGGATGTGTGATGATGATGATGGTCACTGGTCATCCGTTGTTAATGTGTAATGATGATGATGATAATGGTCTCTGGTCATGGGCTGTGGATGTGTGATGATGATGGTGGTCACTGGTCATTCGTTGTTAATGTGTAATGATGATGATGATAATGGTCACTGGTCATGGGCTGTGGATGTGTGATCATGATGGTGGTCACTGGTCATAGGTTGTGGATATGTAATGACGACTGTTACTGTTCATGGGTTGTGGATTTGTGATGATGCTGATTGTCACTGGTCACGGGTTTTGGATATGTGATGATGATGATGATCACTGGTCATCGACTGTGGATGTGTGATGATGATAATGGTCACTGTCATGGGTTGTGGATGTGTGATGATGATAATGTTCACTGGTCATGGGTTGTGGCTTTGTGATGATGATGATAGTCACTGGTCATGGGTCGTGGATGTTTGATGGTGATGATGCTTACTGTCATAGGTTGAGAATATGTGATGATGATGATGGTCAATGGTCATGGGTTGAGGATGTGATGACGATGTTGTTCAATGGTCATGGGTTGAGGATGTGTGATGATGATGATGGTCACTGGTCATGGGTTGTGGATATGTGATGATGATGGTCACTGGTCATGGGTCTTGGATTTGTGATGATGATAATGGTCACTGGTCGGGTTGAGGATGTGTGGCGATGGTCACTGGTCATGTGTTGAGGATGTGTGATGATGATGGTCATTGGTCATGGGTTGTGGATGTGTTATGATGTTCACTGGTCATGGGTTGAGGATGTATGATGATGTTGATGGTCACTGGCCATGGGTTAAGGATGTGTGATAATGGTCACTGGTCATGGGTGTAGGATGTGTAATGATGATCATGGTCACTGGTCATAGGTTGTTGATGTGTGATGATGATGATGGTCACTGCTCATGGGTTGTGGATATTTGATTATGGTAATGGTCATTGGTCATGGTTTGAGGATGTGTGATGATCATGATGGTCACGGGTCACGCGTTGTGGATGTGTGATGATGATGGATGTGTGATGATGATGATGTTCATTGGTCATGAATTGTGGATGTGTGATGACGATGGGCACTGGTCATGGGTTGCGAATGTGTGATGAGGATGATGGTGACTGGTCATGGGTTGTGGATGTGTGATGATGATGATGGTCACTGGTCATGGGTCTTGGATGTGTGATGATGATGATGGTCACTGGTCATTAGTTGTGAATATCTTATGATGGTGATGGTCACTGGTCATGGGTTGAGGATGTGTGATGATGATGATGGTCACTGGTCATCCATTGTGGATGTGTGTGTATTCATGATGATGATGATGGTCACTGGTAGTGGGTTGTAGATGTGTGATGATGATCATGGTCACTGGACAGGGATGTGGATGTGTGATGATTATGGTGGTCTCTGGTCATGGGCTATGGATGTGTGATGTTTATAATGGTCACTGGTAATGGGTTGAGGATGTGTGATGATTGTCACTGGCCATGGGTTAAGGATGTGTGATTATGATGATGGTCACCGGTCATGGGTTAAGGATATGTGATGATGGTGATGGTCACTGGTCATGGGTTGTTGATGTGTGATTGTGATGATGGTCACTGTTCTTGGGTTGTTGACGTGTGATGATAATGAATATGGTCACTGGTCATGGGTTGTGGATGTGTGATGATGATGATGTTCTCTAGTCATGGGTTTTGGATGTGTGATGAAGATGGTCACTGGTCATGGGTTGTAGGTGTGTGATGATGACGATGATGATGATGGTCACTGGTCATGGGTTGAGTGTGTGTCATGATGATGATGGTCACTGGTCATGGGTTGTGTATGTGTAATGGTGATGATTGTCACTGGTAATGGGTTGTGGATGTGTTATGATGATGAGAATGGTCACTGGTCATGGGTCGTGGATGTGTGATGGTGATGGTGGTCACTGGTCATGGGTTGAGAATATGTGATGATGATGGTCACTGGTCATTGATTGTGGATGTGTAATGATAATGATGGTCACTGGTCATGGGTTGTGGATGTTTGATAATGGTGATGGTCACTAGTCATGTGTTGAGGATGTGTGATGATGATAATGGTCACTGGTCATCCGTTGCGGATGTGTAAAGATGATAATGATGATGATGGTCATCGGTCATGGGTTGTGGATGTGTGATGATGTTGATAGTCACTGGTCATGGGCTGTGGATGTGTGATGATGGTGATGGTAACCGGTTGAAGAAGTGTGATGACCGTCAATGGCCATGGGTAGAGGATGTGTGATGATGATGATGGTCGCTGGGCATGGGTTAAGGATGTGTGATGATGATGATGGTCACTGGTCATGTGTTGTTGATGTGTGATTGTGATGATCGTCACTGGTCTTCGGTTGTAGATGTGTGATGATAATGATGATGGTCACTGATCATGGGTTGAGGATGTGTGATGATGATGATGGTCATTGGTAATCCGTTGTAGATGTGTAACGATGTTGATTATGATAAGCACTGGTCATGGGTTGTACATGTGTGATGATGATGATGGTCACTGGTCATGGGTTGTGGATGTGCATTGACGATTGATACTGTTCATAGGTTGTGGATGTGAGATGATGATAATTGTCACTGGTCATGGGTTGAGGATGTGTGATGATGATTATGGTCATTGGTCATCCGTTGTGGATGTTTAATGATGATGTTGATGATGGTCACTGGTCATGGGTTGTGGACTTGTGATGATGATGGTTACTGGTCATGGGTTGTGGATGTGATGATGATGATGGTCACTGGTCATGGGTAGTGGATGGGTTGTTGATCTGTGATGATGATGATCGTCACTGTTCATGGGTTGTGGATGTTTGACGATGATGATGGTCACTGGTCATGCCTTGAGGATGTGTGATGATGGTCACCGGTCATGGGTTGAAGATGTGATATGATGATGGTCATTGGTCATGGGTTGAGGATGTGTGATCATGTTCACTTATCATGGGTTGAGGATGTGTGATGATGATGATGGTCACTGGCCATGGGTTGTGGTTATTTGATGATTGTGATGATCATTAGTCCTGTGTTGAGGATGTGATTATGATGGTCAATGGTCATGCGTTGTGGATGTGTTATGATGATGATGATCACTGGCCATGGGTTGTGGATGTGTGATGACGATGGTCACTGGTCAGGGGTTGTGGATGGGTGATGATGATGGTCACTGTTCATAGTTTGTGGATGTGTGATGATGATGGTCACTGTTCATGGGTTGTGGATGTGTGATGATAATGGTCACTGGTCATGGGTTGTGGAAGAGTGATGATGATGGCGGTCACTAGACATGGGCTGTAGATGTTTGATGATGGTGATGGTCACTGGTCATGGGATGAAAAGGTGTGACGATGATGATTGTCACAGGTCATCCGTTGTGGATGTGTAATGATGATAATGATCATGGTCACTGGTCATGGGATGTGGATGTGTGATGATGATGATGGTCACTGCTCATGGGTTGTGGATGTATGATGACGATGGTTAATGGTGATGGGTTGTTGATGTGTGATGATGATGATGGTCACTGGTCATGGGTTGTGGATGTGTGATGATAATGATGGTCACTGGTCATGGGCTGTAGATGTGTAATGATTGCATTGTGTAATGATTGTGTAATGATTGGTCACTGGTAATTGGTTGAAGATGTGTGATGATTGTCACTGGCAATGGGTTAAGGATGTGTGATGATGATGGTGGTCGCAGGTCATCGGTTGAGGATATGTGATGATGATGATGGTCATTGGTGATTAGTTGAGGATGTGTTATAATGTTCACTTGTGGGTTGAGGATGTGTAATGATGGTGATGGTCACTGGTCATAGGTTGAGGATGTGTGATGATGGTCACTGTCCATTTGTTGAGGATGTGTGATGATGATGATGGTCACTGGTCATGGGTTGTGGTTGTGTGATGGTGATGATGATCGCTATCCATGGGTTGTGGATATTTCATGATGGTGATGTTCTCTGGTCATGGTTTGAGGATGTGTGATGATGATGATGATCAGTGGTCATCGGCTGTGGATGTGTGATGATGATAATGTTCACTGGTCATAGGTTGTGGATGTGCGATGATGATGATGGTCACTTGTCATGGGTTGTGGCTTTGTGATGATGATGGTCACTGGTCATAGGTAGTGGATGTTTGATGGTGATGATGGTCACTGTCATGGGTTGAGAATATGTGATGATGATCATGGTCAATTGTCATGGGTTGAGGATGTGATGATGATGTTGTTCAATTGTCATGGGTCGAGGATGTGTGATGATGATGATGGTTACTGGTCATGGGTTGTAGATATGTGATGATGATGGTCACTGGTAATGGGTCTTGGAATTGTGATGATTATGATGGTCACTGGTCTTGAGTTGAGTATGTGTGATGATGGTCACTGGTCATGTGTTGAGGAAATGTGATGACGATGGTCACTGGTCATGGTTTTTGGATGTCTTAAGAAGTTCACTGGTCATGGGTTGAGGATATATGATGATGTTGATGGTCGCTGGCCATGGGTTGAGGATGTGTGATAATGGTCACTGGTCATGGGTTGAGGATGTATAATGATGATGATGGTCACTGGTCATAGGTTGTTGATGTGTGATGATGATGGTTAATGGTCATGGGTTGTGGATATTTGATGATGGTAATGGTCATTGGTCATGGTTTAAGGATGTGTGATGATTATGATGGTCATTGGTCAGGCGTTGTGGATGTGTGATGATGATGGATGTGTTATCATTATGTTCATTGGTCATGAGTTGTGGATGTGTGATGACGATGGGCACTGGTCATGGGTTGTGAATGTGTGATGATGATAATGATGGTGACTGGTCATGGGTTGTGGATGTGTGATGACGATGTTGGTGACTCGTTATGGGTCTTGGATGTGTGATGATGATGATAGTCACTGGTCATTGGTTGTGAATGTCTTATGATGGTGATGGTCAGTGGTCATGGTTTGAGGATGTGTGATGATGATGATGGTCACTGGTCATCCGTTGTGGATGTGAAATCATGATGATGATGGTCACTGGTAGTAGGTTGTAGATGTGTGATGATGATGATGGTCACTGGACAGGGTTGTGGATGTGTGATGATGATGGTGGTCTCTGGTCATGGGCTATGGATGTGTGATGATTATAATGGTCACTGGTAATGGGTTGTGGATGAGTGATGTTCATGGTCACTTTTCATTGTTTGTGGATGTGTGATGATGATGGTCATTGTTCACAGGTTGTGGATGTGTGATGATGATAATGGTCACTGGTCATGGGGTGTGGATGTGTGTGATGATGGTGGTCACTGGTCATGGGCTGATTATGTGTGATGATGATGGCGGTCACTGGTCACGGGTTGTGGATATGTGATGATGATGATGGTCACTGGCCATGGGTTGAGGATGTGTGATTATGATGATGGTCACTGGTCATGGTTTAAGAATGTGTGATGATGATGGTCACTGGTCATGGATTGTTGATGTGTGATTGTGATGGTCACTGTTCCTTCGTTATAGATGTGTGATGATGATGAATATGGTCACTGGTCATGGGTTGGGAATGTGTGATGATGATGATGTTCACTAGTCATGGGTTTTGGATGTGTGATGATGATGGTCACTGGTCATGAGTTGTAGATGTGTGATGATGATGATGAGTATGGTCGCTGGTCATAGGTTGAGGGTGTGTTAGGATGATGATGGTCGCTGATCATGGGTTGAGGATGTGTGATGATGATGATGGTCACTGGTCATGGGTTGTTGATGTGTGATTGTCATGATGGTTACTAGTCTTGGTTTGTAGATGTGTGATCATAATGGTGATGGTCATTGATCAAGGGTTGAGGATGTGTGATGATGATGATGGTCACTGGACATCCGTTGTGGATGTGTAATGATGTTGATGATGATAGGCACTGGTCATGGGTTGTACATGTGTGATGATGATGATGGTCACTGGTCATGGGTTGTGGATGTCCATTGACGATGGTTACTGTTCATCGGTTGTGTATTTGTGATGATGATGAAAATGGTCACTGGTCATGGGTGTGGATGTGTGATGATGATGATGTTGACTAGTCTTGTGTTTTGGATGTGTGATGAAGATGATGGTTGCTGGTCATGAGTTGTAGATGTGTGATGATGATGACGATGATGATGGTCGCTGGTCATAGGTTAAGGGTGTGTTAAGATGATGATGGTCGCTGATCATGGGTTAAGGATGTGTGATGATGATGATGGTCACTGGTCATGGGTTGTTGATGTGTGATTGTGATGATGGTCGCTGGTTTTGGGCTGTAGATGTGTGATGATAATGGTGATGGTCACTGATCAAGGGTTGAGGATGTGTGATGATGATTATGGTCACTGGTAATCCGTTGTGGATGTGTAATTATGATGATGATGATGCTCACTGGTCATGGGTTGTGGATTTCTGATGATGATAGCTACTAGTCATGGGTTGTGGATTTGATGATGATGATGGTCACTAGTCATGGGTAGTGTATGTGTGATGATGAAGATGGTCACTGGTCATGGGTTGAGAATGTGATATGTTGATGGTCACTGGTCATGGGTTGAGGATGTGTGATGATCTTCACTTGTCATGGGTTGTGGATGTGTGATGATGATGATGGTCATTGGTCATGTGTTGAGGATATGTGATGATGGTCACTGGTCATGGGTTGAGGATGTGTGATGATGATGATGGTCACTGGTCATGAATTGTGGATGTGTGATGATGATGATGGTCACTGGCCATGTGTTGTGGATATTTGATGAAGGTGGTGATCATTAGTCCTGGTTTGAGGATGTGTGATGATGATGGTCACTGGTCATGCGTTGTGGATGTGTGATGATGATGATGGTCACAGGTCATGGGTTGTGGATGTGTGATTACGTTGGTCACTGGTCATGGGTTGTGGATGAGTGATGTTGATGGTCACTTTTCATTGCTTGTGGATGTGTGATGATGATGGACATTGTCCACGGATTGTGGATGTCTGATGATAATAATGGTCACTGGTCATGGGGTGTGGATGTGTGATGATGATGCTGATCACTGGTCATGGGTTGTGGATGTTTGATGATGGTGATGGTCACTGGTCATGGGTTGAAGATGTGTGACGATGATGATATTCAATGGTCATCCGTTGTGCATGTGTAATGATGATGATCATGGTCACTGGTCGTGGGTTGTGGATGTGTGATGATGATGGTCACTGCTCACGTGTTGTGGATGTATGATGACGATGGTTACTGGTCATGGGCCGTTGATGTGTGATGATGATGATGGTCACTTGTCATGGGTTGTTGATGTGTGATGATGATGATGGTAACTGGTCATGGGCTGTGGATGTGTGATGATTGTAATGGTCACTGGTAAAGGGTTGAGGATGTGTGCTGATTGTCACTGGCCATGGGTTGAGTATGTGTGATGATAATGATGGTCACTGGCCATGGGTTGTGTATATTTGATGATGGTGATGATCATTAGTCCTGTGTTGAGGATTTGATTATGATGGTCACTGGTCATGGGTTGTGGATGTGTCATGGCGATGGTCACTGGTCAGGGATTGTGGATGGGTAATGATGATGGTCACTGTTCATGGTTTGTGGATGTGTGATGATAATGGTCACTGTTCATGGGTTGTGGATGTGTGATGATAATGGTCACTGGTCATGGGTTGTGGATGTGTGATGATGATAGGGTCACTGGTCATGGGTTGTGGATGTTTGATGATGGTGATGGTCACTGGTCATGGGATGAAAAGGTATGACGATGATGATTGTCACTGGTCATCCGTTGTGTATGTGTAATGATGATGATGATCATGGTCACTGGTCATGGGATGTGCATATATGATAATGATGATGGTCACTGCTCATGGGTTGTGGATGTATGATGACGAGTGTTACTGGTCATGGGTTGTTGATGTGTGATGATGATGATGGTCACTTGTCATGGGTTGTGGATGTATGATGATGATGATGGTCACTGGTCATAGGCTGTGGATGTGTGATGATTGTAATGGTCACTGGTAATTGGTTGAGGATGTGTGATGATTGTCACTGGCCATGGGTTGAGGATGTGTGATGATGATGGTGGTCACAGGTCATGGGTTGAGGATATGTGACGATGATGATGGTCATTGGTGATTAGTTGTGGATGTGTTATAATGTTCACTTGTGGATTGAAGATGCGTGATGATGATGATGGTCACTGGTCATAGGTTGAGGATGTGTGATGATTGTCACTGTTCATTTGTTGAGGAAGTGTGATGATGATGATGGTCACTGGTCATAGGTTGTGTGTTGTGTGATGGTGATGATGATCACTATTCATGGGTTGTGGATATTTCATGATGGTGATGTTCTCTGGTCATGGTTTGAGGATGTGTGATGATGATGATCACTGGTCATCGGCTGTGGATGTGTGATGATGATGATGTTCACTGGTCATGGGTTTTGGATGTTCGATGAAGATAATGGTCATTTGTCATAGGTTGTGGCTTTGTGATGAGGATGGTTACTGGTCATGGGTAGTGGATGTTTGATGGTGATGATGGTCACTGTCATGGGTTGAGAATATGTGATGATGGTGATGGTCATTTGTCATGGGTTGTGGCTTTGTGATGAGGATGGTCACTGGTCATAGGTAGTGGATGTTTGATGGTGATGATGGTCATTGTCATGGGTTGAGAATATGTGATGAGGATGATGGTCAATTGTCATGGGTTGAGGATGTGATGATGATGTTCAATTGTCATGGGTCGAGGATGTGTGATGATGATGGTTACTGGTCATGGGTTGTGAATATGTGATGATGATGGTCAATGGCCATGGGTCTTGGATTTCTGATGATTATGATGGTCACTGGTCTTGGGTTGAGTATGTGTGATGATGGTCACTGGTCAAGTGTTGAGGATTAGTGATGACGATGGTCATTGGTCATGGGTTGTGGATGTCTTATGAAGTTCACTGGTCGTGGGTAGAGGATATATGATGATATTGATTGCCGCTGGCCATGGGTTGAGGATGTGTGATAATGGTCACTGGTCATGGGTTGAGGATGTATAATGATGATGATGGTCACTGGTCATAGGTTGTTGATGTGTGATGATGATGATGGTCAATGGTCATGGGTTGTGGATATTTGATGATGGTAATGGTCATTGGTAATGGTTTAAGGATGTGTGATGATTTTTGATGGTCATTGATCACGCGTTGTGGATGTCTGATGGTGATGGATGTGATGATTATCTTCATTGGTCATGAGTTGTGGATGTATGATGACGATGGGCACTGGTCATGGGTTTTGAATGTGTGATGATGATGATGGTGACTGGTCATGGGTTGTGGATGTGTGATGACGATGATGGTCACTCGTTATGGGTCTTGGATGTGTGATGATGATGATAGTCACTGGTCATTGGTTGTGAATGTCTTATGATGGTGATGGTCAGTGGTCATGGTTTGAGGATGTGTGATGATGATGATGGTCACTGGTCATCCGTTGTGGATGTGCAATCATGATGATGATGATGGTCACTGGTAGTGGGTTGTAGATGTGTGATGATGATGATGGTCACTGGACAGGGTTGTGGATGTGTGATGATGATGGTGGTCTCTGGTCATGGGCTATGGATGTGTGATGATTATAATGGTCACTGGTAATGGGTTGTGGATGAGTGATGTTCATGGTCACTTTTCATTGTTTGTGGATGTGTGATGATGATGGTCATTGTTCACGGGTTGTGGATGTGTGATGATGATAATGGTCAATGGTCATGGGGTGTGGATGTGTGATGATGGTGGTCACTGGTCATGGGCTGAGGATGTGTGATGATGATGGTGGTCACTGGTCACGGGTTGTGGATATGTGATGATGATGATGGTCACTGGCCATGGGTTGAGGATGTGTGATTATGATGAAGGTCACTGGACATGGTTTAAGGATGTGTGATAATGATGATGGTCACTGGTCATGGATTGTTGATGTGTGATTGTGATGATGGTCACTAGTCATGGGTTGGGGATGTGTGATGATGATGATGTTCACTAGTCATGGGTTTTGGATGTGTGATGATGATGGTCACTGGTCATGAGTTGTAGATGTGTGATGATGATGATGAGTATGGTCGCTGGTCATAGGTTGAGGGTGTGTTAGGATGATGATGGTCGCTGATCATGGGTTGAGGATGTGTGATGATGATGATGGTCACTGGTCATGGGTTGTTGATGTGTGATTGTGATGATGGTCACTAGTCTTGGTTTGTAGATGTGTGATCATAATGGTGATGGTAATTGATCAAGGGTTGAGGATATGTGATGATGATGATGGTCACTGGACATCCGTTGTGGATGTGTAATGATGTTGATGATGATAGGCACTGGTCATGGGTTGTACATGTGTGATGATGATGATGGTCACTGGTCATGGGTTGTGGATGTCCATTGACGATGGTTACTGTTCATAGGTTGTGGATTTGTGATGATGATGAATATGGTCACTGGTCATGGGTTGTGGATGTGTGATGATGATGATGTTCACTAGTCATGTGTTTTGGATGTGTGATGAAGATGATGGTTGCTGGTCATGAGTTGTAGATGTGTGATGATGATGGTGATGATGATGGTCGCTGGTCATAGGTTGAGGATGTGTTAGGATTATGATGGTCGCTGATCATGGGTTAAGGATATGTGATGATGATGATTGTCACTGGTCATGGGTTGTTGATGTGTGATTGTGATGATGGTCACTGGTCTTGGGCTGTAGATGTGTGATGATAATGGTGATGGTCACTGATCAAGGGTTGAGGATGTGTGATGATGATTATGGTCACTGGTAATCCGTTGTGGATGTGTAATGATGATGATGATGATGCTCACTGGTCATGGGTTGTGGATTTCTGATGATGATGGCTATTAGTCATGGGTTGTGGATGTGATGATGATGGTCACTGGTCATGGGTAGTGGATGTGTGATGATGATGATCGTCACTGGTCATGGGTTGAGGATGTGTGATGATCTTCCCTTGTCATGGGTTGAGGTTGGTTGATGATGATGATGGTCATTGGTCATGTGTTGAGGATATGTGATGATGGTTACTGGTCATGGGTTGAGGATGTGTGATGATGATGATGGTCACTAGTCATGAATTGTGGATGTGTGATGATGATGTTGGTCACTGGCCATGTGTTGTGGATATTTGATGAAGGTGATGATCATTAGTCCTGGTTTGAGGATGTGTGATGATGATGGTCACTGGTCATGCGTTGTGGATGTGTGATGATGATGATGGTCACTGATCATAGGATGTGGATATGTGATTACGTTGGTCAATGGTCATGGGTTGTGGATGAGTGATGTTGATGGTCACTTTTCATTGTTTGTGGATGTGTGATGATGATGGACATTGTTCACGGATTGTGGATGTGTGATGATGATAATGGTCACTGGTCATGGGGTGTAGATGTGTGATGATGATGGTGGTCACTGGTCATGGGTTGTGGATGTTTGATGATGGTGATGGTCACTGGTCATGGGTTGAAGATGTGTGACGATCATGATATTCAATGGTCATCCGTTGTGCATGTGTAATGATGATGATGATCATGGTCACTGGTCGTGGGTTGTGGATGTGTGATGATGATGGTCATTGCTCAGGTGTTGTGTGTGTATGATGACGATGGTTACTGGTCATGAGTTGTTGATGTGTGATGATGATGATGGTCACTTGTCATGGGCTGTTGATGTGTGATGATGATGATGGTAACTGGTCATGGGCTGTGGATGTGTGATGATTGTAATGGTCACTGGTAAAGGTTGAGGATGTGTGATGATTGTCACTGGCCATGGGTTGAGGATGTTTGATGATAATGATGGTCACTGGCCATGGGTTGTGGATATTTGATGATGGTGATCATTAATCCTGTGTTGAGGATTTGATTATTATGGTCACTGGTCATGCGTTGTGGATGTGTTATGATGATGATGGTCACTGGTCATGGGTTGTGGATGTGTGATGACGATGGTCACTGGTCAGGGGTTGTGGATGGGTGATGATGATGGTCACTGTTCATGGTTTTTGGATGTGTAATGATGATGGTCACTGTTCATGGGTTGTGGATGTGTGATGATAATGGTCACTGGTCATGGGTTGTGGATGTGTGATGATGATGGTGGTCACTGGTCATTGGTTGTGGATGTTTGATGATGGTGATGGTCACTGGTCATGGGATGAAAAGGTGTGACGATGATGATTGTCAATGGTCATCCGTTGTGGATGTGTAATGATGATGATGATCGTGGTCACTGGTCATGGGATATGGATGTATGATAATGATGATGGTCACTGCTCATGGGTTGCGGATGTATGATGACGAGTGTTACTGGTCATGGGTTGTTGATATGTGATGATGATGATGGTCACTGGTCATGGGCTGTGCATGTATGATGAAGATGATGGTCACTGGTCATAGGCTGTGGATGTGTGATGATTGTAATGGTCACTGGTAATCTGTTGAGGATGTGTGATGATTGTCACTGGCCATGGGTTGAGGATGTGTGATGATGATGGTGGTCACAGGTCATGGGTTGAGGATATGTGATGATGATGATGGTCATTGGTGATTAGTTGAGGATGTGTTATAATGTTCACTTGTGGGTTGAGGATGTGTGATGATGGTGATGGTCACTGGTCATAGGTTGAGGATGTGTGATGATTGTCACTGTTCATTTGTTGAGGAAGTGTGATGATGATGGTCACTGGTCAAGGGTTGTGTTTGTGTGATGGTGATGATGGTCACTACTCATGGGTTGTGGATATTTCATGATGGTGATGTTCTCTGGTCATGGTTTGAGGATGTGTGATGATGATGATGAGCACTGGTCATCGGCAATGGATGTGTGATGATGATAATGTTCACTGGTCATGGGTTTTGGATGTGCGATGAAGATAATGGTTATTTGTCATGGGTTGTAGCTTTGTGATGAGGTGGTCATTGGTCATGGGTAGTGGATGTTTGATGGTGATGATGGTCACTGTCATGGGTTGAGAATATGTGATGATGATGATGGTCAATTGTCATGGGTTGAGGATGTGATGATGATGTTCAATTGTCATGGGTCGAGGATGTGTGATGATGATGGTTACTGGTCATGGGTTGTGGATATGTGATGATGATGGTCAATGGCCATTGGACTTGGATTTGTGATGATTATGATGGTCACTGGTCTTGGGTTGAGTATGTGTGATGATGGTCGCTGGTCAAGTGTTGAGGATGTATGATGACGATGGTCATTGGTCATGGGTTGTGGATGTCTTATGAAGTTCACTGGTTATGGGTTGATGATATATGATGATATTGATAGTCGCTGGCCATGGGTTGAGGATGTGTGATAATGGTCACTGGTCATGGGTTGAGGATGTGTAATGATGATGATGGTCACTGGTCATAGATTGCTGCTGTGTGATGATGATGATGGTCAATGGTCATGGGTTGTGGATATTTGATGATGGTAATGGTCATTGGTCATGGTTTAAGGATGTGTGATGATTTTTGATGGTTATTGATCACGCGTTGTGGATGTGTGATGATGATGGATGTGTGATGATTATCTTCATTGGTCATGAGTTCTGGATGTGTGATGACGATGGGCACTGGTCATGGGTTGTGAATGTGTGATGATGATGATGGTGACTGGTCATGGGTTGTGGATGTGTAATGACGATGATGGTCGCTCGTCATGGGACTTGGATGTGTGATGATGATGATAGTCACTGGTCATTGGTTGTGAATGTCGTACGATGGTGATGGTCAGTGGTCATGGTTTGAGGATGTGTGATGATGATGATGGTCACTGGTCATCCGTTGTGGATGTGCAATCATGATGATGATGGTCACTGGTAGTGGGTTGTAGATGTGTGATGATGATCATGGTCACTGGACAGGGTTGTGGATGTGTGATGATGATGGTGGTGTCTGGTCATGGGCTATGGATGTGTGATGATTATAATGGTCACTGGTAATGGGTTGTGGATGAGTGATGTTCATGATCACTTTTCATTGTTTGTGGATGTGTGATGATGATGGTCATTGTTCACGGGTTGTGGATGTGTGATGATGATAATTGTCACTGGTCATGGGGTGTGGATGTGTGATGATGATGGTGGTCACTGGTCATGGGCTGAGGATGTGTGATGATGATGGTGGTCACTGGTCACGGGTTGTGGATATGTGATGATGATGATGGTCACTGGCCATGGGTTGAGGATGTGTGATTATGATGATGGTCACTGGACATGGTTTAAGGATGTGTGATAATGATGATGGTCACTGGTCATGGATTGTTGATGTGTGATTATGATGATGGTCACTGTTCCTTGGTTGTAGATGTGTGATAATGATGAATATGGTCACTGGTCATGGGTTGGGGCTGTGTGATGATGATGATGTTCACTAGTCATGGGTTTTGGATGTGTGATGATGATGGTCAATGGTCATTAGTTGTAGATGTGTGATGATGATGAGTATGGTCGTTGGTCATAGGTTGAGGGTGTGTTAGGATGATAATGGTCGCTGATCATGGGTTGAGGATGTGTGATCATGATGATGGTCACTGGTCATGGGTTGTTGATGTCTGATTGTGATGATGGTCACTAGTCTTGGTTTGTAGATGTGTAATCATAATGGTGATGGTCATTGATCAAGTGTTGAGGATGTGTGATGATGATGATGGTCACTTGACATCCGTTGTGGATGTGTAATGATGATGATGATGATAGGCACTGGTCATGGGTTGTACATGTGTGATGATGATGATGGTCACTGGTCATGGGTTGTGGATGTCCATTGACGATGGTTACTGTTCATAGGTTGTGGATTTGTGATGATGAATATGGTCACTGGTCATGGGTTGTGGATGTGTGATGATGATGATGTTCACTAGTCATGGGTTTTGGATGTGTGATGAAGACGATGGTTACTGGTCATGAGCTGTAGATGTGTGATGATGATGATGATGATGATGGTCGCTGGTCATAGGTTGAGGGTGTGTTAGGATGATGATGGTCGCTGATCATGGGTTAAGGATGTGTGATGATGATGATGGTCACTGGTCATGGGTTGTTGATCTGTGATTGTGATGATGGTCACTGGTCTTGGGCTGTAGATGTGTGATGATAATGGTGATGGTCACTGATCAAGGGTTGAGGATGTGTGATGATGATTATGGTCACTGGTAATCCGTTGTGGATGTGTAATGATGATGATGATGATGCTCACTGGTCATGGGTTGTGGATTTCTGATGATGATGGCTACTAGTCATGGGTTGTGGATGTGATGATGATGATGGTCACTGGTCATGGGTAGTGGATGTGTGATGATGATGATGGTCACTGGTCATGGGTTGAGAATGTGATATGGTGATTGTCACTGGTCATGGGTTGAGGATGTGTGATGATCTTCACTTCTCATGGGTTGAGGATGTGTGATGATGATGATGGTCATTGGTCATGTGTTGAGGATATGTGATGATGGTCACTGGTCATGGGTTGAGGATGTGTGATGATGATGATGGTCACTGGTCATGAATTGTGGATGTGTGATGATGATGATGGTCACTGGCCATGAATTGTGGATGTGTGATGATGATGATGATCATTAGTCCTGGTTTGAGGATGTGTGATGATGATGGTCACTGGTCATGGGTTGTGGACGTGTGATGACGATGATCACTGGTAATCGGCTGTGGATGTGTGATGATGATAATGGTCACTGGTCATGGGTTGTGGATGTGTGATGATGATGATGGTCACTGGTCATGTGTTGAGGATGTTTGATGAGGGTTATTGGTCATAGGTTGTGGATGTGTTATGATGTTCACTGGTCATGGGTTGAGGATGTATGATGTTGATGGTCACTGATCATGGGGTGAGGATATGTGATAATGGTCACTGGTCATGCGTTGAGGATGTGTAATGATGATGATGGTCACTGGTCATAGGTTGTTGATGTGTGATGATGATGTTGGTCACTGGTCGTGGGTTGTGAAGGTTTTATGATGATGGTCACTGGTCATGGGTTGAGAATGTGTGATGATGATGGTCACTGGTCATCCGTTGTGGGTGTGTAATCATGATGATGATGATGGTCACTGGTAATGGGTTGTAGATGATGATGATGATGGTCACTGGTCATGGGTTGAGGATGTGTGATGATTGTCACTAGCCATGAGTTGAGGATGTGTGATTATGGTCACTGGTCATGGGTCAAGGATGTGTGATGATGATGATGGTCATTGGTCATGGGTTATTGGTGTGTGGTTGTGATGATGGTCACTGTTTTTGGGTTGTAGATGTGTGATTGATGAATATGGTCACTGGTCATGGGTTGTGGATGTGTGATGATGATGTTCACTAGTCAAGGATTTTGGATGTGTGATGAAGATAATGGTCAATGGTCATGGGTTGTAGATATGTGATGATGATGATGATGATGGTCACTGGTCACGGGTTGAGGGTATGTTATGATGATATTGGTCACTGGTCTTGGGTTGTGGATAAATATAAATATATATCATGACATTTTGTTTTCATCTTATAGGACAAACATGCATATTGACATTCACATCCAAGCAGAAGCGATCGTATATCTAGACTGTCTTTAAAGAATGTAAAAAGATGGAAAGGATGAGCGTCTTTTCAAAATATTTTAAAACTTGACAGCTTGATATGGAAAAGTAATTCTATGTACATGGAAATATATTCAGACTCGTTGAAATGAAAACAAGCAATAATATGAAACAAAGGAAGACACCTATTAATAATATCTCAAACATTGCCAGAATTGATATCGAAACAATTCAAGATCCACATGCCATTTTTGATTTTGAATTGTAAAATAACACATCTTTTTAACACTGCATCAGACCAGAATCAAAGTCTCATTTCACTGTTCATCCGTAGCTTTTCTCATGCAAAATTTGACTATTTCCTAGCGGAGTCACGTTGCCTCTGTCAACTATAAAAGAAAACAATGTTTACAAGGAATTGGACACTCATTTGCCTACATTGAAAATTTCAATTTCAACTATGAATCATTTTCATAATGTACAATGAAATTGTACATTATGTACAATTATGTACAATGAAATTGTATATAATTGATATAATAATTCGAGATACATTGATTACTCTGATGCACGTATTTCATTCTCTAGGCATCATTCATCATTCTTGCCAAGTTTAACTAATGGGAACATGAAGTTTTAAAAGGATCAGATGGTCTGTTATTGTTTGTATATTGCACACAAAACTAAAAACGTCATTCAAATTTGGTAAATCATCAATTTAGTAAAACCATGTGAACTGTAATAACTTATATTGCCGGTTAAACGTTCGAGGATGAACAATTACAAGCCGTAACCTGAGTGAATAGTAATATACTTCCAAGTTCAATGGTTCTCTACATTTTCTGGTTGTGGTCTTTACACTAAGTACATCTAACTACAAAGATGTTTTCTTGTAATAAATCTATCAAATATATCCGGCGACGACGAGGATACATCAATTGCCGAATTATTGGCAGTCCAATCACCACGATTTCCTCTACCATTGTTCAGAAGAGTGAGGTTAGCATTGATTATGATATTGACCATTTCTTCCCTACCGGTGTTTGCCTATTTGTTTATTAATTGACTGATTATTTAAGTCTCCTGAAACTACTTTAGATGAGATAATTGATTGACAAGCAAACTACAATTGCCTTGTCTTGCGCAATGTCATTGCGCATGTAGTTCTGGCTACCTCCACTAGGGAGCAGTGGTGGACTTGACTAACTTGGCGTGTACCATTGTTTATCCTGATCCCCTTCCTTGTGCATACAGAGAAATAATAAAGTATTCCACTCCTACAAACACTGCTCTATATTTACTAGACAAGAAACTTTCAAGGCTACCAGAAACAGTACTAGACCTATATTTAACAAACAAGCCAACTAACATTGCCCTACGTTGCGCAATGTCACCGCGCATGTAGTTATGGCTACCTCCCCTAGTGGCTTGACTAACTTGGCGTCTATCATTGTTTCTTGTATGCCTTATGCATACAGAAAAATAGTAGTTATGCATTAAATTTAAAAACACTTGAAAACTCTCCGACAAACACTGCTTTATAGGTAGTAGACAATCAACTTTGAAGGCTAACAGAAACAGCACAACATATATTTAACACCGATAAACATACACCAAAATTAATATATGTAAATGCCATCTGTCTGACTTACCGAAAGAAGAGGCAGACTTGGAATACAGATTTGTAAGAACACATCCATCTTCGGAGACGACACATGGCGGCTCTGCTCAAGAAAGAGATACAAAGAAACGTAGCTAAAAGTATTTGTGATACTTGATGTAACGCCATCTGGAAGAGCGATTCAAAACTATTAGGAAATGAGAAATATCTTATCCATCAAAGAAAACGGGAAACAGATAATTAATAATATTCAATAATGATATTCAATAATATTCTGTGGGGAATAGAGTTCTATATTCTAATTTCTGTGGTATGAATGTTATCTTTTGCTTTAGCAATGGAAAACAATATAAACTTGAGATTTTGTTAAATGACAGAAGTTTCTTCATGGTTGAACGACTACATATCTTTTTATTTTCATTATGCTGGTAATTTATCGTGATTTAGATTTTCCTCATACTCTTACATTTCACTTAATTTCTAAATGATGTGATAAAAGGAAGCAAATGATCGTGTGTAATACATTATTGATAAGTATATATCATGACATTTTGTTTTCATCTAGGAGACAGTTTGACAAACATGCATATTGATATTCACATCAAAGCAGAAGCAATCATATATCTATCATGTCTTTAAAAAATGTAAAACGATGTAAAGTCTCTTCAAAATCGTTTAAAACTTTACTTGATATGGAAGAGTAATTCTATCTACATGTAAATATATTCAGACATACTCGTTGAAAATGAGAAAAAGCAATAATATGAAACAAGAGAAGACACCTATTAATAATATCGGAAACATTGCTAAAATTGATATCGAAATGATTCAAGATCCACATGTCATTTTGATTCTGAATTGTAAAATAACATCTCTTTAACATTACATCAGACCAGAATCAAAATCTCACTTCGGTGTTCGTTCATGGCTGGTGTGTTCCTTTCCTCGTGCAAAATTCGACTATTTCCTACCGGAGAGACGTTTCATGCTCTTCACGTTGCCTCTGCAACTCAGGTTCTCTCTGTCAACTATATAAAAAACCATGTTTACAAGGAATTTGCCTACATTAAAAATTTCAGTTTCAATTATCAATCATTTTCATGCTGTACAATGAAATTGTACATAATTGATATATTTCCAGACACATTGATTACTCTGATGCAGGTATTTCAGTCTCTACGTATTATTCATCATTCTTGTCACTTTTAACTGCTGTCAGCTTTCCCTGGCAACATGAAGTTTTAAAAGGAATAGGTGGTCTGTTATTGTTTGTATATTGCACACTTAAAACTAAAAACGTCATTTGAATTTGGTAAATCATCAATTTGGTAAATTCATGTGAACTGTAAATCTATATTGCCGGTTAAACGTTCGAAGATGAACAATTGTAAGCCGTAACCTGAGTGAATAGTAATATACTTCCAAGTCTCTGTCTACCGAGTTCTGATTGTGGTATATCCGGCGACGACGAGGATACATCAATTGCAGAGTAATTGGCAGTCCAATCACCACGATTTCCACTACCATTGATCAGAAGAGTGAGGTTAGCATTGATCATGATATTGACCATTTATTCCCTACCGGTGTCCGCCCGTCTGTTTATTCATTGATAATGATTATTTAAGACTCCTGAAACTACTTCAGATGAGATAATTGATTAACAAGCAAACTACCATTGCCTTGCCTTGCGCAATGTCACTGCGCATGTAGTTCTGGCTGCCTCCGCTAGGGAGCAGTGGTGGCTTGACTAACTTGGTGTGTATCATTATGTTTATCCTTATTCTCTGCCTGATGCATACAGAGAAATAAGAAAGTATTCTAATAAATTTAAACACTCCTACAAACACTGACAAACTAGTAAATAATATTCTTTTAATACTACTAGAAACAATACTAAACCAATATTTACCAAACAAGCCAGCTACCATTGCCTTGTCTTGTGCAATTTCACTGCGCATGTAGTTATGGCTACCTCCGCTAGGGAGCAGTGGTAGCTTGACTAACTTGGAGTCTATCATTATGAATGCCTTGTGCATACAGACAAATAAAGTGAAACAGCAAAACATATATTTAACACTGATAAACATACACCAAAATTAATGTATGTAAACAAACCATACGTCTGACTTACCGAAAACATGAGTAGACACTAAATCAGAAGAGGCAAACTTGAAATACAGAGCGAAAGAACACATCCGTCTTTGGAGACGAACATATAAGACCAAATACAAATGGCAGCTCTGCTCAAGAGAAACATATACAAAAGCACGTAGCTAAAACAATTTGTGATGCTTGAAGTAACGCCATCTGGAAGAGCGATTCTAAACTATTAGATAACGGAAAACTTTAAGATAATTAATAGATATTAAAATGTGCCATAATATCTGCAGGGAATAGAGTCCTTTGTTCTATTTCTTATGGTATGAATGTTATCTTTTGCCTTAACAATGGAAAACGAATAATAGAAGTTTCTACACGGTTCAACTACATGTCTTTTTATTTTTATTATGCCCATTTGATTTATTTGATTTATTTGATTTGATTATGCCCATCGTGATTTAGATTTTCCTGATACCCTTACATTTCACTTTATGATGTGATAAAAGGAAACAAATGATCGTGTGATATTTATTTAGCGCGATACATTATTGATAAATATATATGACATTTTGTTTTCATCTTCTAGGAGACAGTCTGACATTCACCTCTAAGCAGAAGCAATCACATATCTAACATGTCTTTAAAGAATGGAAAAAGATGTAAAAAATGAGCGTCTTTTCAAAATCTTATAAAAACTTTATACGGCAGAGTAATTCTATCTACATGGAAAATACATTCAGACATAATCGTTGATAATGAAAACAAGCAATAATATGACACGAGAAGCAACTTGATATCGAAACGATTCAAGATCCACATGCCAGTTTTGATTTTGAATTAACACTGCATCGGACCAGAATCAAAGTCTCACTTTGGTGTTCATTCGTAGCTAGTGTGTTTCTTTTCTCGTGGAGAGACGTTTCATGCCCTGTTTATAAGGAGGTGTACACTGAAAATTTCAATTTCAATCATCCATCATTTTGATAATGTACAATAAAATTGTACATAATTGATATAATGTTTCCAGTATTTCATTCTCTACGCATTATTTATCATTCTTGCCACGTTTAACTGCTGCCAGCTTTCACTGTCAACATGAAGTTTTAAAAGTATCATATGGTCTGTTATTGTTTGTATATTGCACACTTAAAACTAAAAACGTCATTCAAATTTGGTCAATCATGAATTTAGTAAAACCATTTGAACTTATATGGCCGGTTAAACGTTCGAATATTACTATTCAAGATCCACATGCCATTTTTTATTTTGAATTGTAAAATAAAACATCTCTAACACTGCATCAGACTAGAATCAAAGTCTCACTTCGGATATACTTCCAAGTCTCTGTCTACCGAGTTCAATGATTCTCTACATTTTTTGGTTGTCTTTACACTAAGTACATCTAACTGAAAAGATGTTTTTCTTGTAATAAATTTATCAATAAATTTATGTATATTATCCCTGGGGATAGGGGTAAAAGAATACTTCCCACGTATTCCTCGCGTGTCGTAGAAAGCGACTAGAGGGGACGGGTGCGGGGGGCCAGAAATCCTCCCCTCCTTGTATTAACTTTCTAAAATGGGAAACAGAAGGAGTCACGCGGGGAGTACTCATCCTCCTCGAAGGCTCAGACTGGGGTGCCTAAATGTGTGTGGATGTAACCAAGATGTGAAAAAAGGAGAGATAGGTAGTATGTTTGAGGAAAGTAACCTGGATGTTTTGGCTTTGATTGACACGAAGCTCAAGGGTAAAGGGGAAGAGTGGTCTGGGGAGTAAAGTCAGGCGTTAGTGAGAGGACAAGAGCAAGGGAAGGAGTAGCAGTACTCCTGAAACAGGAGTTGTGGGAGTATGTGATAGAGTGTAAGAAAGTAAATTCTCGATTAATATGGGTAAAACTGATAGTTGATGGAGAGAGGTGGGTGATTATTGGTGCATATGCACCTGGGCATGAGAAAAAAGATCGAGAGGCAAGTGTTTTGGTAGCAGCTGAATGAGTGTGTTAGTGGTTTTGATGCACGAGACTGGGTTATAGTGATGGGTGATTTGAATGCAAAGGTGAGTAATGTGGCAGTTGAGGTATATATGGGGTGTTCAGTGTTGTAAATGGAAATGGTGAAGAGCTTGTAGATTTATGGGCTGAAAAAGGACTGATGATTGGGAATACCTGGTTTAAAAAGCGAGATATACATAAGTATACTTATGTAAGTAGGAGAGATGGCCAGAGAGCCTTATTGGATTACGTGTTAATTGACATGCGTGTGAGAGAGACTTTTGGATGTTAATGTGCTGAGAGGTGCAACTGGAGGGATGTCTGATCATTATCTTGTGGAGGCTAAGGTGAAGATTTGTATGGGTTTTCAGAAAAGAAGAGTGAATGTTGGGGTGAAGAGGGTGGTGAGAGTAAGTGAGCTTGAGGAGACCTGTGTGAGGAAGTACCAGGAGAGACTGAGTACAGAATGGAAAAAGGTGAGAACAATGGAAGCAAGGGGAGTGGGATGTATTTAGGGAATCAGTGATGGATTGCGCAAAAGATGCTTGTGGCATGAGAAGAGTGGGAAGTGGGTTAATTAGAAAGGGTAGTGAGTGGTTGGATGAAGAAGTAAGAGTATTAGTGAAAAAGAAGAGAGAGGCATTTGGACGATTTTTGCAGGGAAAAAATGCAATTGAGTGGGAGATGTATAAAAGAAAGAGACAGGTCAAGAGAAAGGTGCAAGAGGTGAAAAAAAGGGCAAATGAGAGTTGGGGTGAGAGAGTATCATAAATTTTAGGGAGAATAAAAAGATGTTCTGGAAGGAGGTAAATAAAGTGCGTAAGACAAGGGAGCAAATGGGAACTTCAGTGAAGGGCGCAAATGGGGAGGTGATAACAAGAGGTGGGGATGTGAGAAGGAGATGGAGTGAGTATTTTGAAGGTTTGTTGAATGTGTTTGATGATAGAGTGGCAGATATAGGGTGTTTTGGTCGAGGTGGTGTGCAAAGAGAGAGGGTTAGGGAAAATGATTTGGTAAACAGAGAAGAGGTAGTAAAAGCTTTGCGGAAGATGAAAGCCGGCAAGGCAGCAGGTTTGGATGGTATTGCAGTGGAATTTATTAAAAAAGGGGGTGACTGTATTGTTGGTAAGGTTATTTAATGTATGTATGACTCATGGTGAGGTGCCTGAGGATTGGCGGAATGCGTGCACAGTGCCATTGTACAAAGGCAAAGGGGATAAGAGTGAGTGCTCAAATTACAGAGGTATAAGTTTGTTGAGTATTCCTGGTAAATTATATGGGAGGGTATTGATTGAGAGGGTGAAGGCATGTACAGAGCATCAGATTGGGGAAGAGCAGTGTGGTTTCAGAAGTGGTAGAGGATGTGTGTATCAGGTGTTTGCTTTGAAGAATGTATGTGAGAAATACTTAGAAAAGCAAATAGATTTGTATGTAGCATTTATGGATCTGGAGAAGGCATATGATAGAGTTGATAGAGATGCTCTGTGGAAGGTATTAAGAATATATGGTGTGGGAGGAAAGTTGTTAGAAGCAGTGAAAAGTTTTTATCGAGGATGTAAGGCATGTGTACGTGTAGGAAGAGAGGAAAGTGATTGGTTCTCAGTGAATGTAGGTTTGCGGCAGGGGTGTGTGATGTCTCCATGGTTGTTTAATTTGTTTATGGAGGTAGGGAGGTAAATGCAAGAGTTTTGGAAAGAGGGGCAAGTATGAAGTCTGTTGGGGATGAGAGAGCTTGGGAAGTGAGTCAGTTGTTGTTCGCTGATGATACAGCGCTGGTGGCTGATTCATGTGAGAAACTGCAGAAGCTGGTGACTGAGTTTGGTAAAGTGTGTGGAAGAAGAAAGTTAAGAGTAAATGTGAATAAGAGCAAGGTTATTAGGTACAGTAGGGTTGAGGGTCAAGTCAATTGGGAGGTGAGTTTGAATGGAGAAAAACTGGAGGAAGTGAAGTGTTTTAGATATCTGGGAGTGGATCTGGCAGCGGATGGATCCATGGAAGCGGAAGTGGATCATAGGGTGGGGGAGGGGGCGAAAATTCTGGGGGCCTTGAAGAATGTGTGGAAGTCGAGAACATTATCTCGGAAAGCAAAAATGGGTATGTTTGAAGGAATAGTAGTTCCAACAATGTTGTATGGTTGCGAGGCGTGGGCTATGGATAGAGTTGTGCGCAGGAGGATGGATGTGCTGGAAATGAGATGTTTGAGGACAATGTGTGGTGTGAGGTGGTTTGATCGAGTGAGTAACGTAAGGGTAAGAGAGATGTGTGGAAATAAAAAGAGCGTGGTTGAGAGAGCAGAAGAGGGTGTTTTGAAGTGGTTTGGGCACATGGAAAGGATGAGTGAGGAAAGATTGACCAAGAGGATATATGTGTCGGAGGTGGAGGGAGCAAGGAGAAGAGGGAGACCAAATTGGAGGTGGAAAGATGGAGTGAAAAAGATTTTGTGTGATCGGGGCCTGAACATGCAGGAGGGTGAAAGGAGTGCAAGGAATAGAGTGAATTGGAGCGATGTGGTATACCGGGGTTGACGTGCTGTCAGTGGATTGAATCAAGGCATGTGAAGCGTCTAGGGTAAACCATGGAAAGCTGTGTAGGTATGTATATTTGCGTGTGTGGACGTATGTATATACATGTGTTTAGGGGGGGGGGTTGGGCCATTTCTTTCGTCTGTTTCCTTGCGCTACCTCGCAAACGCGGGAGACAGCGAGAAAGTATAAAAAAAAAAAAAAGTTATCAAGTGTATTGGGCGACGACGAGGATACATCAATTGCCGAGATATTGGCACTTTAGTCATCACGATTTCCACTACCATTGTTCAAAAGAGTGAGGTTAGCACTGATCATGATATTGACTATTTGTTCATTGATAATGAACATATGTCTCTTGAAACTACTTTGGATGAGATAATTGATTAACAAGCAAACTACCACTGCTTTGAATTGTTCAATGTCACTGCGCATGTAGTTATGGCTACCTCCGCTAGGGGGCAGTGTTGGCTTGACTAACTTGGCGGCTATCATTGTTTCTATTATGCCTTTTGCATGTAGACAAATAATAAAGTATTCCACTTAAACACTCCTACAAACACTGCTTCATATTTAGTAGTTAATAAACTTTCAATGCTACAGAAACAGTACTAAACATATATTTGACAAACAAGCCAACTACTGTCTTGCGCAATTCACTGCGCATGGCTACCTCCGCAAGGGAGAAGTGGTGCTTGATTAACTTGGTCTGCAGGAATAGAGTCCTTTGTTCTATTTCTTATGGTATAATGTTATCTTTTGCCTTAACAATGGAAAACGAAAAATTAGAAGTTTCTAAAACGGTTCAAACTACATGTCTTTTTATTTTTTATTATGCCATTTGATTTATTTGATTTATTTGATTTGATTATGCCCATCGTGATTTAGATTTTTCCTGATACCCTTACATTTCACTTTATGATGTGATAAAAGGAAACAAATGATCGTGTGATATTTATTTAGCGCGATACATTATTGATAAATATATATGACATTTTGTTTTCATCTTCTAGGAGACAGTCTGACATTCACCTCTAAGCAGAAGCAATCACATATCTAACATGTCTTTAAAGAATGGAAAAAGATGTAAAAAATGAGCGTCTTTTCAAAATCTTATAAAAACTTTATACGGCAGAGTAATTCTATCTACATGGAAAATACATTCAGACATAATCGTTGATAATGAAAACAAGCAATAATATGACACGAGAAGCAACTTGATATCGAAACGATTCAAGATCCACATGCCAGTTTTGATTTTGAATTAACACTGCATCGGACCAGAATCAAAGTCTCACTTTGGTGTTCATTCGTAGCTAGTGTGTTTCTTTTCTCGTGGAGAGACGTTTCATGCCCTGTTTATAAGGAGGTGTACACTGAAAATTTCAATTTCAATCATCCATCATTTTGATAATGTACAATAAAATTGTACATAATTGATATAATGTTTCCAGTATTTCATTCTCTACGCATTATTTATCATTCTTGCCACGTTTAACTGCTGCCAGCTTTCACTGTCAACATGAAGTTTTAAAAGTATCATATGGTCTGTTATTGTTTGTATATTGCACACTTAAAACTAAAAACGTCATTCAAATTTGGTCAATCATGAATTTAGTAAAACCATTTGAACTTATATGGCCGGTTAAACGTTCGAATATTACTATTCAAGATCCACATGCCATTTTTTATTTTGAATTGTAAAATAAAACATCTCTAACACTGCATCAGACTAGAATCAAAGTCTCACTTCGGATATACTTCCAAGTCTCTGTCTACCGAGTTCAATGATTCTCTACATTTTTTGGTTGTCTTTACACTAAGTACATCTAACTGAAAAGATGTTTTTCTTGTAATAAATTTATCAATAAATTTATGTATATTATCCCTGGGGATAGGGGTAAAAGAATACTTCCCACGTATTCCTCGCGTGTCGTAGAAAGCGACTAGAGGGGACGGGTGCGGGGGGCCAGAAATCCTCCCCTCCTTGTATTAACTTTCTAAAATGGGAAACAGAAGGAGTCACGCGGGGAGTACTCATCCTCCTCGAAGGCTCAGACTGGGGTGCCTAAATGTGTGTGGATGTAACCAAGATGTGAAAAAAGGAGAGATAGGTAGTATGTTTGAGGAAAGTAACCTGGATGTTTTGGCTTTGATTGACACGAAGCTCAAGGGTAAAGGGGAAGAGTGGTCTGGGGAGTAAAGTCAGGCGTTAGTGAGAGGACAAGAGCAAGGGAAGGAGTAGCAGTACTCCTGAAACAGGAGTTGTGGGAGTATGTGATAGAGTGTAAGAAAGTAAATTCTCGATTAATATGGGTAAAACTGATAGTTGATGGAGAGAGGTGGGTGATTATTGGTGCATATGCACCTGGGCATGAGAAAAAAGATCGAGAGGCAAGTGTTTTGGTAGCAGCTGAATGAGTGTGTTAGTGGTTTTGATGCACGAGACTGGGTTATAGTGATGGGTGATTTGAATGCAAAGGTGAGTAATGTGGCAGTTGAGGTATATATGGGGTGTTCAGTGTTGTAAATGGAAATGGTGAAGAGCTTGTAGATTTATGGGCTGAAAAAGGACTGATGATTGGGAATACCTGGTTTAAAAAGCGAGATATACATAAGTATACTTATGTAAGTAGGAGAGATGGCCAGAGAGCCTTATTGGATTACGTGTTAATTGACATGCGTGTGAGAGAGACTTTTGGATGTTAATGTGCTGAGAGGTGCAACTGGAGGGATGTCTGATCATTATCTTGTGGAGGCTAAGGTGAAGATTTGTATGGGTTTTCAGAAAAGAAGAGTGAATGTTGGGGTGAAGAGGGTGGTGAGAGTAAGTGAGCTTGAGGAGACCTGTGTGAGGAAGTACCAGGAGAGACTGAGTACAGAATGGAAAAAGGTGAGAACAATGGAAGCAAGGGGAGTGGGATGTATTTAGGGAATCAGTGATGGATTGCGCAAAAGATGCTTGTGGCATGAGAAGAGTGGGAAGTGGGTTAATTAGAAAGGGTAGTGAGTGGTTGGATGAAGAAGTAAGAGTATTAGTGAAAAAGAAGAGAGAGGCATTTGGACGATTTTTGCAGGGAAAAAATGCAATTGAGTGGGAGATGTATAAAAGAAAGAGACAGGTCAAGAGAAAGGTGCAAGAGGTGAAAAAAAGGGCAAATGAGAGTTGGGGTGAGAGAGTATCATAAATTTTAGGGAGAATAAAAAGATGTTCTGGAAGGAGGTAAATAAAGTGCGTAAGACAAGGGAGCAAATGGGAACTTCAGTGAAGGGCGCAAATGGGGAGGTGATAACAAGAGGTGGGGATGTGAGAAGGAGATGGAGTGAGTATTTTGAAGGTTTGTTGAATGTGTTTGATGATAGAGTGGCAGATATAGGGTGTTTTGGTCGAGGTGGTGTGCAAAGAGAGAGGGTTAGGGAAAATGATTTGGTAAACAGAGAAGAGGTAGTAAAAGCTTTGCGGAAGATGAAAGCCGGCAAGGCAGCAGGTTTGGATGGTATTGCAGTGGAATTTATTAAAAAAGGGGGTGACTGTATTGTTGGTAAGGTTATTTAATGTATGTATGACTCATGGTGAGGTGCCTGAGGATTGGCGGAATGCGTGCACAGTGCCATTGTACAAAGGCAAAGGGGATAAGAGTGAGTGCTCAAATTACAGAGGTATAAGTTTGTTGAGTATTCCTGGTAAATTATATGGGAGGGTATTGATTGAGAGGGTGAAGGCATGTACAGAGCATCAGATTGGGGAAGAGCAGTGTGGTTTCAGAAGTGGTAGAGGATGTGTGTATCAGGTGTTTGCTTTGAAGAATGTATGTGAGAAATACTTAGAAAAGCAAATAGATTTGTATGTAGCATTTATGGATCTGGAGAAGGCATATGATAGAGTTGATAGAGATGCTCTGTGGAAGGTATTAAGAATATATGGTGTGGGAGGAAAGTTGTTAGAAGCAGTGAAAAGTTTTTATCGAGGATGTAAGGCATGTGTACGTGTAGGAAGAGAGGAAAGTGATTGGTTCTCAGTGAATGTAGGTTTGCGGCAGGGGTGTGTGATGTCTCCATGGTTGTTTAATTTGTTTATGGAGGTAGGGAGGTAAATGCAAGAGTTTTGGAAAGAGGGGCAAGTATGAAGTCTGTTGGGGATGAGAGAGCTTGGGAAGTGAGTCAGTTGTTGTTCGCTGATGATACAGCGCTGGTGGCTGATTCATGTGAGAAACTGCAGAAGCTGGTGACTGAGTTTGGTAAAGTGTGTGGAAGAAGAAAGTTAAGAGTAAATGTGAATAAGAGCAAGGTTATTAGGTACAGTAGGGTTGAGGGTCAAGTCAATTGGGAGGTGAGTTTGAATGGAGAAAAACTGGAGGAAGTGAAGTGTTTTAGATATCTGGGAGTGGATCTGGCAGCGGATGGATCCATGGAAGCGGAAGTGGATCATAGGGTGGGGGAGGGGGCGAAAATTCTGGGGGCCTTGAAGAATGTGTGGAAGTCGAGAACATTATCTCGGAAAGCAAAAATGGGTATGTTTGAAGGAATAGTAGTTCCAACAATGTTGTATGGTTGCGAGGCGTGGGCTATGGATAGAGTTGTGCGCAGGAGGATGGATGTGCTGGAAATGAGATGTTTGAGGAC
This sequence comes from Panulirus ornatus, assembly GCF_036320965.1. Lineage (NCBI taxonomy): Eukaryota > Metazoa > Arthropoda > Malacostraca > Decapoda > Palinuridae > Panulirus > Panulirus ornatus. The sequence goes on from NC_092273.1 coordinate 32,258,553, forward strand.
AATGTGTGGTGTGAGGTGGTTTGATCGAGTGAGTAACGTAAGGGTAAGAGAGATGTGTGGAAATAAAAAGAGCGTGGTTGAGAGAGCAGAAGAGGGTGTTTTGAAGTGGTTTGGGCACATGGAAAGGATGAGTGAGGAAAGATTGACCAAGAGGATATATGTGTCGGAGGTGGAGGGAGCAAGGAGAAGAGGGAGACCAAATTGGAGGTGGAAAGATGGAGTGAAAAAGATTTTGTGTGATCGGGGCCTGAACATGCAGGAGGGTGAAAGGAGTGCAAGGAATAGAGTGAATTGGAGCGATGTGGTATACCGGGGTTGACGTGCTGTCAGTGGATTGAATCAAGGCATGTGAAGCGTCTAGGGTAAACCATGGAAAGCTGTGTAGGTATGTATATTTGCGTGTGTGGACGTATGTATATACATGTGTTTAGGGGGGGGGGTTGGGCCATTTCTTTCGTCTGTTTCTTGCGCTACCTCGCAAACGCGGGAGACAGCGAGAAAGTATAAAAAAAAAAAAAAGTTATCAAGTGTATTGGGCGACGACGAGGATACATCAATTGCCGAGATATTGGCACTTTAGTCATCACGATTTGCACTACCATTGTTCAAAAGAGTGAGGTTAGCACTGATCATGATATTGACTATTTGTTCATTGATAATGAACATATGTCTCTTGAAACTACTTTGGATGAGATAATTGATTAACAAGCAAACTACCACTGCTTTGAATTGTTCAATGTCACTGCGCATGTAGTTATGGCTACCTCCGCTAGGGGGCAGTGTTGGCTTGACTAACTTGGCGGCTATCATTGTTTCTATTATGCCTTTTGCATGTAGACAAATAATAAAGTATTCCACTTAAACACTCCTACAAACACTGCTTCATATTTAGTAGTTAATAAACTTTCAATGCTACCAGAAACAGTACTAAACATATATTTGACAAACAAGCCAACTACTGTCTTGCGCAATGTCACTGCGCATGGCTACCTCCGCAAGGGAGAAGTGGTGGCTTGATTAACTTGGCGTCTATTATTGTTTCTATTATGCCTTTTGCATGCAGACAAATAAAATTTTGCATTGAATTAAAAAAACACGGAGTGAAAAACTCCGACAAACACTGCTTTGAAGGGTAACAGAAACAGCACTGGTAAAGATATACCAAAATTAATATATATAAACAGTCCAAGGAAAGTAAAGGCCATCTGTCTGACTTACCGAAAAGAGCAGACACTATATCAGAAGAGGCGGACTTGAAATACAGAGCGCAAGAACACATCCGTCTTCGGAGACTAAATACAAATTCAGATACAAAGAAACGTAGCTAAAAGAATTTGTGATGCTTGAAGTAACGCCATCTGGAAGAGCGATTCAAAACTATTAGAAAACGGGAAATGTCCATCAAAGAAAATGGGAAACTTTAAGATAATCATTGTATCATAACATCTACACAGGATAGTGCTTTTTGTTCTATTTTTTGCTTAAGCGATGGAAAACAATATAAACTTGACATTTTCATTATGCTGGTAATTTATAGTGATTTAGATTTTCCTAATACTCCTACATTTCACTTTATAACTAATTGATGTGATAAAAGGAAACAAATGATCCTGTGGTATTTATTTGGCGTATTACATTGTTGATATTCATGTATCACATTTTGTTTTCAGATAATGATGATCATGATGGTCACTCGTCATGGGTCGTTGATGTGTGATGATGATGATGGTCACTCGCCATGGGTTGTTGATGTGTGATGATGATGATTGTCACTTGTCATGGGTTGTGTGTCATCACAACCCATGGGTTATGGATGTGTGATGATAATTGTAACTGGTCAAAGGTTGAAGATGTGTGATGATGATGATGATGGTCACTGGATGTGTGATGATGATGGTTACCGATCTTGGGTTGTGAATGTGATGATTGTCACTAGTCATGGGTTGTTTATGTGTCATCATGGGTTGTGGATGTGATGATAATTGTAACTGGTCAAAGGTTGATGATGTGTGACGATGATTGTCACTGGTCATGGGTTGAGGATGTGTGATGATGATAATGGTCAATGGTCATGGGTTGAGCATGTCTGATGATGATGGTCATTAGTCATGCGTTGAGGATGTGTGATGATGATGTTGGTCACTGGACATGGGTTGAGGATGTGTGATGATTGTCACTAGCCATGAGTTGAAAATGTGTGATTATGATGATGGTCACTGGTCATGGGTCAAGGATGTGTGATGATGATGATGGTCATTGGTCATGGGTTGTAGATGTGTTATGATAATGATGATGGTCACTGGTGATGGGCTGAGGCTGTGTGATCCGTTGTTAATGTGTAATGATGATGATGATGGTCACTGGTCATGTGTTGTGGATGTGTGGTGATGCTGATGTTTACTGGTCATGGGTTGTGGATGTGTGATGACGATGATCACTGGTAAT